>NC_090696.1:21297500-21621250 GCF_040954835.1 Lepisosteus oculatus
GCCCCTGGGTACCAGTCATCATGCTGGCCTGGTGTGGTCCAGGGCTTCCGGTCAGTCAGCAGGAGCTCTCGTCTCCCACCACAGAGCTGAAAGGACACTTTTCACACAACAGAGCACAGGGGCGTCGGGATCAGCCGCTGGACTGAAACGCACAGGACTGACCTGTGTTTCTGCAGGGAGGAGGAGGAAGACTCCAATAGAGAACAGCGGAAAGCTGTGTGGAAGGACACTTTCTGTCCAAGACTTTGAAGAGCAGTGCCTCTCGAGTCGGACAGACACGCAGGCATCAGCAATCACCAACAATTCCACTGCTCCCACCCACCCCCACAATCCTTTTCTAAAGCGTTGGTCATCGGACCGGGCCGGGCTGGGCCCAGCTGTGCTGCTCACCTTCCTGCTGCTCTCTTTGAGGTGGGCGATGAACTTCATCAGGTCGGAGGAGTCGGTGATGATCTTGAAGTTGAAATTCTCGGCCCCAGCGCCTGCCAGACAGGAGGATCTTTAAGGGCTGGGCTCCCCTGCGTTGGAGCAGGGTGACCCCGGGGTGGAGACAGCCGTGCCTCTCTCTGACCGCCCTGCCAGCACTGGGACGCCAGACACGGGGCACCCGCCGGTCAGGGTCTCTTCCCCACCCCCCCGCCCTGTAGGAGGCGCTCTGCCCACCATGTGCTACCAGACACGGGCGGCTCACACTGGGTCACAGGGCGCTGCCCAGCCTGGGCACTGGCACGTCTGCCAACTGAGCCACTCAGGACTTCGTACAGAGAAAAGAACTGACTAGGCTCGTTTATAAGTTCTCAACAACACTTAACAAGTGGCGAGATCAACTGCACACACCCCCTTATCTACTTAATCCTCTAAATTTGTATAATTAAAGAGAAAGTTACAAATATCTGTAGAATGCAAATAATTTTGGATACATTTTACAATCTCACTCACAGTGCATGGCAGAAGTAATTACCCAATATACCTCTCAAACAGGATCTGCGACTTAAAACAAATTTAATGCTTCGAAAGTGTCAGCAGACAGAAAGCTCATAGCCCCGGTTCTGCAGGGGGGAGAATATTTGTATTATTTTTATTTTATTCATCGGATTCTGACTTGTTTGTGGTGTCATTCTCACATTATCACAAACTAACAAAATTCAGGATCGAAAATGCAGCAGAGTTAAAGATTTGGACCCAACACATTCCTCATACGCCACCAGCACTACTAAATTTTATAATGTAACGTCACACAACTGGAGAGCGAAAGGTCCCTTAGGAGAGCCAATTAAGATCCGATACATGAATCGCTCCTTAAACGACAGCAGGAAATTATCCTGTGGTTCTCTGGGAGCCGGGCGGCAGATCCCAGCCACAGACACTATTCCAGATCATGGATCCTGGAATAACTGTGCATTATTAAGCAGGGTTATCCAAACCTGGGCCTGAGAGTCTGGAATCCAGCAGGCTTTCTCCGTCTCCTGACATGACAAACAGCTCTTCAACCGGGAATTGTTAACTCCTCCAGTTAAGGCTGAGCCTGGAACAATTTATCCCTTCCACTCTCCCTCCAGCAGGAGATAATGTTAAGAGACACCAAAATCCCAGAGGACTGGGAATTTGCAGTGGATACAGACAACAGCCGCCAGTTCTCAGCTGAATCGTAATCAAAAAGCAAAACCACAATTTTAACAAGGAGGCAGAAGAAGTTACTGACCTTCCTCTACAAAATCCTCCTCCGGGATCCGAGCGTCTGTGTCGTCTGCGCCTGCCTGAGAAGAGAGGGCATGATCACAATGATTTGGATACGGACTTCGCTGAAGCATCTAGAGCACTGCACCCCTAAAAAACAAGGGCTACAGGACTCGGATCATTAGAGATAACACTGTGACATTCGGACCAATCCACCCATCCAGCTTCTAACTTTATCCAGCACAGGGTCACTGGGGGGCTGGAGTCTCTCCCAACAAGCAACTCGCACAAATTCAGGAAACCCCCTGGAGAGGACACCAGTCCATCACAAGGCACACAAACACACTCACACCAGGGGCAGTCTTCCCAGAAGCCAATTAACCTACCAGCATGTCTTTGGACTGTGGGAGGAAACCCATGTGAATGTGGGGAGAACATGCAAACTCCACACAGACTGTAAACCCAGGTATTTAACCTAAGGGCCCCAGCCCAGCAAGGCAGCAATACTGACCACTGCACCACCGTGCTACTCTGATAATGTTGAAAGAGTAGAGATCAGGCTTTCCCAGTTACAGGGATCTTGCATGCCAGCAACAATATGCCACAACTAGTAAAACGAGACACGAACGCAACTGCAGTGCAGAGCTCGGCACTTTCCCCGATTTCTGCTCCTGGAGGAAGACGGAGTGAATTTGTTACCTGCTTGTCGTCGCTCACGGTGGCGCGGCTTGGCTTGGTTACGCCGTTCCAGAACTCAGCGTCCTCCAGATCTTCGATAGAGGAGTCCTCGGCGGCGCCAGCCGCTCCTGGTGAAAACAGACCCAGAGGTTAGACCCTGGGAGAAGACCTGGAGCATCCAGCAGGGGGCAGCAGTATTAACCTCAGGTCCCGCAGGCTTTCCGTTCCAACCAACTCCAAAGCCACACAGGTTACAGGAACTGAAGCTCTTTAGTCTTGAAAAAGAGAAGGATGCAAATGCTTGGGATACAAAATCTGTAAATCCTAAAAGCGTATGGGCACCGTTTGCCCAAATCAAGGCTTCAACTCCAACGGCGAAACAATGACTTCAGGGTGCAAGTGGAAGCTGCAGGGAAGTACGTATGAAACTGAGAACAGGAGGCATTTCTCTACACAAAGGGTGGTGGGGGTATGGAGCAAGCTGCCCAGGCTTGATGTTGGAGCAGATATCCTGGTTTCTTTCAAGAAAAGGCTAGATGATATCCTCAAGACACAGACGCACACTCACACTAAGGCCAGTTTTCAGGGAGTGAGCTTGGGCATCCCCAATGGGCTGTTAAGGGCTCAGCTGAAACAAAAACCTGGAGAGACACTCGACCTGCTGGATCTGGACTGCCCATCCCTGGTCTGCTGCCTGGGAGTGTGCTGGCAACTCAGATACAGAGTCATCCATAGACCCCACACCAGATTTCCCAAGGTTAATGCGAATTCTTCCACACGTCAACACCACACACCCACACAGAACCACCAGAAACACTCTGCCCATGGACTGGACCCGGAACCAGACCTGGTATGCAGGCCGACCAAGCCTGGGGGGCGCCACATTTAGCTCTGTAGAGACAGAGGGGAACTGTCACCTCCTGATCCAAGAAACTGGGCTTCTTCCCAGAAACCTGAGCGTTTTCAGCCCAGGGAATCCAACACTTTCTCGGCCTTCGATGGCATGCTCTCAGATCAGCACGCTCGCCCATGATCACCGCCCCCGCCCCCCGACCCTAACCCTCCAGTTCGAAGTCCAGCTCTGGCTCTCCGGCCTGGTCCGCGGCCTCGGGGGGATCGGCGCCACCCCCCGGCCGTGCCTCCTGCCCGTCCGCCTCCTCGTCCTTCGCCAGGATGTCATCCAGGTTCCTGAGCTCCTCCGAGATCTCGTCCACCTTGCGCTTGGTATCGGCTGCAGAGAGGAGCAGGGAGAGAGAGGAGACAGAGAGAGAGGGGTAGGGGGAGGGAGAGAGAGAGAGAGAGACAGGAGCAGAGAGAGTAAGGGGGGGGATAGAGGCAGAGACAGAGGGATGGGGCAGGAGCAGAGACAGAGAGAAGGAGGGGATAGGGGCAGGGAGAGAGAGAGACGGGAGCAGAGATGGAGAGAGAGGCTTGTTATAAAAACAAAACAAAGTAAGAGGTATTCCTGTATCCCAGCACTGTTTCCTTTGATAGAAAAAGAGCTCCGTTGGCATTGCTGTGCACCAGTACTGACAGGCAGGAACATTATTAGGTCGCCAAATGATTGTTCAGTTTAGGTCTCCAATACAACAATGCATGCAGCTGCTGTATAAAACAAAGGTCTACATTTCTCAGGTCTCATGAGTGAAGAGGATATCATGGCAGCCCGGGGGCAGCCGTGGTGCCTGAACAGGTCCTCCTCCCCCGCCCGTACTCACAGACTTGGGCCTTCACGTAGTCCATGTACTGCTCGGGGCTGAGGGCGGGCTGGCAGGTGATGCCCAGGGGCTTGGTGGCGGAGGGCGGGCGCAGGTAAGGGTGGTGGCAGGTCCGGGTGGTGTGGACGGTCAGCACGTAGCTGCAGGACTGCGGCTCGTCCACGCGGGCGATGTAGTCCCCCGAGCCCTCCTCGCACAGGAACTGCGGGAGCCCGGGACAGGGGGGCGTCACTGGGGCAGCAGGGTCTCACCCCAGCCCATGCCAGTGCAGCCAGCGCCTTCACTCTATGAAACTGCCATTAAGATCCTGGTTGTAGGGATGTCCTGGAACGGGGTGGACCGGAGCTCATTGGACAGACCTTCTGAGTCCAGCTCCCCATGTCCCAACCTTCTGGACTTGGATCTAATTGACCTCCACATTATCTGCCAATAAACTTGGGCAACCCGAGTGAAGTACCTTGCTCAAGGGCAGAACAGCAAGTGCTCGCCTCAGACTTGAACTCACAACACCTGGCACCCTTGTGACCCCCACACCCCCCCCTTGGTAAACAGAACATGCAAACTCCAAACAGAGGGTTATCAACTTTAGAAACGAACCCAGAACCCAACAGCTGTGAGGCAGCAGTGCTGACCCCCACAACACAGTGGGGTCCCACATCTCGTACAGAACAACGTTAACGAAACTGGGCGAGACTGAAGGTTAAAGTCAAAACCAGGACACTGCAGCGGTCTCTCACCCTGACTTCGGTCTCCCTGGGCTTGCCATTGAGGTCACACTTGGAGCCGTTGACGTAGGTCTGGCTGTGGTAGCGCTTCAGCCTGTGCTGCTTGGAGGCCTGCAAACAGAACCGCAGCACACAAGGGGCTGAGGAGGGGTCAATACTCAAGCAGGGGAGTCCAACAGCCCCAAGGCCTGGCGGTCTCCGGATATGGGGCCGTCTGAGCTCCAAGTGAAAAGCTGGCCTAATTAACCGCACCATCGTTAACACTTCTCACCAGGCCTGAAGGCAGCCGACAGGCTCACGGTTCGACTGCTCAGGCTGGATCAAAACCCAGAAGACACAGGCCCCTGCAGGAGGAGGGTCCGACACATAAACAGCTCTCTCTGTTCCAGACCCAAAAACAAAACCAGCTCAGTTGGGAAATGAGTCAGAGTTTGGGTTTGTTGACACGAGAGCTCAGCTGGATCTGAAAACACTGGGATCAGGAGAGCCCAGATTGATCAAGCCTGGACTAAGACGTTCTACAACATGCTTGGAAAATGATATCACTCTTCACAGAATATCAGACCCACATGTCTGTATATTATTTCTGAAAAGGGCATTTGCGATACATATAAATGTTAACTTATATCCATCCATTTTCTTCTTACTAACCACTTTATCCAGCACAGGGTCGCTAGGGAGCCAGAGAGCAAGGCAGGGTAGGGTACACCCTACATCACAGGGCAAACACACTCACACTCACACTCACACTCACACTCACACTCACACTCACACTCACACTCACACTCACACTCACACTCACACTCACACTCACACCAGGGCCATTTTACCAGAAACCAATTAACCCACCAGCATGTCTCTGGACTATGGGAGCGAACCCACATAAACACAGGAAGAACATACAACCTCCACACAGACAGCACCCCAGGAACTAAACCGAGGACCCCAGCGCTGCGAGGCAGCATACTAACGACTGCAAAGGAACAAGTAATAGGTTTATTCCATGCTGAAAAAAAGAAGAAAGAGAACACAACGTTTCGGCCGTGGAGCCTTCTTCAGGTGACACCTGAAGAAGGCTCCACGGCCGAAACGTTGTGTTCTCTTTCTTCTTTTTTTCAGCATGGAATAAACCTATTACTTGTTCCTTTGCAGCCTACGTATGCTGACGCAGCTACCCACCTGAAATACTAACGACTGTACCACCCTGCTGTCAGCTGTATATAATTAATAAAGCAAACGCTACAGATCCCAAATGTACAATATACCAGCAAAAATACATTACCAAGCAGTAGCTTTACCAAGTAAGATACTGCCACCTTGTGGTCCGATTTGACACAAACCTATCTGGCCAGTAATTTAAAACCTTCTGCCAGGTTTGAATAAGCTGGACCCAACGTCCACTGCAATTTGCCAGAAATTTGCAAGATAAGGCTGTTCCGCAAATCGATAGGAACACGTCGATTCGCTCCTACCTTGGCAGTTTCGTTATTCCAGTCGAACTCTGACCCGTAGTATCCCAGGAAGAGCACGTCTCCTTTTATTTCTGAATCTGCAGGGGGGGGAGGAAAGGCCTGAGTGACAGGATCAGACCACAGATAACAATCCCTCCTCCCCCCCCCCCCGACCACACGACGTGCCCTCACCCTCCAGGTGGTACTGCCTGACGTGCTGTCCGAAGCAGAACTCGTAGGTCCACCAGTCTTTCGTCTGCAATCAGAACAGCCCAGAGCAGATTAGGGGGTGGCCCGCGTCACAGTCCCGCCGGGACGGGACAGGCAGCAGAATAGCAGCTCCGGGGCGGTCCGGTTCAGATCGCCGCCGCAGCCGCACACACGACCCAGCGCTGCAGAGCTCACGATCCTTGGGGTGACTGTGTCCGAGGCACGGGGGGGGGATTCGTGCCAGTATCTATTACAGCTCGCTGTATTCATGCGATAAAGAGGCATGCATGCTGTGGGATCAAACCTAATCAAATATCACACAGCCTCAAAAATCAACGGTTTATTGAAGTCATCAAATTGGACAGCACCTGGTGTTCTCCGATTTAAATACACCTCCACAGCGACCGAGGAAAAGGTGCAGATCGGATCAGGATCAGACCAAGACACCGCGGTCAGCGCCGCCGCTGGGCCGGGGGCGAGGCCGAGAGAATCGCACCAGTTCAGGAGGAGAACCGAACTGGGGGGGGAAGACTAGACCAGTCCTGGAACATCATAAATCAACACACCACCAACCCACAAACCATTTCACTCCCAAACAATCAGGAGGAAGAGATGGGAAAAATCCCCAGTTTTAAGGTAATGGAATTCTCCTCCTGGACGGAGGGTTTAGGAGCAAAAAGGAGGACAGGTCCGGGAGGATACAGCCGTTTGGTAACCCTAGCAACCACTCCCACACTACACCAATCCCAGTGGCGCGGCGTGGCGCGGCGTACCTTCACCAGGCAGGGGGCGCCGTCCATGGGCTTCAGCAGCTCGGCGATGCCGGGGCCCGAGTAGGCCTGCGAGTCTGCCGAGTCCGCGGCCGCGTCCTGCTGGAAGCGCAGCGCCTGCGCCGGCAGCCGGCACTCGTACAGCTGCTTGTACTTGTTGGAGACCAGCATGACCTCCTCCGACCTGGCCTGCGCGGGGAGAGGGGGCGACAGCCTGAGCTCGGAGCGCCAGCAGGCCCACAAGACTGACACGGCCCCCCCCGGGTCCAAACATCCTGGACAGCCGCCAGCAGGCCCGTAGGGATCCATCTGTGCCTTGGCCAGTACTAGTGGCACTGGGGTCCAATCACACACAGATTCGCCTGCAAGCACCAAGCCTAACCAGCGCACCGCGGGACCATGCAAACTCCATACAGACTGTCAACCTGAGCCGCAATCCAACCCAGGACCCTGGGACCGCTGTGACCCTGTGGCGCTGACCACCTCGCCCCCGGGTTCTGGGCGACCCCCAGGGGGGGTACAGCCTGTGAGTTACGAGGGAGAGTTGCGCCAGTCTTCCCATTGGGCTCAGGGGCGAGCCGGCCTGACAGGTGCGCCACCTGCCCAGCAGGCGCCTCCGTCGGTGAAGCCCATCCCCTGGGCTACGGGCGCGGAAGAACCGCTGGATCAGGGCGGCACAGCCGTAAGCATTGCCGCCTCTCAGCTCTCGGGCCTTGGGTTCGACTCCTGCAGTGCTACCTGCGTGGAGCTTGCATGTTCTCCCCCATGTGTTCATGCGAGTTCCCTCCCACAGGACCAAGACATGCCGGCAAGTTAATCATCTTCTGGCAAAACTGGTCCTGGTGCGAGTGTGTGTTTGTCTGTGCGTGACCGTGTGTGTCCCGGGATGGACTGGTGTCCTGTCCAGGGTGCACCCCATCTTGTGCCTGTAGCTTGCTGGGATAGGTCCCGGCTCCCCTTGAAACCCTGAATTGTATAAAGACGTTGGAAGATGGATGGAATGGGTGGATCACTCAAGTACTAACGACGAAGCAATCAGGTCAGGTCACAGTGGGAGCAGGCTGAGCAGGGGAGACCAGACTCCTCTTTCCCCGGCATCACCTCCAGCGCCTCCTTGGGGACCCCCCGGCCAGCCTATATTCATATCACATCCATACAGGCCGAGCTGTGTAAGCAGCGTCAAGTTCATCTGGAGCGCAAAACTAAACAAGCTTCGGCTCTCAGGGATCTTAAACTGAAGAAGTTCATCTTCCTTAATGGGTTCAGGAGAAGGATTGATTACAAGCTCCCAATCACGAACATTTGGAGTAACCTATAGTAAACACTGGGGCAGGGGCCTGCAGGGACAAGGAGGGATCCCAGGGCCAGAATGGGATGGGATCGAGATGGGAACAGGGAACCTGATGCACCATGCCCTGTCCCAGCTGCTCAAGAAGCTAGGTGTGTGGGGGGGGGATTTCATATTTTGGCCACTGGTTGCAGACCATCATACTTGAACCCACAGCCAAGCAGACTTCTGCAGTAGCCAGTCCGACGTGGTTTTAAAAGTGTCTCCAAAAATAGTGCAGCTACGAACACGTCTGTGCGTGCAGGAGCTGAAACGAGCCACTAGTTTAGTTCTATATTGACTATTCAAGGCATATGGTTGCACAGGACCCAGGACTGGCCCCTAATGATGGACATTTCTTAAATACTGGGCTTATTTTAAGAAAAACCATAAACATTCACATTTCAGGTAATAGTGAGCACTGATTTCTGCCCATCAGCAGAACACCCAATAGAGAATCTGGACAGACTGAATATACACTCAACACTTAGACCCGTATTCCCTCTCCTCCGAGAAACCCTAGCGATCGGTGATCTTCAGCACCTGGGCTCATGAAAGCAATTAAGGCACAGAAGTGTAATCAATTCAGCGAAAAAGGTCACAGCTGTAAGCGTCGCTAAACCGACTAGACGTTTTAGAAATCAAATTCAAGACAATTCTTATGACAAGTTGTAGCCAATTGACAGGACGGCCGAGCCGGGCTGGGGAGCATGAGGCCAGCAGCGGTCAGAGTCCCGGACTCGTACCGGGACGGCTGTGGGATCAGACCCCAAGCGGGGTACTGCTGTTGTAATCTGGCTGACGGCAAACGACAGTCCCGCTGCTCCAGCTTACCTGGGCTGGCTAAAAACCCCTTTTAGAGAACAGCGATCTTCTAGCATAACTGAAACGAAAGCCAGCGGACGCGCAGCTGCGATCCCAGAGATGATTAAAGTGATGTGCGTCGACCCCAAATCCCCCCACCATAACCGAATGCCTGTACTAACTCCCAGAACAAGACACCATCAGCACCGTTGTCATTACACGCCTGATACCGGGGCGAACCTCTGTCCAGAGCTCATCGAAGGATCAACAGCCTACCGCCCGTTTCCACGGCGTCTGGGGGGGCGGGAGTTAAAGTTTTCGATACGACCTGCCACCCGACTTATAAAACTCTAATC
This sequence comes from Lepisosteus oculatus, assembly GCF_040954835.1. NCBI lineage: Eukaryota > Metazoa > Chordata > Actinopteri > Semionotiformes > Lepisosteidae > Lepisosteus > Lepisosteus oculatus. Next base: position 21,307,217 of record NC_090696.1, read on the forward strand.
ACCCAGAAAGAACAAACCGGGGTGTCGTCCAGTGCCCTGTTATGAAATGCTCGCTGTCAGACACGGTAAGTAGAAGACCGCTCGTCCCACCTGTCTCTTAATCACGGGATCGGGGAGAATCTGGATCCCATATTTCATTTCACTTAGCTCCTCCAAGTTCAAAAACGCGGCTACGGAGAACGTACACCACCAAAACACAAGGGACAAGACTTTGGACCACCTCTCCATGGAAGCAGCCATCTTTCTGCCGCCTAGTTTCCAGCCCTCCCCAGTTCCTGTTTTTATTTTCGGCCTCGCAGCTTTGCCGTGCTGCTTCGCCATGGTGAGAGCTGATTGGCCGACGAGGCGTCGAGCTGCGATGCTATTGGTTCTCTCGGCCGTCTATCAAGGCGCTTCCGTCATCCGATTGGAGCAACTCAGTTGACCATTTCCTGCCTCCTCCCCAGAGTGGAAGTTGTCTTCAAGGGGATTTTGATTGGTCCAAATCAGCTTCATCACAGCCAATCAGTTTCTCCAGAGTGCCAGTGAAATCACCTGCATCTTAAAAAACAGACATAGCACTCCATCCCATTCTAGGCCCCAGTCACCCTAGTCTTCTGGATTTTGTTCCAACTGAACTCTTGATTGTTTAATTGATCCCCATAGTTAACTATTAATTGACTAATTAGCTACTGCTGAGTTCAGTTCAGAGTGCTGGATTCAGTTCCAGGGGGGTTGTCTGTGTGGGGGAGTTTGCATGGTCCCCACGGTCATGTGGATTTCTGCCAGGTGCTCTGGTTTCCTCTCACAGTGGCTCCAGGGACTGTTGACCTTGGTGTGAATGTGCCAGTGTGTGCCCTGAGATGGACTGGTGTCCCATCCAGGGTGTACCCTGCCTTGCGCCTGTTGCTTGCTAAGACAGGCTCTGGTTCCCCACGATCCTGAATTCGATAAAGCAGTAGAACATGGATGGATGCTAGTTAGCTCTTCTCACTGCAGAATAAAGAAATTAAACATTTTCAATACACATAAAATTATTGGACGATTAATCACAGACCTCAAGATAAGGCCCATAATGCATTATAAGTATAAACACAGTAGCAAGCACTGATTGGCAGAGGGCATAAGGATATATCTATTTTCATGGGGAGGGGCATTGCTGATCTACAGTAGCACAGACTTCCTGTTTTTGTTCCAGAATAACTGTTACCCTGCCTGTAAACTGTAACTGTTTGCAGTAAACAGTGGACACAAGGCAGGATACATCCTGGACCGGATGCCAGTCCAACATGAGGCGCACACAAGTACACATGTATACAAGGACAAATTGTGAGATCGCAGCCAGAATGTCTTTGGACTGTGGAAGACAGAGCACTCCTAGCCATCTCATGCGACCTCAGAGAGAACATGCAAACTCCGGATGAGAGAACTCCAGTCCAGAATGGAACCCAGGGCCTGAGAGCAGTGAGGCAGCTGTGCTCTGTCTTGCCTCTCTGTCAGCAAATGCTTTTACAATCCTGCCATAATTCAGAAGTTTCTATGTGGGCTTTTAGGGGGGAAAAAATAATCACAACATAAGAGTAACAGCTTTGCAGCTTGGTACCCCACATACCCTGTTGAGCAATAGATAGCAAAAAAGACAGAACAAATGACAGTGTAAAAATAACCCAAATGTATGTAACAGGTTAGATCTCTTGGCTGACCGTTAGATGGACTATGTTTCATTTAATATAGAATGTGGGAATAAGGTAATGTGTCTGTTTTTCTGTTTTTTGTGTGAACACGCATCTTTCGGTGCGTGTGTCTGTGTGTGTCTGTGTGCTCATGGGTCTGTCAGTGTGTATGTGTGTCTGTGTGCTATGGGTCTGTCGTTGTGTGTGTGTGCTCATGGGTCTGTCGGGGTCTGTCTGTGTATGTGTGCTCATGGGTCTGTCAGCGTGTGTCTGTGTGTGCGTGCTCATGGGTCTGTCAGTGTGTGTCTGTGTGTGCGTGCTCATGGGTCTGTCTGTGTGTGTCTGTGTGTGCGTGCTCATGGGTCTGTCGGGGTGTGTCTGTGTGTGTGTGCTCATGGGTCTGTCAGTGTGTGTCTGTGTGTGTGTGCTCATGGGTCTGTCAGTGTGTGTCTGTGTGTGCTTGGTCATGGGTCTGTCAGTGTGTGTCTGTGTGTGCGTGCTCATGGGTCTGTCTGTGTGTGTCTGTGTGTGCGTGCTCATGGGTCTGTCGGTGTGTGTCTGTGTGTGTGTGCTCATGGGTCTGTCGGGGTGTGTGTGTGTGTGTTTGCTGGGGTCTGTCAGTGTCTGTCTGTGTGTGCGTGCTCATGGGTCTGTCTGTGTGTGTCTGTGTGTGTGTGCTCATGGGTCTGTCGGGGTGTGTGTGTGTTTGCTGGGGTCTGTCGGGGTGTGTGTGTGTTTGCTGGGGTCTGTCGGTGTGTGTCGGTGTGTGCGTGCTCATGGGTCTGTCAGGGTGTGTGTGTGTGTGCTGGGGTGTGGCGGTTTGTGTGGTGGGCTGATAGGGTATCTTCTGGACCATGAAAGAGGCCCTTTTTAATAGAAAAATGTTTTTTCAAAGGCTCTTAAGATGTCTGTCTTAAATGGAAACACCACATCCTCTAAAAATAAAGATAATGGCAGAATGTTTTGCATCCATCTGTCATAAGAAAGCCCTCTGTTGAGACTGAGAAAGACTCTTTCTCTGTCCGTGTGCCTGGAGAGAAAAGGGCCCAGAGCAGTTGTCCAAACAGAATCGACACTCAGTGTAGGAGGAACCTTGTAAGCAGATAAAAACGTAGGGATGTTGACAAACAAGGGGAGTCCTTCATCACACGGGTCCTCTGGCTTCTGCCGGAGCGGGTGATTGATCTGAGGATCCCATGCAGCCATCGCTTGACAGACGCCAGGATGTCGCCTTCAACACCGTGAATGGGGAGCTTGTTCCACACCCCCGCCGTCCTCTGGGTAAAGATGTGCTTCCTGTTTTCATTCTTAGATGTTTCCACTTGTGCCCTCTGGCTTGTGTTTCGCCTTTGATCCTGGAGACGCCACAGAGATGTTCACAGGGAAGCAGGCAGAGGGTAAAAGCAGTAGCACACTCCTGCCAGCCGCTGTTTGAGTCTTGGAAACGTTACAGTGAATTCAACTTTATTGTTTGCTGTTTGTTGGTTGTCTTTTTGAATGGGACTAGCAATTTTGTGCATTTACCTTACAAGAGCTCTGGTCGTGCAAGAGGCTAGGCAGTGCAGTGGTCAGCACTGGGGCCCTGGGACCAGTTCCAGAGCTGGGGAACTCCCCATGTTTGCATGGGTTTCCTCTGGGAGCTCCAGTTTCCACCCACTGTCCAAAGATGCGCTGGTGGGTCAACTGGCTTGTGGGAAGACTGCCCCCTGGCATGAGAGTGCGTGTCTGTGCGCCCAGCGATGGACTGGCATCCTGTCCAGGGTGAACCCTGCCTTGTACCCGTTGTTTGCCACGACAGGACTGGGTAAAGAAAGGAAGCGGATGGACGGACCTGCTCTTCCTCGGATTTCTTTTGCCGTCAACGAGATGGTACTGCACCGCTCTGCCGCTGCTGCAGGGCTGCAGTGTTGCGTGTGGCCGCTAGGGGCAGAGGCGGACTCCGTCTCGTGGACAAGGAGCCCTGCGCTGTGAGCATGTTGGGCTACCGCTGCGCGTGCATCTCCAGCCCGTCGGCTGCAGGCAATTTTTCCAGATCTTGTGTTATTGTATTCCCGGTTTTACCCCGTTAGACGGTCGTGGCGTTTGTGACAGCGGAATAGCAGCCAGCCGCGGTCTTGCCAAATGTGAGAAAACAAGGTAGGGGTGTTTTTTTCCTATGTCTTTCTCGTAGGCGTTTTTACTTGGTTCTCTTCCATTACATCTTGTGGCTAATTTTATTGATGTATTTTTTTTACCCGAGAGCTCTAATGTACTGTTCGCAGACAATTCAGACATCAAGGTGGCGGGTTTGTGAATGCTACCGGTTTTGACACAGTGTCTGTCTAACACTCCTCGGAGGCGCACTGGAGACACGCCGATGAAAACAGTCTTTTAGATTTAAAGTAGGTATCAAAAGAAGCAACTGGGACGCGTTCATCTGGCTTTAATTCGCAGTCGCGCGACAACGTCCAGTTGCAGGCGAGAAAGCGTCAGGAATGCGTCTCTCGATGTGAAATTCTATTTTTAGGGGGTCGGGCTCTCTGGTCTGAACGGGCTCTTTAAACGAAGGTGGAGGGGGTACGATTTATGAATATGACAATGTGGATTTGGGGGGGGTGTGGAGGCCTCTTTTGTGTCTGAAAGGGCATTTCGGATACACGGCTAGCGGGGCTGCTTCAGATGGCCTTTGTATCAAGAATATCTGAGGGATATGGCCTGATATAGCGGCAGTACTAACCTTGCTGCTTGTTACGGTAGACGCTGACGGGACACCCCACACAGGCAGACAGGCAGACGCTCATACGCCAAGCGTGGCGGAGGAAAATAGCGTCTTAACCCCGAATGTGCCCGTCAGAGCCCCGAGAGCCTTTCGTCTTTGAGACTGAAGTTCGTCCAGCGCAGGAGCGCAGATGTTCAATCTGAAGAGCGGAACCGCTTCGATTTTGCGTTAGTAGAACAATCGCATTCGAGCGCTTTCGGACACCAGCCCGCTCCGGGGATGTGCCGCAGGGGTACGGTCTTTCTGCACGGGGAAGAAACGCGTCTTTAATCCGCAACCTACTCTTTAATTGGCTCGTGGGTGGCTTGTTTGTTTGTTTGTTTGTTTGTTTGTTTTTTGTGGCGTATCCTTTTTATGGAAAAAAAAAATGCGCGATGTTTCACGAGTGTGGAATTCCGTGGGTTTTTCTACCGTTGCTGTGGAACAGCTGTGGTCAATTGTGAAGATTTTGAAATGGCCAAAAAAGGGCTGTTTATGCGATCTGTGTGCACCGCGGAGCTCGCCTCCATGTGCCACAGCAGCCCCAGCCCGAGACCGCATGCTCGGAATGATTTCAGAATTGCCCGAGAAGCGCGAGACAGAAGTGACAGAACGGACCCGCGCGCTGAGCAGGGGGGACACTCGCCGCTGCTGTCGCACATGCGCGTGGCGAGAGGGGGACCTGGGTTGCTCTTAAGAGTAGCCCACGGGGCTCGAGGCTCGCAGCCGTGGGCTGGGGGGGGGGGGGGGGCGCTCTCGTCTGCTCTTTGCTCCAGCTGAATTCTTAATCACGGGCTCACTGATTTCTGTTTTCTGCTCTGGTACCTTAAAAGGTCAGGAGGGGGGTTGTAATTGGTATTAGCAGATCCCATATGGGCGTGCCGCCTGGAAGGGAGCCAACCAGCCCTCAGCAGAAGGAAAACCCCCTTGCTGTGGACGTGTTTAATGGCGGCCATTGCCCACCACGGACGTCTCCCCCAGTGTCACTCCTGCCTGTGTCTGTTTATCTGCACCTCGTCAGAGCTGCTGAATCAGAAGGAACAGCCAGCAGGGTGAGGAGAGGCTGTGTGAGGCTCTGGGAGCTGAAGCTGTAGGAACAGTGCCCTTCAGCTGGGGTATTTCTGACACACAGGACTGACTGGAGAAACGGGTTCAACACAAGTCTCAGCCAGCAAGCAGGCCAGTGCCTGTAAGTCACCAGTTGGCACTGGAGCTGGAATGAGAACCAGCAGACACAGTGTTCCTGCAGGACCAGGGCTGGGCACAGCTGGTCTGGAGTAGCAGCCCTGGAGTGGGGGTTAGCGCTGTTGCAGCAGCGTGGCGGGGGGGTAGTTACCCTATATATAATATCAGAGGGACCCACTGACATCATCCCCAGCAGGTCCCCAGAAACGCATCAAGTTTGAATGCAGGGGAGGACCCAACACTGGTCCACAAGGGGGCGCTCTCCAGCTGCTTGAGAGCAAGTCTTCGACTCGTCCAGGTCAGCACATGGCAGGTTCAGTTCGGTGAGTAAGGGCTCGAATGGAAGGAGAACTGGAGACCCTCTGGCTCTGCAGCGCTGGAGGTGCAGCCCCCTGATGTAATGAGGGTCAGGATGACTCTGCCTCTCAGCTAACCCAGTGCTGGAGTATAAGATCACAAGGCAGCCAATGAGAGGAGGTCATCTGGTCTGTTGTGCAGACTGGTTTGCAAGGGGCTAATTGATCCTGGCGTCTCTTCCAGCTGCTCCTCGAAATGAGTCAGGATGTCAGGTCTCACAGCGGGGCTGGGCAGCTCGATCTCACGGTCTCTTCACTTCGAGACGAAAGAGATGCAGTTCTTTCAGCTCGCCTGCGTAGGACATGCGCTTTCAGCGGTTGGGTGCAGTTCTCAGAAGCGAAGCCCTACCGCTGCACTGTTCCGTGTTGACACTCTGTCGGTTCTGCCCTCCTCTGCACAACATTCCCCATGTCCTCGCCGGCCGAGCCTGCAAGCGTGTCTCTCTCGGACAGGGTGCTGAATTTACTTGAAGAGGTAAAGCAGAAACCCTGAAGGTAGCACTTGTGGACTTCTGTGAGGCCGCAGCGTTAGCGATTGAACTTGGAGCCACACGTGTCGGCGAAACAGCAGCCCAGCCAGGAAGACCGAGGGGCTTGTGAAGCCACGGAGGGGGGTGAAGAGAGATGCTGACTGGGAAGAGATTACTGGTCTCTTTGGGCTGGGCGAAATCCACCGCTAAGAGGTGCAGTGTGCAACTCGGACACTCTCCGGCCCGGGCTTCCCTGCTCCTGTAGGTTTTAAATGCACCTTTTAATTAAGACCTGGAAAACATATCCGATTGGACCTTTTATCCACATATTTGGCTCAATGAAGTCAGGCAGCCTTAGCACTGGGGACCCTGCTTTCATCGACATGGGTTTGGGGGTTCCTGGCTTTGCTCCTGGGGAGCCCCAGTCCTGCAGGATCTGGGGGTCACCATTAAGGTAGCCGTGTCCAAACATATGGAACAGGTGATTAGTCAAAGTAAGAAGAGAGTCTGACTTGCCTGACTGATCAGTAACTCGCAGGTGTCCCCAATCTCCAAGAACAGGGGATCTGTGAGACTGACTGGACTGGTCTGAGCTGGGGCGCCCCAGGACCAGGGGTGACCTATAGGATAGTCTTTTCCACATGGTCCCATTGGCTGGGTTGTTCTATTGTGTGGTGGCTGAGAAAATGCTAATAATAATAATAATAATAATAATAATAATAATAATAATAATAATAATATGTTTTCGTTTATGAATCTCCTTTCCAAACCCAAGGACTGTTTCCATCGCGAATAAAGAAAAAGACTAAAAAAAGTACAATAAAAATTAAACATGGCAGGAAAATGAACAGGAGCATGCGGGTTTCTGGAGTGGTGGCAGCTCAGACAGCGAGGGCCTCTGGCTCCTGACCGGAGGGTCCTGGGTTCAATCCCGGGCAGGAGCAAGCGATGGAGCTGGCTCTCATTCCTTCCAGACGGCTCCCAGCTCCACTCAGCCGGCTTTCCCAATGAGCACCGGGGGTTAATCCTTCTGGGAGTGATGTCCTGGCCGGAGCCGGAGCGTGATACTGACCACCTCACCTCCACCTCCGGTGTCGGCTGGCCGAGAACGATGGTGACCCTTGACCCCCTGGTTCCCCCCCGGGCCAGGTGTGGGCGATCAGACGTAGACCCTGGTAGAAAGGGCAGTCTTGAGTGTGGATGTGAAGAGAGGGAAAGAGGTTCTCTCTCCCGGAGTCTGGGGAAGGTCATCCCACAACACTGGAGCTGCGACAGCATCAAGGACCAGAGTTCCGAAACAAATCTAAAACACCAGCCTTTTGTCGGGGTGACGGTGGCACCCTGTGTTTTACTGTGGGTTACTGGAGTTCAGACTGGTATATACCCCAGCTCCCACGGCGTGAAAGATACACTCGCAACCTCAGTGTGCGCGTAGAGGTGCTGTTGGAGTACACTCCCCTGGGTCCCGATAATCATCACCCCCACCACCACCTTTATTTAATCTTATCACCTCCGCTGGCCAGTCCAACAGACAGAGGAGACCCGCGTGTCCGCGGCTCTGGGGGGAGGAAGACAAATGAACGGGATTAAAAGCTCGCGTGCCAACGCCGGAGCGATCCCGTGAGAGCGGATGGGAGAGTGTGGACTGTTTTGCAGGATCTGATATGGGCTGCGGGATCGCTTCACCGCCTTGGATCGACGGGACGCGCAGCGCAGTCTCTCATCGGGAGCTGAAAGGCCGGGGTCCGAGGGGCACGAGCGACGAGCGCGCCTGCAGGTCGTAATCGCGGAGCAGCGGACAGGCGCCGGGGGGTCAGACCCCGACCCCGACAGGTGAGCAGCGCGGCCGAGAGTCCCGTTTCTGCGGTCTGGTCTTGGGGGGCGGAAACGGGTGTGAAGCGCTCCGCCGGACCGCGCTCGGTCGTGAAAGAGCCGTCGACGTCGCGAAGTCGACGCCCGCTGCTTTCATTTGATTATATTTCTGGTTGTCACGGTCGTCTCATTAATGGGACCGTCACTCCCAGACTTCAAGATCCACTGACATGGCACCTCTTTCCGTCAACTATGACACGTTTTGTTTCCAGGCGTGTTGTGAGTTATGGCCATTTCCTTTAAGGGGGGTGGAATTCAAAGCGTTTGCTTCAGCGGGCGTCTCTTGGTATCACGCAGATGCCCCCCGGTCTTGGCGGGTTAACTCCCGGGTTTATGGTTTGTACTGTAGGTATGTACACTGCCACAGCAACACGCTAGCTCGCTCCGAGTTCATTAGGATCACGTGTAGCGCCCGGCCGGTCTTATCAGTGTCATGCGGAAAAGCAAGAACTGCAGGAACTGGTTGCCAGCCTCCTCTCAGATGAAACATCTGTGTGTTCTCGGTCACAATAAAAGGAGAAGAGGGACGAGAGGAGACGAGACGGCATCGCTGGAGACCCGCCTCGTACAGATCAATGAACATCGTTTCCGAGGTAAGACCACGCTCTCCTGCTCGCCTTAGAAAGCTGTCTGAGACTGACACCTCGCACAGCACACTTTGTCTATCCCTATCCCTTTGGCAAATGTGTTAATAGTCAACTTGTTTGTATATTGTCTTGATGCACTGTCTGCACTTTGTGTTTTTACACCTGTTTTAACAATCGAGAGACTTTCTGTCAGTAAGAATTCCACTATACCAGTTCATGTACCGGTTACATACTGTATGGCAATTAAGTTCAAGTTCAAGTTCAAATCTTGTCAAGACGGACGAACGAAACTGCTATTTAATGTCGGGGGGGGGGGGGCGCGTTCCTGATTGGACAGATCTACTAACCGATTTGAAAAAGTCCGCGATATGCGAATGGCAAACAAGGGTATCTACGTTTGAATCGTTCAGTGTTTTTTTTTTTTACAGTAGAAAGGATGTGCGTCATCTCAAGCGTTTCAAACGCAGTTGGTATCCTATATGCAGGATCCTCTCCTGGCAAGAACGGGCACAAGGCAGAGTTCACCCTGGCTGGGGTGCCAGTCCAATGCAGGGAAGGCAGACACACCCACACCAGGGCCAGTTAACCCACCAGCACGTCAGCATGTCTTACAACTGTGAAAGGAAAGCAGAGCAGGCAGAGGAAAGCCATGTGCAGCTGAGGAGAACATGCAGACTCCACACAGACAGCCCCTGGGGTCTGGATCCGAACCCAGGGCCCCAGCTGTGAGGCAGCAGTACTGAACACTGTGCCACACTGCGGGTGTTTCCTGTGGGGTGTACACAGGATACTGCAACTTTCAGAAGACTTGTAGTGTGTGATAAGGAAGTAACTTGTGGGCAGGTTTTAAAAAAAGTGTTCAGTTCAGGGTTGCAGGGGAGCCAGAGCCTATCCCAGTAAGCAGTGGGTGCAAGGCAGGGTACACCCTGGAGAGGACACCAGTCCATCACAGCAGGGACGGTTTCCCAGAATTCAGTTAATCTACCAACGTAGACTGTGGGAAGAAATCAGAGCAGCCTGTCGGGGAAACTTTATCAAAGAAGAGCCAGGAAAGGTGTTCTCATTCACCCAGTAAGGCATTGATTCATACTGCGCAGTAGGGAAAGACAGCAGCCACCAGTCTGTGCAGCAGGTGGGAGCTGATTTCAAAGTTAAATGGAGAAAGGTCCCTTATTTTATACACTTAGCTGATGCAGCACCTCAGCTTGTTCACTTCATTATGGTTGGTTAGTAATACTGCGACAGGCGAGACAGTGATTTTCCAGTCCTTCTAGGTCTAAGCCTTGAAGGACAGAGAAGGCGGCTACGTGCAGTTTTATATCTGCCTTTTTTGCTGGGGCAGAGATAAACATTATTTAAACATCCCGTGCCCTTGACTCGCTGGGTACAGTCCCACTTTGTTCATAGAATCTGGCTGCTTTTACAACACCGCTCTGCCCGTAAACGATGTTTTTAGGATAAAACCCTTTTCTTCAGTAACCTTCCATTACAACCAGGAGGAAACCCATAGGACCCTGGGGAGAACATGCAAACTCCACACGGACAGCACCCCAGGACCCGAACCCGAGGTGTGGGAGGGGCAGTGGGTCACATGGCACCGACAGTGGGGCTCCTCCTGTTTCAGCACAGTGGAGGGGCGTAGGGAGGAGGTACAGAGATGGAGCATCTCTGCGGGTACAGGACTGGGGGGCTCTGAGAGGCAGCTGGCTGGTGCAGGAAAAGCGCCACGTGGTCCGGGCGTGGGGCGGGCTGGAGGGCCCGCGGGTCTCCGCCGAGCAGCAGCCCGGCCCGGCTGACCCTGTTGTTGCGCGCAGGATGCGCTGCCTGCGGAAACCCACGCTCCTGGCGGTCCTGGTGTCGGCGCTGCTGGTCGTCGCCCTGCTGCGCTCCTGGACGCCCAAGACCTCCCCCGCCGTGGACCTGCGGCCCGGGTCGGGCTCCGGCGCCGGCAGGCTGCTGGAGGAGCATCAGCGGCTGGCCGCGGATAAGTACGAGCACATCCCCTACCGCGTCAAGGAGAGCGTCGCCGGGTGAGTGTGAGACCAGGTCCGCCTGGTGACCACAGCCATGGTGACTGTCGCTAGGTGGGAGGGATGTGCGCGGGCAGGAAGCACTTCCTCGCGTTTCCTCTCCGGGTTGGCCGGCGTCCTGTCCACGAGACGACAGCTGGGTATTCTTGGGGTGAGAATGAGCCTGGCAGGGAGGGGTGGGGGGTAAGAGCCCTGCAGGGTTCGAGGGCAGACCTGGTGAAGACTGCTGGATCTGGAGGTGGGGGGGGGGATTTCTACATCATGTTTCCAGAATAACTTCAAGTGACATAGCTGAGACTCGTGGTAATGGTAACAGAGCCTGGTAATGTTACTGGCCCCCTGCTTTCGCCAGGCTGTGGTCGTTCCACAGCTGCTGTGGATCCGCCACAGGTCCTCTCCCGGCTTTCCCCACCCCCCAAGAAACCAGCCGGATGGCGCCCCAGGAGACCCGGAATGGTGCGCCTGCTTTTCTCTGCCGTGGTGCCACCCCGCCCCCGCCCACCCCAGGGCGCGGGTGGGTGCCGGACCGGAATGACGGGGGGCTCCTGTCTCTCCCAGGCTGCTGCCGCGGAACGACTGCGCGTGCGAGGCCAAGGGGGCGGCGCTCGGCCTGCCGCTGCCCCAGGCGCTCTTCCCCCGCGTGTCTGCGCACGCCCTGCACACCGCCTTCGCCGCCTCCGAGCTGGACGAGGTCAAGCGGCGCCGGGCCCAGGAGTACCGCAGCTTCAAGACCAGGTACTGGGCCCCCGTCTCTGTCGGCGGCGTGCTTGTAGACTGGCTGCCAGCTCCGAGAGGTCAGATGGGATGTATCGCTGGCATCGACCGCGTACAGTGTCCGAGTCTCAGCACTGCCTTCGTTCAGGGGCGCTGGCTGATCTGTAACCAGACCTGCAGAAGGGAAAAAAACACTCAGTGGGTGTGTCTGGTACACGGCCCCTCCCACTTGTTTGCCACGCCCACTCAGAGGCGTGTTCGGTGGAAGGTCACTCCCCCACGGGGGCGTGTCTGGTGGTTACTTCCACCTGTGGCTGTGCCTGATATCATCTCACTCCTACCAGAGCACCCAGAGGAAACCCATGTGAACACGGGGAGAACATGCAAACTCCACACAGGCCACACCCCAGGAATTGAACCCAGGGCCCCAGTGTTGCAGGCAAGCAATACCGACCAACAGTCTCAAATCACCTTCAAAAAGATATTTTATCTTCCGTGCTGTTGCCTACTTTCATCTCTTGGCTGAATTGATCAGTTCTTCAAGGGGATGCTAGTGAACAGCAAAGATGGTTTGATCCTCATCGCCAAACCCGCAGGGTGGGCGAGCTTGGCCATGCGCCACACTGTCCAAAAAGCAGCCAAGGGCGCACAGCAGGGGGGGTGGTTTTCGAAACACGGGTGCGAATGTTAGGTTTTCAGGTCCTGGTTCTTCCAGTAATGTTTTCCTCCTCTCTTTCGGTTCAGGTCGCAGACACCAGCTGACCAACTGATCGTGGCCAAGGCAAACAGCCCCCTGGAGTACCCCACCCAGGGGGTGGAGGTGCGCCCCCTCAAAACCATCCTCATCCCAGGTGAGGCTAGCCCGCACGGAGAAGCCCTGAAAGGCTTCGGGGTTTAATGCTGAGTTCTGGCTGAGGGCACCTTCCGTGTGGAGTTTGCATGTTCTCTGCAGGCTCGTGACGGTTTGGGTTTGAAACCTCCAGTTTCCCTCCTAGTAGCTGAAAGACACCCTGGCTGAGCTAATCAGTGTCACTGAAGCTGCCCCAGGAATGAGGAGCTTTCCAATCATGGATGGATTCACGGATCAGTGAAATCCGGAGTCTCGGAGCTCTACTGTGGCCATTCGATTGAGGCACCAGAAAGGAGGAGACGGCATGACCATGCACACTGGATGTCAGACCTCGGAGGGTGGCCAAGGAGGGGAATTTAATGGATCTAATTAAGCCCGTTCCTCCTCCTTCTCCAGAGGCCCAGGGCTGCTCCTAGAGTAGTGATTACCCACCCTGTCTCTGCTTGTAAACACTGATGCTTTTGAATTGATCTCCTTGCTTCTTCAGCACGGCCTGTGGTCCTTCGTTTTAAAAAGGCGCGTTGTCAGAAGTGTCCCTCCGCAACTTCGGAGATCGCTCCCTTATTGGTGTGAACAGATCTTAACAGCTGGATCGGACATTCCCACAATGCCCATCACTGGTGCAGAGGCTCCCCTGATGACAGGTGGGGTAACAGCTGAACGAGGGCTCTTCCAGACTTCTGACAGGGGCACAAGCTTTGTTTGCAGGGGCACCAGTTGCTAATCTCATTCGTGCTTTATGAAGGCTGAAAGGACATGCAAAAATAATGATTTGCATTGAAAATGGCAATTATTCTGGCCTGGAGCAAAAAAAGAAGAAGAGGATCAGGGATGGGAAACTACTGCCCTAGAAGACGGGGTGGGGAATATTCACTACAGAATACACAGGCCCGAACGGGGTCCTTCCCACCTGGACACTGGAGCAGGCAGAGGAAGTTATGTTCCACGTGATACTGCAGCTGCTCGGTGATGTCATCCTCTGGGGCTCCAGGAAGCGCAGGGGAACTGGGATTGCTGACGGTTCCTCTGAGTCAATTTTGCATGCATGCTGTTTTTTTTTACCAACACTTGCTCCCTGTCCTACTTATCCTTCTCCCCACTGGAGCGCTTCTCAAGCGTGCTCATGGAAACTAAGTTACTGAGAGGAGCAATAACTTCTAGCTGGCTGGCTGAATGGTTGCTTGTGGAGAGTGGTTAGCAGGGTTGCCAGTAACGAGTTGACGCCAGAGTCTCATCCTGCCACTTCTGGTAAAAGAAGCCAGGGTATCGACTTCCACAACCTGGCTGGATAATTTGATCCAGACCCCTGCAACTCTTTGCGTAAAGAAGCTCCTCCTGCTCTGAGATAGAAATGCACAACATGCCCACTCCACACAGAAAGCACCCCAGCAATCGAACCCAGGGCCCCAGCACTGTGAAGCAGCAATGTCAGCCACTCAACAGCATGCTGGAAAGAAACCTTGCGCTGTGCTCTTGGTGGGACGAGCCCCTGGTGAATCTGCGGCGCTCCAGTCGTGCCCGTGCTCTCGGGGGAGTGGGGGAGGAGTGGGTACGTGGCTGGGCCGGAGTACACCGGCTCACTGGCGCAGCGGAGAGAGACGGCTTCTGCACCAGAGCTGGAGCAGGAGGCAGGGGAATGGGGTCCCTGCGCCCCCTCGTCCCGGCCTCCCTCTCCGTACCCCAGCAGTAATCAGCTGCCCCCCTTTCTGGCATGGGGCGCACTTCCGAGGCCCCCTTCATACGTAGCCATCGCGGCTCAGGGAGGGGTCCATAGAGCAATCCGGGTCTCGGCTGTTGACTTCCAGCCATCCGGACGGGAGTCCTTGGTGGAGAGGTGGGGATCCGACGCCTCAGATGGAGGATTTTATGTCTTCCCTTCCGCCTGTGTCCTGCCCTCTGGACGCGGCTGTTTCTCCAGGTTCGCTCGTGGGGCGGATGAACGTGAACATGGTTCAGATTCCCTGGGGGGAGGGGATCGAGGGGCTAAAGTGAGATTCAGGTCCAGCTTTACGTCCCTGTTTGTTAGAGGACCGGCACGTGTTGTCATGCGCCAGCAGCGCTCTGGTTGGGGAACGGTGCTCCGGCAGTTTAGATGAGGGGGAACTGGAGGGGAGCTGGACTGAGCTGAGCTGAGCTGGGCTGAGCTGGGCTGAGCTGGGCCAACATGGACTCTTGCTTCTCACAAGTAGTCGGCCTAATAGCTCAGCCAAAGGGTGGCCGCTCCTACAGCACAGCGTCCCCTGTCGCCGCGTGAAACGTTCTGAGCCGGAGGAATGAGCGCCCCCTACTGGTCCATATCGCAAGCAACCTGCTTTTTCTCTGAGGTCTCCCATTCCGATACTGACCAGGCGGCCTTGCTGAGCTTCTGAGATTGACGACAGATGGATTAATGAATCAGTACTAGAGGGTCAGAATACTCACAACACACAGGGATGTTCACCTGCTGACAGTATTCCGTTCCCTAGACCTGAGGACAGGAAATAGGAACTGAGATGCTTTTGCAGTGTTGAGTGTGTGTGGCTGTAGAGATATGTTTTTTATTTTTTATAGAGCAGTGACTAACACAGCCTAGTCTTGAGGAAATCTCATGTCAGCGATGGACACAGTCTTGCACAAGATCTGGGGCATATGCATAAGTGAGATGTGGATCATAAGTTAGTCACTCAGTTTGGGGTTTGGTGGGTGAGAGAGTACGTGATTAGGATTAAAGCCTTCATTCAAGTACAACACACTGTTGGGGAAAAGGGATCCCTACAATTTCATCACCCGCACCCTCCCAGTTTTTTCCACCCTGCAGGACCACTGATAGGGAAGATCTCAGACACCAACACCTGGTGTATGACGTTTCTAACCATCCTTTTTTTTAACTGCTTCTTCTGATTGAGGGTCATGGGGGAGCCAGAGCCTATCCCAGCAAGCAATGGGCACAGGGTGGGGTTCACCCTGGACGGGACGCCAGTGCATTGCAGGACACACACAGCCACAGACACTCGCACCAGGGCCAGTTTTCCCAGGAGCCAATTTACCTGCCAGCACGTCTCTGGACTGTGGGAGGAAACCCACAGGGAGAACATACAAACTCCTCACAGACAGCACCTCAGGACGTGAACTTGGAGCCCCAGCACTGTAAGGATGCAATGCTGACCACTACACCTTCAGTGTGATGTTCAGTGATAATAATAATAATTGCTTACACTTAAATAGCGCTTTTCTGGACACTCCACTCAAAGCGCTTTCCAGGTAATGGGGACTCCCCTCCACCACCACCAATGTGCAGCAGGATGATGCGACGGCAGCCATAGTGCGCCAGAACACTCGCCGTGTTCTCACACGTTCTCACACATCAGCTCTCAGTGGGGAGGAGAGCAGAGTAATGAAGCCAATTCATAGATGGGGATTATTAAGAGGCCAATGGGGAAATTTGGCCAGGACACCGGGGTTACACCCCTACTCTTTTCGAGAAACGCCCTGGGATTTTTAATGACCACAGAGAGTCAGGACCTCGGTTTTACGTCTCATCCAAAGGACGGCGCCTGTTTACAGTATAGTGTCCCCGTCACTATACTGGGGCATTAGGACTCACATGGACCGCAGGGTGAGCGCCCCCTGCTGGCCCCACTAACACCTCTTCCAGCAGCAACCTTAGTTTTTCCTAGGAGGTCTCCCATCCAGGTACTGACCAGGCTCACACCTGCTGAGCTCCAGTGGGTTGCCAGTTGTGAGTTGCAGAGTGATATGGCTGCTGGTGTTTAGTGATGTTTAATATAGACCAGTACAGGACATTCAAAATTACCAAAGGTATGGACAGTCACCTGGAGGACTTCTTGAGAATGAACTGTGAAACATGACAGGAGACAGCTGGAAACTGCAGGGAAGTGCATTTAAAGCCCAGAAAAAGAGACTCTTCTGTACGCAAAGGGTGGTGGGAGTGTGGAATAAGCTACCTGACCGTACTGTTGAAGCCGATACCCTGTTTTCTTTCAAGAAAGCGATGGATGAGGTCCTCCTATCAACTAGGTGATAAAAGCAATCACGATCTATGTCCTGAATGGCCCTACTTGTTTGGAACCTTTCAACCGTTCAATCAATCTCCCTCCCCCCTGCCCCTGTGTTGCACGGCTAAGTCACCAGGGCCCAGCGGGGCTCGGCTGTGTGGGCCAGGCGCCCTCCTGCCACCCCATGCCCCTTCCTCCCTCTGATTGGCCGGGGGGTGTCTGTGTGCATGGTGGGATGGTGGGCTGTTCTAATGGGCTGTTCATCTGTCCTTTCAGGTCTGGGGCTGCAAGATCTGTGGCGAGACTCCTACACGGTACGTCTGCTCACCTTCTGCTTGGCTGGCCTTTTGTTATTGTTGGGTTTTTTTTAAGAAGGGGTGTACTTCAGACTCATACATTGGGGTGCCCTCTCACCCTACCACGCCACCCACCCATCACCTCTGCTGTAAAACAGAGCCTGGCTGTAGCTTTATTAAAATTATTTTGCTCTTTTCCCATCGATCCATTATCTCACTGCTTTATCCAATTCAGGGTCATAGGGGAACCGTAGCCTATCCCAGCAAGCAACGGGCGCAAGGACGCCTGTCCATCACAGGGCACACACAGACACAAACACAACAGAGGCAGTTTTCCCAGGATCCAATTCACCTCCCAGCACGTCTTAGGACTGTGGGGGGAAACCCATGCGAACATCGGGAGAACATACAAACTCCACACAGACAGCACCCCAGGAGCAGAGCTGAGCCCAGGATCCCAGCACTGCGAGGAAGCAATGCTAACCACTGCACCTAGTGCTGCCCCTAAGCTCTTTTCCTGGATGACTTCGGCTTTCTGCAGAATGTCCTGTATCAAATCGCTGGAAGTGTGACAGCTATCTGACAGGACAGGCACACTGAAACTGAAACCAGAATAAGGAACCATGTGGATTTAGAGCAGAGTAGGCTAGACTTCCTGCAGGCCTGAGTTCTGTTTTCACACTGAACAAGCGAAATTGGAATGCTACACAACCAGACAGAATGAAATACTCATTACTGAATGTTAATGAGTTCCGATAGATCTTGAGCACTCAGCAGGTCTCGGATATCCCTCTGTCTTTGGAAACTGATTTTGCATTTATTTCCCAGTGCGTAACAAAATAGAGCAACAGGATAAAGAAATACCCCTGGCAATTATAGAGTATTAATAATGACCCCGTTCTCACTGTCATGTGTTGTCAATCTGTTATAAGGCAATAATGTTTTTCAGCATCGCTTTTAGGATTTATTATATGATATGTCCTTGAAATGTCTTGAAAGACGCTCCTGGTGGAAATATAAGGCATGACCTTTAAACCGTTCTAAAGTAATGTAGAGTGCTTGTGCACTGCAGGCAGCACAGTGGTACAGTGGTTATCATTGCTGTCTCACAGCGCTGGGGCCCTGGTTTTGAGTCCTGGGGTGCTGTCTGTGTGGAGTTTGCATGTTCTCCTCTGTTAGGTGGGTTTCCTCCAGGTGCTCCAGTTTCCTCCCATAGTCCGGAAACATGCCGGTAGGTTCATTGGCTGATGGGAAAATTGGACCTGGCGTGAGTGTGTGTGTCTGTGATTGGTGCGCCCTGCCTGGTGCAGTGGCGTTTGTTCATTGACTGACAGGTTGGACACTAGAGTAGACCCAGACAGCAATTATTTGCATTGGACACCATAATGTTTTTAAATAGGTTTTACAACAAGCCACATCCCTTTCAGTTCCTCTTAGCTAATGTTCCGTGCATTCTGCTTTTTAGAGACAACTGCTACTTGGCCTGTTTATTCCCTCGCAACGTGAGCACAACCAGCATGGAGAATGTTTTGAAGCTCTGTTCGTTATGTTCTTCAAAAGTCTGTGTAAATACAGTGTAAATTGTTTACACAAACACAAGGTTTGCAGGAGAGAGGAGGCCAATTTAGCTTGGTGGCTGAAGGGTTGCTTGCGGCGAATGATAAGCGGGTTGCTAGTACCTAATTAATCCAGCCACTTACTGTAAACGAAACCAAGGTATCGACTTCAACAACTTGATCTAGACATGGATGAACATCGAAAATGAAATTTGACCCAGACTCCTGCAACCCTTTGTGTAAAGACATTCATAGTGTTCTGAGATTTAAGTGTATTTTCCACTTGTGCCCCCTGTTATGTGTTTCACAGATGCTAAACAAATCCACTTTGCAGACCCGGTCAGTGCCTTTGATTTTAAATCCTTGAATCTGGACCTCTTGCAGTCTTCTGTTCAAGGCTAAAGAGTTTCAGTTGCGTCAGGCTGTCAGTCTAGGACAGTGGTTCTCAAACTTTTTGGACCAAGTACCACCCCTAATCCAACCAAAGCATCCAAGTACCACCTGCAAGTCATGATCTCATAGGAACCCCAGAAATTCTCAATGACCAACATGAGCGCGTGTGCACACACACTCACACATACATATAATAAATATTATAATAATAAACTTTATTTGATATAGCGCCTTTAAAGGTGGTTTCTCAAAGTGTTTTACAGAAAAAAAAAACATCAACTAATAAAAAAGCACCATTTCAGTGAGAGGGGTGAGCCTGTTTAGTTGAGCAAAGCAGATGTGAATTAATTTTTCGAGCCTTGATACAATTCACAACAGAGTCTAACAGATATTAAATCGTCAGGCATTTTCTTGACGGCAGAGGTCTCGCGGTGGATGTTGTAATGCGTACATAAATTTCTGGAGCAACCTCTCTAATTCGTGCAACTACACCGTTATGTCGGCTTGTCATTGCTCTAGCACCGTCTGTACAAACTCAGACGCATTTTATCCAGTCGAGGCCATTCTCTTCGATAAATTCATTCAAAAGCTGAAATATGTGCTCTCCTGTAGTTCCTGTTGGTAGCGGTTTACAGAACAGAAAGTCTTCATGGGACATGCCCTCAAACTCGTATCTAACGTAAACGAGCAAATTGGCCAAATCGACTACACACTCATCTAATTGCAGTGAAAAACATCTGCTCATCTTAACGCGCTCTATCAGTGTACTTTTGATATAATCCTTCATTTCAGTAATTCTATGAATGACTGTGTCTTTCAGGGGGAGGGGGGCAGCAGGTTGAGCTGTTTAGCAGCTTTTTCTCTACACATAATACGTGTCAGCTCTTTTGCCAACGGTAAATAAGGTTCTTCAAAAATAGTGTAGCTTATCTGCTTTAGCAATACGCAAGCTTGCATTTTTCCACGTTTCCGTTTTTATTTCCGTATTTATTTAAAGTTTTTATTTCATGCGCATGGGAGCGAAACACAGAGACGCTCGGTGTATTTTTCTCAAATTAGAACAGTTCTTAAATATTGTAACGCTTACGGCCGACAGGCACTGTGTAAGGGCTGTGGAGAGACCTCTCTTTGGCTCACGGGGCTAGGTCGCTGCAGAGAGACGCGGAAGTCCCGGGTTCGAGCCCCGGACGGTGCAGGGGCCGACCTAATGCGGCAAGGGCGCCCGCCTGAGCCCCCGTTGCTTTACAATATTTTTCTGTTATCACGCTTTCGTGTGCTCACAAGATTACCTGCGTTCGTGGCACGCATTTCTATGCATTCCTGTGTTTACAACGTTGGCATTGTTCCAAAATCACGCACATTCTCCTTCCTCCCTATCTGCTGGAGATACAGTAGCTTTTTTTAAATACAATTGGTCACTTGCATCCGTAGCACGCATTCCTACAGAGTGGTATAGAATTACAGAGTATCTCTTGTGTCCACTGAAGTATTAGCGCGCAATGTATCGTAGTACGTAGGCTGCGTATTCGACACGTATTAAAATACAAAATATGAAAACCCGTCCCGATTTTTCAGCGCACACGACACAGTTCCAGGGTCATTTGGCGTACCACTTGGCGGCACTCCACGTACCACTGCCGGTACGCGTACCACAGTTTGAGAACCACTGGTCTAGGACATTACTTTGGGAATAGTCAGATCGTGGTTCTGTGGATTGATTCTAGTGAAGCGTTCTCTTAACAATACCGTCTGTCAAATGTAAATGTTTTACCTGCTTTAAAAAAAATGAGTGACTGCTGTATCCAATTCAGCGTTGCAGTGGAGCCTATTCCGGCAAGCAAGGGACACAAGGTGGAATACACCCTGGACAGGACACCGGTCCATCACAGGACCCACACAGAGACAAAGGCACACAATCATACCAGAAGCCAGTTACCCTGCCAGTGTGTCTTTGGACTATGGCAGGAAGAACAAGCAAACTGGGAGAACATGCAAACTCCACACACACAGCACCCCAGGAATTGAACCCAGGGCCCCAGCGCTGCGAGACAGCAAAGCTAACTACTGCGCCACTGTGCCTCCCATTTCTGGCCCACTGTAAATAACATGTACAAGGGTGCAGAGGAGGCTTTTAGAGATTGTTGAGCTGTTGTCACCCCTGTTGTGTTTCCAGGTGAACCTCACAGCCACGCTGGGGACGTTCGATGTGGCGGCCGAGGTGGAGGGGGTGGAGTTCAAAGGTGAAGGCGAGATGCACGTGTCCCTGGCCAGCGCCCTCTTGCCCAACCTGAACCGGCAGCTGCAGTTCGTGACTTACACCAACACACTGTTCCACCCCAACACTGCTGACACAGGTGAGCCCGGGCTGTGAACCCGAAACTGGGTTCTGATTCCGTATTCATGATCCTGGTCGACCAACCATTTAAGGCAGGGCTTATCCCAGTCCGGACCTGGTAGGTTTGTGTTCGAACCCAGCGCCTACTGAGCTTAATGGGCACAACTGAATAGTTTCTCCCAGCTCTTCAGGTACTGCTGCTTTAAAGAGACCTTGATACTGAAGACACACTGACCCCCCAGGACCACGACTGGACACCCTGCAGATACACTGACCCCCCAGGACCAGGACTGGACACCCTGCAGATACACTGACCCCCCAGGACCAGGACTGGACACCCTGCAGACACACTGACCCCCCCAGGACCAGGACTGAACACCCTGCAGACACACTGACCCCCCAGGACCACGACTGGACACCCTGCAGACACACTGACCCCCCCAGGACCGGGACTGGACACCCTGCAGACACACTGACCCCCCCAGGACCAGGACTGGACACCCTGCAGACACACTGACCCCCCCAGGACCGGGACTGGACACCCTGCAGATACACTGACCCCCCAGGACCGGGACTGGACACCCTGCAGACACACTGACCCCCCAGGACCGGGACTGGACACCCTGCAGACACACTGACCCCCCCAGGACCAGGACTGGACACCCTGCAGACACACTGACCCCCCCAGGACCAGGACTGGACACCCTGCAGAGTGGGGGAGAGTTGGGGTGCGATGGGTTTGGGGGGAGTTGGGGGAGAGTTGGGGTGCGATGGGTTTGGGGGGAGTTGGGGGAGGGTTGGGGTGCGATGGGTTGATGAGCTGACTGAACACCACAGTGTCATAAAGTCAAGATTCCAGGCATCCCTCGTGGAATGAGTGGGTGGGATCCTGAGATCAATTAACTAATTGCAGCCAAATGAGCTGGCTGATCCTCTACAGTTTTTTGTTAGCTTTGTTCCTTGATGTGTTTGTTTTTTATCCCCATTCATTTTGCAGTTGTTGGGTTTCTTTAAAAGGCCCACACTGTGCTCTCCAACAACTTCAGCTGCCTCAAAAAGAGCCGTCCTTTGTTTTTCTTGTTCAGAATAAAACCTCTTTTGTTCCCAGTTCAGTTCCAGCCCCTGGGCACCCGTTTTGACCCCCGCATGATGTAGCTGCATGCAGCTGATTTGGGAATTAAAAGGTTTCTGTGCTTCTGTCGTTGGGGTGGGCAGAGACATCACTGTCCTTGTGGCCCTGCCCTGTCCCCACCCCCTGGGACTCCAGCGGATGTCAGGATTGGTCATGAGTGCCGCTGTTCCTCTCTCCTGTATCTTTCAGTGCAGCTCGAGACGGACGGTCACCTGGCCCTGTTCACCATCAAGGTCCGACATGGGGTCACCCCCAAGCTCTACAACCCAGGCCCCAAAGGAGGTATGCCCCCAGATTTGAGAAATTCCCAACTTTGTGCCCAAGATGTGCCTTGAGTTTACTGTACTTAAGTACCATTAACAAGCCTGTGATTGTCAGCTCGTTTGAATCGCACTTAATATCCTTAAATTAACAGTTGAGTGCTACAGCCTGAAACAGTTTTGAAATGGTGTCACTAGTTTCCCACAGTGGACTACAATAAGACCGCCATGTGCTGTTGCGAGAGAGCAGATTCTAGCACTTCCTGCAGGAGATGCGGAGGGATGACAGTCTAGTCCAGCGGTTCTGTTCCTGCTTGTAGGGACCCACAGGGGTTTGGATTTTCTCTTAATTGAGCTCTTAATTGAGTCAGTGTGCGTCTCTCCAAGACCAGGGCTGCGGTCTTCCCCCTGCCTTAGGTTGTGCAGGAGGCCAAGGTGATACAGCTGCAGCCTCTCTCAGTAGCAGCTGAGAGGCTGACACCTTTGAAAGTGACAGGGGGGACCCCCCTTGCTGCTCACAGGAGCCTGAACAGCAGAAAGGAGGGGCTGGGCTTGGCGGCCAGAAGTCCCGATTATTCATTTCGTTTCCAGCCGAGGCGATTCGAAGTGATCCTGGGTCGTAGTTGACGTTGTAGTAATGGGAGCAGTGTAGCGCGGCACAGGAGGTGTCCAGTAACAGTGTCCAGTAACCTCCGGGATTGGTCTGGGCTACTGAGGGTGCAGTTCGAGCGTGCACCACCGGAGGGCGCTCCAGGGCGCACCATGGCCAGCATGCCCTCTAGTGTTGGACGGTGGTGTCATTCCTCCTCGGCCTGCTTTCTGTTCCCAGTGCAGTTGACTGAAACAGGCCAGGCACCTTCGTCAAGTGCAGGTCTTGGCTTGGGTAAGGGTTGATGAATGCTGAGCGCGGCGAAGCGCCGGAGCCCCCTGCTCTCGGCTCGTCAGGGGGTCTCCCGTCAAGCGCCGTCCGGAGACCCACCGTCTCCACCCCCCTTGCTTCCAGAGTACAACATCAGCGCGCTGGTGACCATCGCGACCAAGACCTTCCTGCGCTACGACAAGCTGCAGACCCTGATCGACAGCGTGCGCCGCTTCTACCCCACCGTCACCATCGTGGTGGCCGACGACAGCGAGCAGCCGCAGCCCGTGCGCGGGCCCTACGTCGAGCACTACATCATGCCCTTCGGCAAGGTGAGCGACCTGGAGGACAGCAGGGTGGACTGTGGGCTTCACGGCTGGCCGCTGGTGCAGTCAATCAGACACAGCGCCCCCTAGTGTTTGCCCCCGGTGGTTCCTTTTGATGTAGTTTCATATCTAAAGAGGTTCCGCTGCTTATTTTAATCTGCTTTCAATGAAACAGAAGCGCTTGGTAGTTTAACTTCTCTCTGGAGAGGAAGGAATGTGGTTTGTGCCGCCCTGTCTGCAGAGGAGTGGGCTCGGCTCAGGTGGCTAATCTGAAGTCCTCATTCTGGTTGTGGGGGGGTGTGGGCAGGGCAGCCAGCAGGTCCACACTCTTCACCTCCTCAGTAGCAGAGTCTGGAGCCAAACAGGAGACTCTGTTCAGAATCAGACTCAGTTCCTTCAGACTGTCAGTGTAGGACACTCCACTGAGACTAAAGAGAATCAGTTCCTTCAGCCTGTCAATGCGGGACACTCCCTTCAGACTAAAGAGACTCAGTTCCTTCAGCCTGTCAGTGGAGGACATTCAATGTATCTGCCTGCAATGTATCTGCCTGCTCTATCTGATTCCAGAGCAGTAATATGTTTCCTATAATACTGTGACCAGAAGTGTACATAATTGTGGTAAATAAGACCTAATTTAGTAATTATAGTAATGTAACACCCCTAAATAATATAGTTAAAAGTGTATATCCTAATATTTTGATTGCCTTTTACATTGCTTCCTCATTGTCAATGTGACCATATTAGTTGTTTTTCACAAGCAGCTCCTTTTGCATCAGTTTCCCATCTTATACAGTATTTTCGCACTGAGAGCGCTCTCAGTTCTCCAGTAAATGCAAACTATTTCTTTGCTCTTTGGGATTATGAAAGCAAAGCAGTTGGCCTAGACGAAGGATTCTAAAGGAAAAACTAAGTTATTAAAGTAAACTGTTTTTTTTTGCCTAACTGTCAAAGGAACTATCGGCTCTTGCTCTCTCGTTTCCTCAGGGCTGGTTTGCAGGGCGGAACCTGGCCGTCTCCCAGGTGACCACCAAGTATGTGCTGTGGGTGGACGATGACTTCATCTTCACGGGCAGCACCAGGCTGGAGAAGCTGGTGGATGTGCTGGAGAGGACCACACTGGACCTGGTGAGCGAGTCTGTGACCGGATGACCTGGCCTGTCGCCATGCCAGCCGCAGCTCAGAGATCAGGCGTGCTGGGAACAGACAAGGGCGTTCGTCTGCTGTGGCTCTTTCCCACAAAACTGTCCGCACTCCAGGAACGGCAGTCTGGTCCACTCTGGGTTCTACAGTGGTGTGATGCCGACTCCCCTGGCATAGCAGTTTGATCCACTCCAGTGTTTACCAGCTGCGGCGCTCGGGTGCACATTGATTGAATAGGCAGAAAAACACCGCAATGAAAGCTCATCTGCAGACAGAAGTACTGACACTCTTTCTGCAGCAGAGCGGCTCATTATTAGCTTTAATATTGTAACGCATACGGCCACCATTGGTTGTGAGAGCCGGCTTACCAGCGCGGTGATGTCACCGCCCTTCCCTGTGAATAGCAGGGACCGCAGCCGCAGGGCTGAGGGGAGATTTCCCTTTGGCTCAAGAGGCTGGGTCCCTGTTGAGTGATGCCGGAGGCCCAGGTTTGAGTCCCTGACGGTGGGGGGGCCGACCTGAGTCAGCAATACCCACGTGAACCCCGAGATCGCTACGTTTGTTAATTGATGCTGAGCAGTGATAGCTTTAAGTTTATGGGACAATGAGCTGATTCAGAATGATCACGGACACAAGCACTGAAGCCCCATTGCCGAGCTGAATTCACCTGCATGGTGAACCGGGGTTCAGGGCACTTTGAGAACGAGCGTGTGTATGGATCCCAATCACACAGCCTGTGCCAAGAGGGGTTCAGACCTACAGGGCTTCCAGGATGATGGATGTGTTGAGAACTTGCTGTTGGGGGGCGGTCAGTGTGCCAATCGGCCACCAAGATGGGATCAGCTCTCCCTCTTAATCTTCTGGCTGTCCGGGGTTCCCCGAGGGTCTCCCAGAAACGTCTCGAATGCTAGACAGCTTTCTCCCATTCTCCATAGGACAGCGATAGGGGTTCAAGGAGGATCCCCTGTCCCGGAGATCAGGCTAGCACCCCAGAAATTGAGCTCTTGTCCCCCCTCCAGAAAAACCTAGCGCGTAACCACAGGGCTCTGAGTTGACATGCCGGGAAAGGCACTATATACCCAAGAAGGGTTACTGTGGGAACATCTCTGTCTCCGACATTGTTTGCAAGGGTATCAGCACATACAGAACAGTATGTTAAGTGTAGTATAGTGAGTAGATATCACGAGACAAAGAATGAGAGAGCAGAAGGAGAGAATATATGGAGTAAGGGTGTGATTTTTGTAGTTAATAAAACAGTTAAAAGAATCTAAGAATGGCTCTTTATTAATATACTTAACATTAAGCACGTATTGGTGCTTCCTAATATCCGTGCGTCCCTGCTCCCAGAACAGTTATCCAGCGCTATTAAAAACATCCTGGCCTGCTTCCCAGAGTAACTGCCTCCCAGGTCTGGGATTTCTCTCGCTGCTGTATTTCGGGAAATGACCGAGCTTGCATGTCCCTCTTCCCCGAGGCGTGACCTTTGCCCCAGGGAAGGGCCTGCAGGAGAAGGGAGCCAGGAGCCAACACACTGGCAGGACCTGCCAGTTGTGCCCATAATGCCAGGCTCTGTTCTTGCCCGCGTGGGGGGCAACTTGAGAGCAGGACGCAGCCCGGTGGGCGGGTGGCGCTGGTGAAAGGGGGCCGTTGTAGTCCCGGCTCGGGGAGGGGAGGTTTACAGAGCGGGGCCAGAAGCCAGGCCTGCTGGTGGGGCCTTGTGGAGGAGCTACCCCGAGAGGAAGAAATGGGGCGATGGTGTACCCCTCAACAAGAACTGAGGGGTTTGTGCACAAATGCGCTCCCTCCCTTTTTAAAACAAAGACCAAGCCAGTGTCCTCTGGGAAGGGGAACACATTTCCCAGAAGGGTCTAATGGACATCACGTCCTTCCCTCTCCCTCTTTCCAGATAGTGGTGATTTCAAGGGGACCCACCCACCTTCTGGGGTGATGGCGCTCACTGCCCCCTGCCAATGTGCCGCTCCTTACAGCTCGATGGGCACAGGAAGGGGTACCGTTGTGCAGAACCACACAAAACCACACTTGAACGTTCATGAGCAGCGTGTACCCGCGCTGTGGAATCGCCCCTTCAGTGGTTTGGCATTGGCATTGAGGGGTGTTGCACAGCCGGGAGCGTAGCAGAACCCCGGGCCTGAGAGAGAGAATCCTGGAGTGCTCTCCTGCAGCGGGGCACGGGTTGTTTTCCTGCTTTGTCATTGGTCTGTACGCTTGACGGCGCGTTGCTGTGCGTCGGCAGGTAGGGGGCGCCGTGCGGGAGGTCACCGGCTACACCACCACCTACCGGCAGACCATCTCCCTGGAGCCGGGCAGCGAGGAGGGCGACTGCCTGCACACCCGCCGCGGCTTCCACCACGCCATCGCCGGCTTCCCCAACTGCGTGGTGACGGACGGCGTCATCAACTTCTTCCTGGCGCGCACCGAGAAGGTGCAGCAGGTGGGCTTCGACCCCAGGCTGGCCAGGGTGGCCCATCTAGGTGAGTCCTGTTCCCATCTGGCCCGGCCCACTTCCGGCTCTCTCCCCAGCTCTCTCCCTGGGGCTGAGCTGCAGTATTGGCTCAGTCAGTCTGGAGCGCTACGATCAGGGTTGGCAGGAGGCCCAGAGGGCACTGTGACACTCGAGGACTGGTGTTGCCCCGTCCCCGAGCCGAACAGTCCTGTCGGTCTCCAGTTACAGTGCCTTGCGAAAGTATTCGGCCCCCTTGAACTTTTCAACCTTTTGCCACATTTCAGGCTTCAAACATAAAGATATAAATTTTTTATTTTATGTGAAGAATCACCAACAAGTGGGACACAATTGTGAAGTGGAACGAAATCTTTTGGATTTTTGAAACTTTTTTAGCTAATAAAAAAATGAAAAGTGGGGCGTGCAAAATTATTCGGCCCCTTTACTTTCAGTGCAGCAAACTCACTCCAGAAGTTCAGCGAGGATCTCTGAATGATCCAATGTTGTCCTAAATGACTGATGGTGATAAATAGAATCCACCTGTGTGTAATCAAGTCTCTGTATAAATGCACCTGCTCTGTGATAGTCTCAAGGTTCTGTTGAAAGCGCAGAGAGCATCATGAAGACCAAGGAACACACCAGGCAGGTCCGTAATACTGTTGTGGAGAAGTTTAAAGCCGGATTTGGATACAAAAAGATTTCCCAAGCTTCAAACATCCCAAGGAGCACTGTGCAAGCGATCATCTTGAAATGGAAGGAGTATCAGACCACTGCAAATCTACCAAGACCTGGCCGTCCCTCTAAACTTTCAGCTCAGACAAGGAGAAGACTGATCAGAGATGCAGCCAAGAGGCCCATGATCACTCTGGATGAACTGCAGAGAACTACAGCTGAGGTGGGAGAGTCTGTCCATAGGACAACAATCAGTCTTACACTGCACAAATCTGGCCTTTATGGAAGAGTGGCAAGAAGAAAGCCATTTCTCAAAGATATCCATAAAAAGTCTCGTCTAAAGTTTGCCACAAGCCACCTGGGAGACACTCCAAACATGTGGAAGAAGGTGCTCTGGTCAGATGAAACCAAAATCGAACTTTTTGGCCACAATGCAAAACGATATGTTTGGCGTAAAAGCAACACAGCTCATCACCCTCAACACACCATCCCCACTGTCAAACATGGTGGTGGCAGCATCATGGTTTGGGCCTGCTTTTCTTCAGCAGGGACAGGGAAGATGGTTAAAATTGAGGGGAAGATGGATGCAGCCAAATACAGGACCATTCTGGATGAAAACCTGTTGGAGTCTGCAAAAGACCTGAAACTGGGACGGAGATTTATCTTCCAACAAGACAATGATCCCAAACATACAGCAAAATCTACAAAGGAATGGTTCACAAATAAACGTATCCAGGTGTTTGAATGGCCAAGTCAAAGTCCAGACCTGAATCCAATCAAGAATCTGTGGAAAGAGCTGAAAACTGCTGTTCACAAACGCTCTCCATCCAACCTCACTGAGCTCGAGCTGTTTTGCAAGGAAGAATGGGCAAGAATTTCAGTCTCTCGATGTGCAAAACTGATAGAGACATACCCCAAGCGACTTGCAGCTGTAATCGCAGCAAAAGGTGGCTCTACAAAGTATTAACGCAAGGGGGCCGAATAATTTTGCACGCCCCACTTTTCATTTTTTTATTAGTTAAAAAAGTTTCAAAAATCCAATAGATTTCGTTCCACTTCACAATTGTGTCCCACTTGTTGGTGATTCTTCACATAAAATAAAAAATTTATATCTTTATGTTTGAACCTGAAATGTGGCAAAAGGTTGAAAAGTTCAAGGGGGCCGAATACTTTCGCAAGGCACTGTACGTCTTGGAACTACTACTATTAGTTTGATTTTATGATGATTATTTACACGTGTGTTTGTGCAGGGCAGCTAGAGAGTTGTGGTAATGCACTGGTTAACATTGCAGCCTTGCAGCACTGGGGCCCTGAGTTTGATTCCTGGGGCTCTGTCTGTGTGGAGTTTGCATGTTCACCCCGCGTGTGCATGGGTTTTGTCCCACAGTGCAAAGACGTCCTGGCAGGGTAATTTGGCTTCTGGGACAACTGGCGCTGGTGTGAGTGTGTGTGTCTGTGAGGGGCTGGTGTCCGGTCCAGGCTGTACCCTGCCTTGAGCCCCTTCCTTGCTGGGATAGACTCCAGCTCCGCCATGACTCTGAACAGGATACAGACGTTAGAAGATAGATGGAGTTCAGGTCAATGTACTATGTTGCCAGAAGATTGCAAATAACAAAGCATGAACGGCTCTAGGTCATACGGCACATTTGGTGTTGCAGCATTACGAGGTCTGTAAAGTTAGACGAGTGCACTTAACGTCCAGAGCACCATTCTGTGATTTTGAAGGCAGGAGTCAAAGCACGACGAGCTGACGTCTGTACTGTTGCCCTCCTCCTCCTCCTCCTCCTCTCCCTGCAGAGTTTTTTGTGGACGGGCTGGGCTCGCTGCACGTGGGCTCCTGCGACGACGTCGTGGTCAACCACGCCTCCAAGATCAAGCTGCCCTGGGCCCAGTCCGAGAGCGACCGGGCCTACGCCAGGTTCCGCTACCCCTCCTCCTCCTCCGACGCGGCCAACGCCAAGAACGGCCTGCTGTACTTCAAGAACCGCTTCCGGTGCATGTCCCACAACTGAGCCCGCCCCCCGCCCTCGGCGCCAGGACTGCGGTCAGCCCGGCCTCCTGGCCCGGTTCAGGCTGTCTGGTCGCTCTGTGGCCTGAGTCCGCAGTTCTGAAGCAGATGTCCCTCCAGATGCCAGAAGACTTTGGATGTCGGCTGTGCTGCCCCCCCTGCTCTGCGGGGTGCTGCTGTTTTTTACCAGAATGCTTCAGGGCAGTCGGCCAAGGCAGGAAAAGGGGGATCGAATTCATTGGGGGGGGGCGAGGGGGTTAAAAAAAACTTTTGTATCTGTGCCATGAGTTAAAAGGCCTTCTGAGGTCATGGAGGGGGGGGGCGTGCTGGGCTGGATCAGGCTGTGGGGCTGGAGCTCGGCTTGGGCGAGCTGCGGTGCGGTGTGGCGTTTTGCGAGTCGGTCCTCTGCACCTTCAGAATCGGGCGGTTCAGCCGTGGACTCGGCCCAGATGAGCAGTTTCATCATCATCATCATCATCATCATCGTTGTTCTGCAGCGTTGAAGGGTCCGATCAGAACACAGTGCCCTTTGCAATGACCCGGAGAGCACATGTTTATACCGAGCGGTGTTTGACATGTGGCGGGAGTCCCACTCCGCATCTGGGCCGGAGCCCAGAGCCCTTGGCCCTGCTGCCCCACAGCACGCTGCAGCCAAACGCCAGGAGGGGGCAGCACCGTCCGCATGGAAGCAACACGCCGGATTGCGGCTCTCTCGGCCCCTTCCTGGGAAGGCGGTCTGGGAGCCGACGTTGCCCTTTCGGCGGACGGGAGTGTTTGAGCTCCTGGAGGATCTGTGAATCAGGCAGCTGGAGGCGGAGTGTTCATTCCACTGTCGCCACTAGATGGCGACAAACGCCACTGGATTGCAGTGCGCGGCCGGGTCCAGTATTATTACGCTGGTAGTAAAGTTATTTTCCTTTGATTACAGTCGTTCAGTTTTTTGGGGGGAGGGGGGTGACTTTTATGTGTCTGTTTCGCTTTGTTGAAATCGAACCTTTCGGAAGGAGCGGCTCTTTCCTCCCGGTTTAACGATTTCCAATCCCCGGGATTTTCCGTCCTTTTTTGTTTTTGTTTTCCGATTCCAGGATTTCGGCCTCCCGAACGGCGAGGCTGGAAACGCTGTATTAACGCAGCGTGGCGGATCTATTAATCACTAGCGGGTACGAAGACGGAGTGCGAGACCCCGGCGGGATTGTATTCTCAAGACGCAGGGCTCGCCTTCATGACTCCGGGCGTGAAGAGAACAGCAGCCCCCTGTTACCCGCGGGAAGCCGGGGACTGATGTGGGTTGCAGACCCCTGCTCTTCCCTGCGGCGTGGAAACAGAAAACCAACCCCACCTCCCCGCCGCCCCAGACTCCCAACACTAGCCGAGAGGAAAGGGACACGGGTTTTACCCACAAATGTTGTTCCGGCTTTCCCCCGCGCGTGGACGACCGCCAGTGGGTGGGTGCGGTGGAGTAATACTGGAAAAGCGGGATCATTTTGAAGTTTCCCTGGAATCCTGTCCCCCTCCGCTCCCCCCCGACTCGTGACTCCACTGAGACCACTGTCCTGCGTGTGGAGCTCCGCCAGCACCAAGGAAGGTCTTTAATGTGCAAAGGAACAAGGAAAGGTTTATTCCACGCTGAAAAAAAGAGATACAACGTTTCGGCTGTGGGGCCTTCAGGTGTCAATGATTTTTTATACTAAAATGGAAGCCCTTGAGGTCTTCTTTTGAATATAAAAAATGCACAATCATCTCACGGTGTCCACCTTCTGTTCACACGGAAAACTAGTGATTTGACCGTTTTTCCGTTCTTTTTGATAAGCGTGTTAGTGTTAATTTTTGTACACGTGGAAAAGTTCTCCATATGTCCATCTGTGCTTGGTACAGTACGTGTTTGCTCGGCTTTAAAACCTCTGGGTCGCAGTTCTGTACGTCAACACTAGAGGGCGACGCCAGACAGGAAAAGACGGCGTGTGTGGCAGAAACATCTGGTTACCATGGTAACTCCGTCTTCCACCTGCCAGCAGAGACTGTGGAGCTTCTGAGCTCAGAAGACCCCAAACCTCTCAGAATATTTAATTTATATTTAATTGAAATAATTGAACAGTAAGGAAATTAAAATCCAGCACGCGCTGGCTCTAGGAAGGCTAGAGATCTGCCCACGACTGAAGTAGGCCGCCTTATCGAATGTTTCGCGAATTCACACTTCCTTCACGAAGGGAGGATTCATCCCAAAACTGCCTAACAGCAGCCAGACGAGTAAGGACGAGACTGTCCTCAGCAAAGAACTAGATCATCCTCAGTGTCAAGTGTAACCCCCCCCCGATCCAGGGTCAAAGCCTTGAAGTGTAGGAGGAGGGACTTTGTCAGTAGCTGGACTAATAAACATCATGGGAACCTGCAGGAGGGGCGTGTCCACTTCTGTGACTTTGCGGCTTGCAGTGACATCACTGCGCACCATCACGCTCCTGTTGGGCACCATGGAGCTCATAGGGGCTTCAGCAGAGGAACGGCTCTGGAAGGTGGGCATGTCCTGCAGGGGTCTTTAACAGCCGCCGAACCGTGTGGTTGAAGTCAGTACTCCGGCTTCCTTCAAGAAACAGCAGGATGAGATCCTGGGACCAGTTATATGGGAACTACTGAACAGGCTAGCGGCGATGAATGGCCTCCTCTTCAGTGCTGACGTTTTGTTTTTGTTCTGTGTTGAGAATTTTCAATTCCAAACTAGGTGGATCAAACTTGGAAAAAACAAAAAAACAATTGTGAAACGTTTGCACTGCAGCCTCCTGGGGCAAGATCACAGTAATGGAAGGATGTGTTCTCCAAATTCCCTACCCTTAACAGACATTTAACACAGACATGATCTGGAAGGTGGAAATTGTAGATCATTTGACATGCATATTGTTTTACACCACTTTTATGGGACTTTGAGTCCAAGGTCACTTATTGTGAATATTACTGCACAGGGAATGGTCTTATGTTGGTATGAACAGTACAGTAAACCAATGGAAAGCCTTCAGTGTGTTGTACTTCAGGAGCTGCTATGTGCAGTTCTAGTTCTTGAGGGCCGGAGTCCAGCAGGTTTCAATCGGCAGATGATTGAGGCAGGGACTCCTGTCGGGCTGATCCAATTAATGATCTCCATTAAGTAATTAATGAAGAGGCCATGCGGGCTTTGCAGACGGGGATGCCTCCTCCCTGCTCCGGATGATCCAGTGAATCAGATGTACTTTTTCGGGACAATATCCGACGGTGAGGAAAAGCAATGTCCAAGAGTAGGGCAGGAGACTGCTGCCCACTGCCCACTGCCCAGTGCCCAGTGCCCAGTTTTACCGCTGTGCCATAAGGAAAGCTCTTGGCCGCAGCCACACCCAGACCGGGGCAAAGTGGCCCTGAAGTGGGGGTGTGGTCAGTTTCGAGGACCGTGCTTGGATTCCCCGACAAGTCCGTTGGGATAACATATTTATTTCATTTTGCTTGAGAAAGTGGGAATCTTCACTGAATGGGCTGTAAAAGCATGTTTTTTTCCTTCTCATCAAGAAAGAACTGCACTTTCCTATATATTTAATTCCATTGATCTGTCCTGAATTTGAGCCACTGTTCCACCAGAATGTGTGTGATCACCATTTCTTTATTTCCATCTTGTTTTTCTGACCTGTTCTATGTTGGTTTTTTTTCTAAAGGATGCACTGAGGTTCTGAACAGAGTCACCTTACAGATCTTACAGTTCTTGTAAAGACAGAAACCTTTGCAGTATTTGTACAAACCTGCATTTTAAAAAACAAAAAAACACAGATACATTTCTGGGCTGTAATGCTTTGGTTTGACTTGTTTGTATAAAAGCCGTTCTTTGGCGGTAATAAAAGTTGCGGTTGTGCTAGACTCCCGCCCGTGTCTGTCGGAGGTGTAAGTGTGCCGTGGAGAGTCAGGATCCAGGTGAAGGGTGGACTGACAGGAGTGGCAGGGCTCCCTGTCCTGTGCCCTGGGCTAAGGTGCAGAAAAGCTCCCTTCACGGGGCAGGACATCACGCGCAGCTCGGTCACAGATTGGGGCCCAGAGCCCCACCACTAGTAAGAGGAGTTTTGGGGGAACCCCTTGAAGGCAGGCTCCTGTAATATTGTTTGAACAAGTTCTGGTCAGGGAGGCTCAGATAAGATGAGATCTTTATGAGCCATATACAATTTCTTGTATTAGGAATTTGTCTTTTCGCAGACCCCAGCTTGCTCTCCCTGAGACGCACAGACACACAGACAGGGAGAGAAGCTGGGGGTCAGAGCGCAGGGTCAGCCATTTATACGGCGCCCCTGGAGCAGCTGGGGTTAAGGGCCTTGCGCAGGGGCCCAATGGAGTAGGATTCCTCTGCCGGCTGTGGGAAACGAACCGGCAACCTTCCAGCCCCAGGAGCAGATCCTGAGCCACAGAGCCCCTGCACCCCCCCCGGCCTGATGTTGAGGCACATGTGAATTCAAGCGATTTCCCATCATTCACCCCCCTTAATACATTATTGCTTTTCAGACATCAGATAAGCAGTGTTCTGAGGCTGAGTCATGTCACCAGTCAGGCCTGTATTATACAATATCTGCCAGGGTGAAATGTGGTAAAAATGTAGCTGAAATTGCCCCTGACCCATCAGAGCAGTTCTAAGACCGTTACAGATCAGAATCATGGCTGACATGCGGAATCCTGAAAACACCTCTGTTCATCCATCCATTTTCTAAGGGCTTTATCAAATACAGCTGGAGCTGGAGCTTGTCTCAGCAGGCAGCTGCCCCAAGGCACGCCCTTGACGATACGCCAGTCCATCACAGGGCACACAGACCACGGACAATTTTCTGTTTGCTGAATTACCCTGATATATCCCAAAAAATTCTTAAAAAGGCACATTTATTGAGAAAGAATATAGCAAAATATTCCATTTAAAATACAGTACAAGTAATGGCAATATTCATACCGTTGACGGAACATCACCAGT
The DNA here is from genome assembly GCF_040954835.1 of Lepisosteus oculatus. Taxonomy (NCBI): domain Eukaryota; kingdom Metazoa; phylum Chordata; class Actinopteri; order Semionotiformes; family Lepisosteidae; genus Lepisosteus; species Lepisosteus oculatus. Next base: position 21,342,063 of record NC_090696.1, read on the forward strand.
GACATTCAGTGCAATTTCAGGTGGATAGCTCCATTAACAATCTTATTATTAACATTTACCGTGATAAAAGAGTAACAGAAAATTTTACACAGGCTACCAATTTACTCTATTTCTCTGTTTTCCAGGCTTCATGCTGCTTGAACACTCTGATCCTGATTAAAACACAAACACTCCAAATATCTTGGGCCATATAATTCCTTTGTTGTTTATTAGGAACAATGTCTAGTATTTTCATTTTGTATATGTATATGCATGAATATACACTCACTGGACAAAACATTATAGTCTTCCAGTCTAAGGACCAGACCCTCCCAGCAGGGGGCAGTGTGTGTGTGTTGGGTCAAGTTGGAGGAGACATAGACAGGCTCCCTATCATCTTCCAGGCCAGAATGAGTCCCAGTTGAACCAATGGACCTGTCCAGTTCAGTCCCCACACACCACCTCCCTCCTCACGACCCCAGCTGAGGGCTGTCCTGCTGCAGGTATGGGATGGGATTGGGCTGCAGAAACCTCAGATCCTTGTGGAATAAGTATCACACTCTGTTCAAGATGGACACACCGCTCTCAGAAGCACAGTAACCGTTTGGGTGGGTGCTGGGAGGATTTCTAATTGTTTTTTTATTTCCGTACGTGAACATACATTAGATTTTATTTCAAAGTGATCAATGACACCCATCAGATGGAGTGCTTGTTAAAGGTGACCTGATCTGCTGATCCAGGAGAATATTAGTCCTGCAGATGTGCTCCACATTTACAGAATGTAGCTGAATTTCTTCAGCAAAAGCTGCTGCTCAGGTGAGGAGCAAGACGGGAACTTGAGCAGATTCTCGGGTCACAGAGACAACGCCGCAGCAGAGCTTTTAATGATGTTCAAGAGGGGCAGGGCAAGACCTCCTTCTCTGGGACAGACCTTTCTAGCTCTGACACACAGCTACATGCTCGCAAGCACGAAGGCTATACAGAAACACACAGAGAAAGCCTATTGTGGCTATCGGGGCAAGCACCCCTCTCTTTCTCTCTTTTTTCTTTTTTGTCTTTCTGTGTGGGATCTGTTCGTCCCTGCCTGTACACTGTTTACGATCCCCATGTTCCTGATTGTTGTAGCTTCTGGACTCCTGGTCAAGAACCACTCAAACCCAGACTGTGGTGGTCTTCTCAGGGGGCTTTTCCTGTCAATTCCAAAGAGAAGAAGTGTGGAGTTAATTTAAAAGGGGCTCAATGACCGGGAAACCCACTTTCTCCTGTGTGTGTATTGAGCCAGTGAGCCAAGCCTCTGAGAGTCTGGCCTGTGCATGTTAACACAGCTCTGGGCTCTGGGACATGTAACTCAAACACCTTGTGTCTATTGACCGTGGCAAACTGGCATGAAGTTTGTTGCAGTTTTCCTATTTTACCAGGATTGTACCACACATTTACTTTGTCCTGGCAGTATGGTCTCTCACTCTGGGCACACCTGTTAAACTGTGGAAACTATTATAATGGCTTGTCTAGTCCAGTTTGGGAAATCTACATCTAAAGACCCCCGCCCCCCCCATCTCAAACCTGACAATCTTGTAATATCTGAATCTGAACGTCCTCAGTCCCCAACCTAACCCAAAACCGAAGTGATGACAGAGAGACAGAACCGAAAGCTGGGCTGTTGTGACCCGGCGCTGGTCTGAGCTCAATACCTTCTGCTGCTGAATGTAGACCACTGCGTCATGGACAGTCACAAAAATGTGCTGGGGGTTCATGTAGCTCATCAGCCCGCTGGCGGTCAGGATTTTCAGCACGCTCTCTGTGGCAGGGGACAGGGGACAGGGGACAAGGCATGTCAGCTAGCGCGCTACGTACAGCCCACCCTACCGCAGCACAATGGCCCCCAGCTGTGTGGCATCTGTTGTTAAAAGGGTAAAGTATATTTATTTTTTGCAAAGGAACAAGTAAAGGTTTATTCCATGCTGAAAAGAGAGGAAAGAAAACACAACTTTTCGGCTATGGTGCCTTCTTCAGGTGTGAAACTGAAACGTGTTTTCTTTCCTCTCTTTTCAGCATGGAATAAACCTTTTATTTGTTCCTTTGCACTTTGGAATCATTGATTTTTTTGGACTATATAACCTTATGGGTAGTGCAATGGTTAGCATTGCAGATTTGCAGTGCTGGGAAATCTGGGTTCAATTCTGGACCTGGGGTCCTGTCTGTGTGGAGTTTATATGTTCTCCACATGTCCATGTGGGTTTCCTTCCACAGCCTAAAGACATGCTGGTAGGTTAATTGGCTTCTGGGAAAATGAGCCCTGGTGAGAGTGTGTGTGTCTGCCCTGTGATGGACTGGTGTCCCATCCAGGGTGTACACTGCCTTATGCCCATGGCTTGCTAGGATAGGCTCTGGCTCCCCTGTGACCCTGAATTGGAAGGAGTTAGAGGCTTGGATGGATGTGCATATATAACTTTCCAATTATTAACCAGCTTGGCAGATAAATGAAACAGGTGGGTGTGTAAGAGATGTGAGTTCCGCAGAGCCTGGCAGCCGAGGTAGCTCTGACTGGCCGGGTAGCACATTGTTAGATGACATCACTGCAAGTCGCAGGAGTTACTTCTGCACTCGGACCCCAGCCAACCTATCCCAGCGCCACCCCAGTGGCCCTCAGCTGATTGTGCAAAAGAAGCCTTTTTATATTAAATACATTACTCTTAAAATATTCATTAAAGAATTATTCTTCTGAAGTTACCATTGCAAGTTGCCAGGTATATCCGAACTCCTGCCTTCTGGCATTCAATGCACATCTGGGAAAAGAGAACGATATTAGTGCAGTTATTCCCAAGATAGAGTCTAAACAAGATTATTGAAACTGGGGTGCTTAAACAAGATCATTTCCTTTAATGGACTCCTCTATTTTTTTGTTGGTTTAAAGCTTAAATCCTGATGACTTCACTCTGGGAGCTGCACACATTACATTTTCTGGATTTTGTGTAATATAAATAGGGAACAATATAAAATAATTCAGTACCGTTAAATAGGCTGGTAATTTGTCGAGGATATTTAATTTATTTGTGCTGGGTTTGGATAGCTCTCCTCCTTACCTGAATGAAGAGGCGGGCCCCAGCCACATCCACAAATACGACACTGCTGCAATCAATTAGTACTGCCTGGACATCACCCTCAGTGACTTCTGGAGGAGGAAGGCAAAATGTTAATGTTCTTGGGTTTGCAGAGATACTGTTCTGATCCACACAAACATAAGTCATGCTCCTATTGAATTGAAGGGGGGGGGGCTCATCCTCACGGGACTGGACACCCTGCAGACACACTGACCCCCCCAGGACCAGGACTGGACACCCTGCAGACACACTGACCCCCCCAGGACCAGGACTGGACACCCTGCAGACACACTGTCTGTAATCCCCCTCTTCTACCCCCTTGTGCCACTGGGAGTCCCCCTACAGAAGCCGTTGTGTAAGACTTTCTCCACAGGGGCTGTAAGAAGGTAGTCAGTCTCGCCTGCTGCCAAGTGAATGGGTGACATGATCTCACCTGAGCTGAAGAGCTCGTTCTCAGACGAAAAGGATGTGTTTGCTACTCCTCTTTCCTGAAAAACAACAAAAACAAGGAAAATGGGAACGCATATTGAGGAGAGTATTGTATGCTAAGAACACAATAAATATCTTAAGAAGAATAAACCAGTTTGTTCTCTAGGAGGTATTTCTGGCCACGGACTCCATGCTTTAGAGAATCAAGTGACACTTTTGCTAAAGCCCTCTGTATTCTGTATGTGTCCTCACCACGGTGGCGATAGCATTCTTCTCACGCTTTTCCAGGGCTTTCCTGGCTTTCTCCCGCCGCCTGATCCGCTCCGGAGTGAGGCCCAGCAGGTGGCTCATTGCGTCCCGGAAGAAACTGCGGTTCCCATAGTAGATAGGTCCATTGTAGGACAGGATCTTCACTCCTGGCACCTCATAGCACTGAGGAGGGAGAGACAGCAGAAAGCTTTAACATTACGAGGAAATAAAAGGTGTTGCAATGAATATTCACAAGTAGCCCTTACTGAGCAGGACACCCTGCAGACACACTGACCCCCCAGGACCAGGACTGGACACCCTGCAGACACACTGACCCCCCAGGACCAGGACTGGACACCCTGCAGACACACTGACACCCCCAGGACCAGGACTGGACACCCTGCAGACACACTGACCCCTCAGGACCAGGACTGGACACCCTGCAGACACACTGACCCCCCCAGGACCAGGACTGGACACCCCGCAGACACACTGACCCCCCAGGACCAGGACTGGACACCCTGCAGACACACTGACCCCCCAGGACCAGGACTGGAATATACCATGGTGTAATCACAGTCATAGTTTGAGTGGTGAGGATGAGGGTGAGATGGGTGGGTTTGTAGAAGTGTTCCTTGCTCTTACCTTGCTGTGCTGCTCGATGGGCCGGTAAATCTCGGTGTTGGAAGCTCTTCCCAGGACAAAACAATCAGTCCTGGAGAAAAAAACAGTTCTCGTGTCATCATCAGTCTTGCTGATTTTGTAAAGCTCCAGATAAACAAGCTAGGGGCCCGTGTGTCTGCGTGGTGCTTCAGTAAGGCAGTTAATTAGAACAGAAGATCGTTACAACAATATTTTATCAATTGAAACATGATAATTCTGGCATTTTTTAATTGTCATACTTCTTTTGTAATAAAGTACATTCTATTTGTAAATATTATTAATGATGATGGGTGGCATGATTAATGACCGAAAGAAGGAGATCGCGGATACAAGCGGTGGAAATGAGGTTTCTCCGCTGGGCCACTGGGCTATCTCTCCGTGACAGGGTGAGGAGCCTCGGAGCAGAGCCGCTGCTCCTCCAGATCGAGGGGAGCCATTGGAGGTGGTTTGGGCATCTCGTTAGGATGCCCCCCGGTCGGCTTCCGCTGGAGCTGTTCCGGGCACGTCCCACTGGGCACAGACCCCGTGGCAGACCCAGGACACGCTGGGGGGATTACATCTCTCGGCTGCCTTGGAATCTGTTGCTGGGGACAGGCAAGTCTGGGCTGCAGCCGCGACCCTCACCAAGGAAAAGTGGAGTGAAAATGGATGGATGGATGGGTGGCATGATGGGAAGGGGTTAGCATTACTGCCCCACAGCGTGGGGTCCTGGGTTCAGCTCCTAGGGTGCTGTCTGTGTGGAGTTTGCATGTTCTCCCTGTGTTTGTGTGGGTTTCCTCACACAGCCAAAGACATGCTGGTAGCTTATTTGCCTTCTGGGAAAGATGTTGCTGGTGTGTTTGGGTGTGTTTGTGTCTCTATATCTGGCCTGCAACGCTCTGTACTGGTGTACTGTACCTTGGCTCCCCCGATACCTTTTTATTAGGTATTAGATAAAGGTGTTCCAAAATGGATGGAAAATGATGATGATCACAGATATTATTAGTAACATAATATAATACTCTGTTCACCGGTTATTTTGAAACAAGGGTTACTATGGTGTACCTCTGTGTCCGACAGATGACCGTCATCATGGAGAAGACCACGCCGATAGCTAGTCCTAGGTCCACATTGAGAACAACCACAGACAGCCAGGTGACCAGCCACACCGCCTGCACAAGCACACAGGAGTGAGAAACTGCCCCCTGCCTTCGGGGAACCTTTTACTTAACCGGGGAAGTCAAACAAGAACAAATTCTCATGTACGGTCTCCTCCCAAAGACAACCTGCTCACACCATTTCCCATCTGGGACTCTCTGATCCAGAGTCCAGAGCCCTGGGCACTACCCACTACAGACACCACAGACACTACCCGACAGTTCAGGTCTGCCCTTGAAAGACAAGATGAAACACTCACAAAGTCAATCTTGCTCACTCTCCAGAGCTCTGGGAGGTCCTGGAACTGAAAGAACATCTGGCGGAGGCTGGTGACGTTAATACAGGCCAGCACTGCCTGGGGAGAGACGAGGAGATCGATCTCAGCTTCATTGAGAAAGGTTATGGGTCTGTCCGTTTACACATGGTAAAAACTCCTCCAGAGATCTGCTCAACAGAAAAGAGCTTGGAAAATCAGCAAGAAAGCATGGCTACACAGACTGTCTTACCTTTGGTAAGAAGAAGAAGAGTGGTCCAATTAACAGCAGTACAATCAGAACCACCAGGCTGGTAAACAGGCCAGACAGCTACAGAGAAATAAGGAGAAGAGAAGGTGATGTAACTCAATTCTGTTGCCAACACTGTTTGAGTGTTAAAGGTTCTGTAAAAACTGGACTGCTAGGGCCTTTACAGCTGCTAAAGAGTAAGAGTAGAAATTAATTTGTCTCATTTACTGGGAAACTGCATTAAAGCCCAAATCAAATCATGTGTAGAGAGACTAGAGAGAGTCTTTATTATCCCCTAGGGGCAATTCAGTTTACAGCAGCAGGCAATATAAGGAAAATATCCATGACAAGAGAATCATCTGTTGAGCAGGATTATGGCCGCAAGTATAAATAAGATCTTAAATCTGTATATGCATTCTGAGGGGAGTAATTGGAATTCATTAAAGAAAGGGTAGGAGGGGTCCTCTATTATTGCTTTATAATGAAAGACTCATAACTGAAAGACATTTGATAAGGCAACAAAATCAGCACCAGTGACCTTCTGACAATACCCTCCAGTTTGGTTGTACTGCTCAGCTTCACCTTCCCACACCAGCAGATCAGTGTAAAAGATCAAGCTGATTCAATACAAGACTGATCAAACATGATCAGCAATGACCTATCGACCTTACAATGCTTAAGTGTAGGAAAGTGCAGGCAGTGAAGTGGGCGTTGCCAGTCGGGGAGAGGCAGAGAGGAGGTCAGTGAGGCAGGAGAGGCCTACCTGTGTGTAACCCCCTGCGCTCTCCAGGATGTTGGTGGTGGCCAGAGTGGCCGAGCTCGGAAAGCAGGTAAAGAGGGAGGACACCGTGTTGGAGATGCCATGAGCCAGGAGCTCCTGCAGCACAGAGAAACGCAGGGTTATGGACAGAGACTAGGATGATGGACTTCCTAGGATTCTCCTGTAGTCTCCCAGAATAACACAGTTACCCTCAGGACTCGCAGGAGCCCATCACTACCCTTCCCCACAGACCTTACTCTGAGCACTCCACCCTCCTCCACAAAAGCTTCCCAGTCCAGATCTAGCCAAGGAGACCCCCAGTATTGGCATGATGTGGACAGTGAGCTGGACAATATTTCCTGCAGTAGCTCTGAGGTGCTGGCTTCAGCACCAGCCATCTGCAGGAGTGTCTGTGTCAAGCCCTGCACATTTAAATAAGCCTATTTATTATTAATATCTCATACGGTGGACCTTCATCCATTCATTTCTTTTCTAACTGTTTCCTCAACTTCAGGGGAGTGGGGTAGTCGGAGCCTATCCCAGCAAGCAACGGGAGCAAGACAGGAAACACCTTCTGCAGGTGTATCACCGGTGTATTGAAGGGCACATGATGACACAGACTCACAGCAGGGCCAGTTTTCCCAGAAGTAAATTAACCCACCAGCAGTCTCGGAATGTTTCTTTATTAGCCCTATACAATTTCTTGCATTAGGAATTCGTCTTTTCACATTTTCCAAGGAGACACAGACAGGGAGAGAAGCTTGGGGTCAGAGCGCAGGGTCTGCCATTGTACGGCACCCCTGGAGCAGTTGGGGTAAGGGCCTTGCTCAGGGGCCTAACGGAGTAGGATTCCTCTGCCGGCCGCAGGATTTGAACCGGCAACCTTCCAGTCACAGACGCAGATCCTTAGCCACAGAGCCACCGCTCCGCCCAAAGGTTACCTGGTTGGGATGGATGGAGTATCCGTGTTTGTCTGCATAGATCATGGCCAGAGACATGGACACGGCGTAGCCCACGAAGGTGATGGCCACCGTGTCTCCGGCCACAACAGGCAACGTCTCCAGCGCGGGCACCCGCGGGCGAGGGAACCTGGGGGCGAGCAGAACAGGGGCAGTCAGACAGAACTGGAGGAGGAATAAAGAACAGCGGTGTAAATGTACATCTGTATCCATCCGTTTTCTAACCACTAACCGCTGAGAGGCAGCACTGCTAACCACTGTGCCACCCAGATTCACATCTCAGTGCTACAAAACATTACTTAGGTTTAGGTATCTAACCACATCTTTCATATAATAAAGCCATTGACAATGAAAAATTAACATTCATCACAGTCTCTCAGTGATGAAAATAATGACATTTCTAAACTGTTGTGAAAAATATGCTGGGCGATGCACACGTGTGTTGGAGGAAGAGGATTCTGTTACCCTGCAGGGATGTGCCCCACGATCTGAACCCCGTATCTCGAGTCCAGGGACGAGGCGTAGGTGACCCCCGTCGCGATGATAACCTGCCAGATCCAATACCAATAATTAGAGTTCTGAGACCCACAATCCACAGGGCAGCAGACTGAAAGCAGGAGATCCACTGAGAAGCATTCAGCCACCTTGCTCTCATTCCTGCTTCTGTCTTAGATCCCAAGTGGATTATCTATCCTATCCCATTGCTAACCAGGGCATGTGCACTCACTCCAAAATACGGCAACCTCCCCCACTCCCATCTAAAGAATTGATTCTTTCAGTTGCAGAAAATGCCTAATAGGCCAGAGGAGAAGGAAATACTGTATATCTCTATCATAAACCTCAGTCCTGTCCAGTTCTGTCCCCACACACCACCACCCTCCTCACAATCCCAGCTGAAGGCCGTCCTGCTGCAGGAATGGGATGATATTGGGCTGCAGATACGTCAGATCCCTTAGGAATCCCTCAGGCCACACAATGTCCCAGCTGTTCCTGCAGCTCACACAGGCCTAACAGGGTAAGGGTTTTCTTTACATTTTGGCTAGCGTGTGCACTATTCCCCAAACCCACAGCCTCTCAGCACTGAATAGCAGTGGATCTCTAGTTATCAGATATTTCCTGGAATGTTTTTTTCTTCTGCGGTGGATCCACCTCTCCTCAAGAGAAGAGGGGAGGAAGATGTCTCGCTGTTTAAAAGTGTTTTGAGAAATGAAAGCTCACGCTGGGCTGGGAAGTCCAGGAGACAGTATATAAGGCAGTTAGTGTCCTCTTTGTTTGCAAGAAAGCAAATCAGATTTCCACTGCGTAGAGGTTTGATCTATTTCACCACCAGACTTTATCAAGTAAGCAAACACCAAGTGCTAGGTGTCTGTTCCTTCATTTTGAGCACATTTCGATAGATAGATGTACAAAGTTAAAATTGTACTGAACGTCCCCTGTCTGCCATAAGATCTGCAAAAAAGCCTGCTTGTTGCAAAACCAGAACCGGATTGAACTGCTCCGCAGTGGGAGTCTCAGTCCCTTCCCTCACTGGTTGGGGTGCGCCCCGGCTCACCGTGAGGATCTCCACGGGGATGGGCGTCCGCAGCCGTTGGCGGAAGTGGGTGTTGACCTCCTTCACGGGAACCAGGACGAACAGGCAGACCAGCGAGATGAGCAGCTCGGCCAGGTTGGTGGAGGGCAGGCCTTCGAACACCGCCGCCAGCGTCTGCAAGCAAACACTGCACTGAGTCGCGGCCCAGCATCCACACAGCCCTCAGCCTCATTTTCCAAGACCCAGCAAGACGTGGTCATTTTAATGCAGATTTATTTGAACAATTTTGGTGTTCCTCTTTGCCACAGGTAGTGTTGTTTCTCAGCCATGACAAAGATTTGGAAGCTTACTTGCAGTGGTGTGACTCATTTTACTGCCCATCAGTGCAGATTGGTGATGATCTGCACACCTCTGGGAAGAAAATGGACTTCACCTGTATTCTCTACAGAGGATGTCAAACACCCACGTGGAAAGATTCGTTCTAAACAATCTCTCTTTCCTCACAACAAACGTATCGTAGGAGTGGAATCGTTTCTCTGTTTTTCCGACTGGCAAAACAGATGCCCAGACGTCCCCCCCTCCGCAGAGTGCCAAACCTCCTTACCTTGAAGAGCGAGAAAGGTCCCGTGTGGCGGGGCAGCCGCAGTCCCAGCATGCTCTGCAGCTGCGAGACGGTGACGTGGAAGGCGGCGCCGCTGGTGAAGGCCTTGACAATGGGCTCCGACAGGTAGGTGGACAGGAACCCCAGCTGCAGCCCAAACATGCAGATCTGCGGGGTACAGGATCCTTTCAGGGGGAATCACATCTGCCCTGTTTGAACCTGCTTTAAACAAGCCCTCCTGAAGTATTACTATACTCTCACAGTACTTTTCTTCACGGAACTAGAACAATACAACCATCAGCCAAAGCAAAGGCTTACAAGGACTGTGCACATTTAAGACAGAAAATAAAATCATTTGATAACCAATCCCTGGGTGGCACGTGGTGCAGTGGTTAGCATTGCTGCCTTGCAGTGTGGGAGCCCTGGGTTCAATTACTGTCTGTGTGGAGTTTGCATGTTCTCCCTGGGTTCATATGGGTTTCCTCTGGGTGCTCTAGTTTCCTCTCACCGTCCAAAGACATGCTGATTGTCTTCTGGAAAAATTGGCCCTGGTGTGAGTGCGTGTGCCGACTGGTGTCCCATCCAGGGTCTACCCTATCCTGTGCCCATTGCTTGCTGGGATAGGCTCCAGCTCCCCTGCCACCTTCTACTGGATAAACCTGCTAGAAACTGGATGGATGGATATCCAATCCTAGCTTAAGAACTCAGTCATAGTCGCCACAGTCATAGTACGTATGAGAACTGCAAGCTGTTACACACCACTGTTACAGTTACTGTCAAATAAGGCTGGAATTCTTTCGAAACCCTTGTCCGTTTCCTTCACGTGACTCACCATCATGATGCCCGAAAGGAAGGCCACAGCCGACGCCACCCCGATCCTCTGCGCCTCGATGTCTTCCGCCTCGGGGCTGGAGGAGTTAAAGTCCAGGGGCCTGGGCACCAGCTGCTCCACCACGGAGCCCGTCATGAGGCTCACCACGGCAAAGGTACCTGCAGGCCGGGGGAGACGGATCAGCGGCGCGTTTCTGACTCGCGCACACCGGCCATCTTGGGCACGAGAGGGCGAAGGAGAGGAAGCACGGGGCAGCTGTCGGGCAGTCAGCAACCAGAGACTGGGGGCACGATTCCAGGTTTAGCCCTCATCCGCAGGAGGCACCACAGGAAGACTCACGCTGGGACTCCACAGCAGAATATGGGGTACTGAATTGGGAATGCCTTACTAACCAAACCAGCTCTTTTTGACCACATTTGAATGTTCTTCAGTGTATACCCACCCACTCGGGAATTGCCAACTTTGCTTTGTTATGTTCTGGGGCACGGGCTACTGTCCTGCGTGGGCTGACCGGGAAAGAGCGGACAGACTCCTCCGAACTGACCGCCCTCTGTGGGGTGCAGGGAGCTCCGCGGCTCCTGATGGGCGAGTGAGCACAGATTGGAGGAGCCGCGCGGCTCTCCGTGATGTCACTGCCAGCCTGCGGGCGCTCGGGGATTCCCGGCTGTTGCTGCTTCGCCGAAAGCCGAGAGAGAGAGAGAGCCCTGTGCTTGGAGGAATGGTCACAGTCGGCTGGTGGCACAGCCTGGGCTCGAACCCGCAACTCCTGGATCACGGAGCCCCACCAGGGCTCAAAGACAGACTGCAAACCCCCCCCACCCTCTGATAGAAGACCAAGCTCTGACACTGACCTGTGGAAACGTGCCGCCCTGTGCCGAAGAGCATGTAGAGGACGACGGGGAAGAAGGAAGTGTAGAGGCCGTAGATTGGAGCCACAGAAGTCAGCAGAGCGAAGGCCATCCCTGCGGGAGACAAGCCGGGGGTTGAGTCAGCCGTGACAAGGATTTGGAAGCTGACTTGCAGTGGTGTGACTCATTTTACTGCCCATCAGTGCTGACTGGCGATGATCTACAGTACACATCTCCTGCAAACACTCGCCCAGAACAGGTGCCCACTGTGCGGTGAAACAAAGAGGGAAAAAGCAAAACCCCTTCCTAAAACAAAGGGCCGCTTCAACGCTAATTGATTAACTGGTCTAAATATGGCACACACCGAACACCCCCCCCCCCCCCCTCGAAGACAATAGAACAGCCCGTTCTCTCTTCGAGAAGACCGGGTTCTGTCCAGCTCCCCACAAACTATTCTTTTTGGTGCTGAACGCCAGTTCTCACCTCAAACTTGTACCTAGGTGTTCGTGGACAGTATATCACGATTAATACAGTACATGCACGTGCTACGTACGGTAATTAGCAAGTCTGACATAGCATTTACGTCGCCACTTTACCACGGCAGAGTAAAGTTTAACAGAAAGATTATTTTAAAACACCAGAATTTGTTTACAAAACGTTTTAGCGCAGAAAACGCAAGTTTCTCTGTCGCTGCGTCTCGGGTGAAATAGTGGGGTTCGGGGTTTTGTCTGTTTGTCAGATCGGGGGGTGACCACACAGTATCTCAGCTCCAGACGAGTTTCAGGACTGGCAGACGTTTCCCTGAAAATACGCATCTTCAATCTTTACATTAGACTTCACAAGAAAGTGTCAGAGGGACGCGGTTTCTCTCACACTGACCTATAAATGTGACTATTAGAAATGATCAAACTTGTGTCTTCAATTAGAAGCGCATTATTGAAGGCGCCGCCAAAAGCAGGTAAAGATAAACTCACGAATTGACTAAAAAGGTAAAAAATGTCCCTTGATCATTTACTGTACCCTGCCAAACAAGTTCTACTATAATAACATTACTGTGAGCTGCTGATGCATGAATACCGAATAAAGGAACAGGTCATAGATTTATTTCATGCTGGAGAAGGTGCGTCACACCTGAAGACACACTTGAAGAAGGCTTCGCAGCCGAAACGTTGTGTTCTCTCTCTTCTCTTTTCAGCCTGGAATAAACCTATCACTTGTTCCTTCGCAGACTACGCGTGCTGACGCAGCTACCCGCTGAAATGCTGAATAAAGTGCTGAAATGTGCTTGTTTAAATAAAAACGCCTTTATTTCAGCAACCAAGACCGCTTGTGAAATGTCTGTATTGTTAACCGATACCGATAAAGATACCAACACAAAAACCAGACTGTTTCGCAAGTTCTGTTGAAACTCCCGTTTTCATTCGAAGCAATGTCCCTGTGGCGCGCATGGAAAACGAGCCATCCAATAATCAAACACGAATACAACACGCACCTTGCGGGATGTGCAATATGCCAACGGTCAGACCCGCCACGGCGTCTCCCAGGATCCATTTCTTCAGCCGGTACCTTGGTAACCAGCTGACAATCGGCACGCGGGCTCTCAGCAGGCGGAGGCACGCGGCTCGGGAGCACCTGCAGCCCCGCGCGATCCTCTCGGACAGCCGCGGCGAGGCGCTGGGCGGCCCGTCGCTGCCGAAGGACTGTCGGAACTGGTCCTCCGTGTAAATACTCCGGTAGACGGCCACCGAGGCGCTCATAGTGACTTTGACACGGGCAGAAGACGCGGCGCGGTCCGTCCCCGGCGGCAGGCTTTGGATGTTGCGAATTGCGACCCGAGAAAAAACGATCCTCGTCCCCCTGCCCCCTTATATAGCAGCCGGTCACTTGGCATCGGCAACAGGTCTGTTTCCTGTCGCACGTTGTGGGCCAATTAAACTGTTCGGCAGGGGCTGGAAACTTTTTTTTTAGCCGACTTGAATCGATCCGAAGAGCCCTTTTCCTCCAAACTCTCTCTTCCTCTGGTTCAGGTCCCTGGAGGAGTATTTTGTCCAAGCTTGGATGCTGACAGACGAACCTGTTTTCAGGCTGAGTTTATTCAGCGCGTCTTCAGGGCCCTACTGCTCAAAGCTTTTTTTTTTCGGAAAAGATAAACACACCCCTTATTCTCTCCCCCCCCCTCCCTTCCCAAACAAACACGCACAGCCTCCCCCCGCACGCACACAGAAACACACCGCTCTTTTCGCCATTGAAAACCTCACCTTTTTAACCCGTTGGGAAAGACGTTCCCAGCTACAGCCCGGATAAAGATGGCTTTGTTTTCGGCCCCCGACTCTGGTGTATCTTTTACAGCTCCTCCTCGCCCACCAGCCTGCGCAGGAACCGCTTGTTTCCGACTGGGATTGGGTTCTTCTATCGGGTCCTTATCGAGCGTCTTAACTGGAGCGACAGAGGGTGACGGCCGGAGATCTGTCGCGGGCCGGCCGTGAAACCCGATCGCGCGTGTAGTGGACAGAGCCCAGGCGCTCTTTGATGTCCGGACTTCCTCTCCCCTCCCGTGAGATGCTGCCCTGAGCGCTTCTCTTTCCCTGGAGGTCCCGACAGCAGACAAAGGCTTGACCTCAAAAGAGCGCGCATTTTCCGGGCTTTGGGTAACATGACTTCTGGGGGACTGTGTGATGTATAAGATATGTAAGATAACCATTGAAAGGGGCCCGGAGTTCAATTCCTGGGGTGCTGTCTGTGTGGAGTTCGTACGTTCTCCTCTGGTTCACATGGGTTTCCTCTCGGTGCTTCAGTTTCCTCTCACAGTCCGAAGACATGTTGGTGGTTTAATTGGCTTCTTGGGAAATCTGGCCCAGGTGTGAGTGTGTTTGTGTCTGTGTGCCCTGTGATGGACTGGTGTCCCTTCCAGGGTGTATCCTACCTTGTGTCCATTGCTTGCTTAGCTCCCCTAAGGCTCTGAATTAGATGAAGCAGTTAGAAAGTGCATAGACGGCTAACGATCCATAATGACCCTCACCGGTAACCCACACCCAACACTGTCAGGAGCTCTGCGGTGTCAGGTCCTGAGCATCACTACAGATACTCATGGACCTGTTCTGTCTTTTGGAACAATAGTCTCAGACAACGTGAACACTGTTACGGAGCAGTATGCAGCCTCTATGGCCGTGTCACAATGGCTGTGGATGACCAGCATGATACCGAAACGCTATCTGTACACAAAGGGAGGTGGGTGTGCGGAACAAGCTAACCAGCCATGTAGTTGAAGCCAATACCCTGGCTTCTTTCAAGAAGCACCTGGATGGTGAGATCTCGGGATCAATTAACTACTAACTTCTAAACGAGCCAGATGGGCCAAGTGACCTGCTCTTATTTGTACCCTTTTATAAGACATGAAACATTAGACTCTGTAGGCCAGTTTCAGGACTGTCTCCGGTACATTCACTGCTGCATTGATGCTGCTGGCCACCAGCTGAACAACTGGGGAGCTGGGTGGATGGTTCTGTGAGATGGTTCCCTAGGGTGCTGGGAGCAAAGATCGGTGCTGGGCTGGATTGTGCCCTGGACAACGCTCAGTTCCAGGGTCAGGCAGTTTGATATTGTTATGTCTTAAGTAGAATGCAATCTGGCACATTATATCAAAGGGCTCTAGTAAAAGAAAATGAATGCACAATGCATTTTTTTTTTTTTAGGGAGATGCCATAGAAATTGTTAGCGAGCCCCTCCCGGCTTCAGGCAGGCTGGACCCCGTGCGGACGTGCGCACAAACACACAGGCGCGTGCTCGTTGGCAGGCACGGCCGCTGGGGCACAGGCACCCCCTGCACCTGGCTCCTTTCATGCCACGCCTCGGCAGGGAGGCCCAGAGTGTGGAATGGCACGTACCTCGACCGCCCTTCCGCGAGCCCATCAAGGAAAGAGCCGGGCTGGCAGGGCCCCAGGATGCGCCCAGCCCTGCGGGGCCTAATCTCTAACACCTTAGACACAGGCACAACGTGACCTGTCAGACGCCACAAAGCGGGCAGGTTTCTGTCTTGCAGTAGCTCGGCTTTGCGCCTTGTGCAGGGTCTGACACAGACTGACGCTCATCTCCTCATAGCCAGCAGCCATTTCACCCTGCAACTCCCAGCTGGCAGCCCACTGAAGCTCAGCAGGTGGGAGCCTGGTCAGTACCTGGATGGGAGACTCTTGGGGAAAACTAAGGTTGCTGCTGGAAGAGGTGTCAGTGGGGACAGTAGGGGGTGCTCACCCTGAGGTCCATGTGGGCTCTAATGCCCCTGTATAGTGATGGGGACACTATACTGTAAACAGGTGCTGTCTTTTGGATGAGATATAAAACCTAGGGTGTTTCTTGAAAAGAGTAGGGGTGTAACCCAAGCGTCCGGGCACATTTCCCCCTGGCCTTTACCAATCATGGCCTAATAATCCCCATCTATGAACTGGCTTCATCACTCTGTTCTCCTCCCCACTGATAGCTTGTGAGCGTTCTGGCGCACTATGGCTGCTGTCGCATCATCCAGGTGGGGCTGCACATTGGTGGCAGTGGAGGGGAGTCCGTATTACTTGTAAAGTGCTTTGAGTGGAGTGTCTAGAAGACAATTATTAATTATTATTATCATGTGGAAGTCTGAGATTTTGGGCTGTACCATTGATGTGGACATCCTTTGGCAAAATCAGACTATTCTACTATTCTAAGGGGCGTATTAGTGTGTTTAAACTACAACAGACTTTTCCTTGCAGTGTCTTACATCCAACAAATGTTACAGCTTTGCAAACTGGGCTGTGATTACAAGCAAGACATCACGGGGTATCAATTCCATGTGCCATTCACAGATGCCTCCTGAGATCCAGAATCACTCAGACAACAGCAATAGCTTCTTGCACCCTAAATTCATTGTTTTATGGATGTGCCCATAAATCCTAGAGGAAGCCTGAATGGACATGAGTCAGGTCTGCTGTTGCCATTATTGATGAACCAGAGGCACATCACTATGCCTTCTTGAATGTAATATTTATAAAGATAATTCATGAATGGTGCTGCAGTAGTTCGCACTGCTGCCTTGCAGCACGGGAGCCCTGGGGTGCTATCTGTGTGGAGTTTGCATGTTCTGCCCATGTTCATGTGGGTTTCCCCAGGGTCCTCCTGTTTCCTCCCATAGTTCAGAGACATACTGGCAGGTTAATTGTTTCTGGGAAAATGTCTCTGATGTGAGCCCGTGCCTGTATTTGTGTTTGTATCTGTCTGCCCTGGTGTCTGGGGTGTGTGTGTATTCCCTCCTTGTTCCCGTTGCTTCCCAGGATAGGCTCTAGCTCCGCTGCGATACTGAATGGGATACGGAGTTATTGAAAGTGGTGTGATGTGCTTAATACATATTACATCTAAATGTAGCTTTAATAAAGCAGTAATCTGCTAGAGTGCCGTGCTGCCACAATACAGTAGTAGAAGGGCTTGATCAGGGACTAAGACTAAGGCAACGTGTTAGAAATGTACAGAATAGGTTTTCATCCAGCCTTCCAAGAACAACACACATTGTTTTCTAAATGCAGCAGGAATTCAGTGGCAGCTGCTGTTCTCTAGGAAGCTGAAGCCGTTGCACGGCAGCTCGGTCCAAGTGATGGATCCGACTGTTTAGACAAGATCTTAATCACCCGGCGACGTGAACAATGTGTGGCACAGGGCAGGATGCGGCGCGCACGGCCCCTCGAACCCGGCCCTGCCCAGAGGCGCTGGAGAGAAAGTGCCCGGTGCCCTGTGCCACTGGCGCGCCCGGGCTCAGCGGAGCAGGACCCTAAGCCTGGGCTGGCCCGTCCCGCTGTCGTTGCACTTCCTGACGCTCCAGTGTGCCCGTGCTCTCCTCCGATCCGACCTCCGCGGGCCAGCCAGGCCCGTGAGCTGCAGCGAAAGAAGACAAAGACACACAGGAGGAGCGGTTGTGCTGAGCGTGAGACAAAGGGGGTTAAGGGTTATGGCATAGCTGAGCATCCTACTTTCTCTGCTAAATCCATTTTCGTTTGATTTTTATTTAAAGAAGGCATTTGTCATGCACACTCCCCCGCCCCGCAGCCTCCTCTCAGAGCCTCTGGTCCCCTGGGCTACAGGGGCCGATTATCTGCAGGACGGGACTATTCTTCTCGGCTTGGGAGGGGTCGCAGGGATTTTATTACAGTTCCTCCTATTGTGTCTTATCTCCTCTGCGGGCCGCCTTTCCTGACCCCTAGTGGCGTGTCCTCTGGGTCGCCCCCTGTGAGCCGGCCGTGCCTCTGTCCCTCTGTCCCTCAACCCCTTTCTCTGTCTCTCCCTCTCCCCTTCTCTCCCCCCTTCTCTCTCTCACTGCCTGACCCCCTCCCTGTCTCCTGCTCTCTCTCCCCCATGTCTGCCGTGGCCTCTACTCCACCCCGCCTCTCCACCGACCCCCTGATCTCCTTCTGCGACCCCCATGGGTAACCCCATCTGTGATGAAAGTGCAGTATCTTCCAGCTTGTCCGGGCTATAACTCCTTCACCCAAGTGTACCCAACTACTCCACCTCCTCAAGGGCCTGGACAAAGCCAGTGATCTTAGCTTCTTCACAGCCAACAGAGAAACACGAACCACAGGACACAAGTGGAAACTCCAAGGAAGTGTATTTAAAACTGAGAGCAGGAGGCACTTCTCTACGCTAAGGGTGGCGGGAGTCTGGAACAAGGTCCCCAGCCACGGTGTTGAAGACGGTGTCCTGAATCTACTGGATGAGATCTTCTGATATTTAGCTATTATTAGCCAAGCCAGCTAACTGGACCACTGGCCTCCTCTCGTCTGTAGCCCTTCTCAGGCTCTAATTTGTTGCCATGCTTGTTAGGTGTAACATGCTGAAAGGAACAATAACAATGGTAAACAGAGATGACACTGCAGTTGGGTGCAGCCACTCAGGGGTGTACAGGGTTTAGAGAGTAAAAGTGCAGCAGTGCATCATGGGACCACCCCTGACAATACGAAAGGGAGAGTGTAAGCGCTGCTTTTAGCTCTTCACAGCGCTGTCTCTCGGAGAGAACAATAGGTCAGGCAGGTCTCCTACACCCCTCCTTCCTGCAGTTCTCGTGCCGGAGAAGGCAGTCAGTACCTGTGCTGTCCGGTTTCGGCCAGTCAAGAACTCAGGCGCCTGAGACAAAAATAAAACCCCACAGGCCCCTGTGGAAGGCTGAGCAGGTTCTCTCGGGGGTCAGAGTAGGGGGTGGCCCCTCAGTTAGCAGGGGGGGCTCCTGGTTCAAGGCCCTCTGTCTCTGCCCGTGCCTTCCTGTGAGTGTCCCCACCCCCGTTCCTCCACTCTTGAGTCAGGCCTTTGGGCCGGAGCTCTTCCTCGCCAACAGCGGTGCGCTAGCTCTCCCTTGCCCAGCAGAATGGCCTGCTGGGAAAAAAAAACGACCCCTGTTCACGAAGTTTCATCTGGCCCATCCCTTTATCCAAGCAGCTCTCAACTGGCAACCTAGCTCTGCAGTGGCAGCCTCTAGTAATCTCCACTTTGATTAATCCCTTCTTTCCCTGTAGGTTTTGCACACAAGTCCTCCAGGTGTCTGAGCTCGGAGACAAAAGAAAAGCAGTTAGTTTGGCCATTGTGGACAGGGCCCAGCGGGCCGGGCGGAGTGTTTCAAAGACCCTTTTCATTTCCAGACTTATTTTTATATCTGTACACACAGCGAGCCCCCATTCTCCGCAGCGCCCCGAGCGAGCGAGGCAGGCCGGGGAGGGGCGCTTCCTTGCCCGGCTGCGGTATTGTCTGCAGTGTTTGTGTCGGTGATCTGAGCGCCGCGACTCGGCCGTGAACTCCATTGTGAGAGCGCTCCGGCATTGTGTGCTGCCCTGGACCCTGCGCTTGGCTCCCCGTCCCGCCGAGAGCTCCCCCATCCAAAAACAGAAACAGCAATCCTAGTCACCCACCCCCCCACTCTGCAACGCCGGCGTGGAGAGGAACCAAAAATGAAAGTGCTCCAGATGTCAGGGAACAGCTCCAAATCCTGGGGTCCCAGATTGGCTGCTGTAAACAGTTTTAAATATGGAGGGATTGCAAAGCTTCAGATATCGGGGTACCAGTTTGCCTGTTGTGAAAAGCCCCAGATATCGGGGTGCCAGTTTGCCTGTTGTGAAAAGCCCCAGATATCGGGGTGCCAGTTTGCCTGTTGTGAAAAGCCCCAGATATCGGGGTACCAGTGTGCCTGTTGTGAAAAGCCCCAGATATCGGGGTGCCAGTGTGCCTGTTGTGAAAAGCCCCAGATATCGGGGTGCCAGTGTGCCTGTTGTGAAAAGCCCCAGATATCGGGGTGCCAGAACTGCAAGGCAGCAACGCCAACCACTGCTCCACCCTTCATCTTAAGTCATATTGCTCCACTAAAATACGCAGTTGTGTAAAAGGAGATGAGAGTAAATATTTTTACATAAAAGCCTCAGTTAAATAAAGCCATTATACGATTTCTGTGTATGACTGCTACCGTGACAGTGTGAAGTGGGAGTACTTGGACCCTGTGTACGGCCTGTTAGGTCTTTTGGAAAAGTTCTGAATGTATCCACACGGTGTATATACAGCTCTACGAAGGTGTTGGGCTGCGTCTGGGCCTGACCCCAGACTTTGGTGGAAGTCTCCACGCTGGAGATGGGAAAGCAATTCCCTCCTCTCCTAGTTCCTGAGATGTCCCTAATCGGAGCACTTAGGCGCTACAAGTTGGCCCCTGGTCCAGCAACATATGTGCCGGCAAGGGTAATAAATCGAATTTGTGAAGCTGCAGTGACTTTATTTTGGTGTCACACCTCCTTTTGTTCATCGGGTGATTAAGCAGGTCAGGAAGCTCATCCCAGAGGCAGCACCCACTGCGGTACGTAAATATTTATACACAGAAAATAACAAATTGGTGGGCGGTACAGCTTTGAGGTTCGGGTCACTTCTCATTTGCGCCGACTTCATGCATAACGGTTAGAGCTCTAACCACCCCGTGACTTGGGGGGGTTGCGGGTTCAGATCGAAGTGGGAGACACAGCTGGTGTACCCGAGAACAAGGTGCCTTGCCCAGCAAGACCAGCTCTCTTAAAAGTGACCGATATGTGTGCCAAAAGACTAAAACACATCAGGGAATGTCACTTTTGGAACACACGAAGCGCTTGATCTAGATTTCTCCCTGGCGAAGGCGTCCCAGCAGTGAGTGAGTTTGAGAAACAGAGAGAGGACAGCCAGGACACAGACTGTTCAACCAGGATTCCTGTATCTGATATTAGTCCCTTCACAAGAGGTGCTGCCCCATAGCAAGGGTGCAGGTGGCTGGCAGGCAGCGCCTGTGCCGTTGTGTTTTCACCCTGTGCAGCTGCACTTGCAGCTGAAGTGGTTTCGAGAGACGCAGGTGAGCTCAGATGACACAAGGCCCGGGGGTGGGGTGGGGTGGAGCATGCCGGCCGACTCGGCCAGGCTCCTCGGTGCCCCTCCACTGCCCCCCAGGGTGAGGCCCTCCTCCCTGCGCACAGGCCACCCTGGAGTGCGCTCTTGAAATGCGCCGCTGAGAGGAGGCTGCTCTTGTCCGGGGGTCAGAGCGGGTCATCTGGAATCACAGTGCAGAGGAGAAGCTCTCTGAACAGCACCGGTGGGAGGGAGGAGGTCTGTGTGAAGCGCTCGTGACTTCTGACCCCTTCCCTTCCCTCTGCTGCGACCCTTCCCGAAACCCCCGGCTCTCACATCGAGAAAACTGCCGCCTGCTCTTCTGCCGCGACGATCCATTCCCAGCAGGGCTTCCGCTGATCCTTCCCAGCCTCACACGGGCACTCCTGCAGAAGGCTGGCCTCCCTGCGTCGGCACCCCACCCACCCCACTCTACTTCCTGTCCCCGCCTCACGCTACCTGCCCCACCCCTGCTCCCTGCCCACTGCCCTGCCTGCCCGTCTGTTCACACCTGCCTTAATACCCTTGTTCAGATCCCCTCCTCACTCTGCCCTCTGGGGGTTGCAGGTTCAAATCCCAAGAGGGAGGTACAGCTGGCGAGAGCAAGGAGCCTCGCCCCGCAAGACCACCTCTATTGACATCGACAAGTTGACCCACACTGGGGGAATTTCAAGTCTCTTAGTTATCCCTTGCCCGGCTTGGCCTGCTCCCCTTTCCCCTCACATGCCTGAGGTGGCACCAGCTGCCCAGATATGCCAGGGCTGCTCCTCCTCTGCCAGCTGTAGGTGTGTGACTGACCACAGGGAGGCGCTGCGCCTTTCGCTCCAGTTGTCCTAAGCTGGCCCTTCGAGGCCTGGGATCCTGCCCATCATCCAGACCAGCTCCCCCTTCACCCCCTGGAGCAGCAGTGTCTCTCTCCTGCCCTGAGCTGCTGTGCAGTGGGGCTGCAGTGTGTCTCCCAGGAGGGGCTGCTCTTCACTGGGGAGGAGCTGGGTCCCCTCCTGTACTGTATGTGATGCCAGATAAAGTTCAAATTGTGTAATAAGGAATGAAAAAGGCTTCTGAATCTCATACTGAGCTGGACATCAGTCTGTAACTATGGGGTTCGAGCGATGGTGGTTAAACTCTGCCTGTGAGGATGGGAACTGGATGGAGACGGATATTCTTCGTACAGCTTATTTCTGAACGGTCACATTTACACCTGCTGCGTTCTCGCTCTCTCTCTTCCTGATCTCTCCCCTCTTCTCTAGGCACGTTGTCCCATAACCAATCAGAAAACAAAGAAGGGTATATTAACGTAAACCTATCTACAAACTGAAATGGAGAATTCAACATTACACAGAAATTTTAAAAACTGCGTAATTGAATAAAACATCAGGAACACAGGACACAAACTCACAATTCTAACACCTCAAGCGCAGTGAAGCAGCCCGGCCCCAGGCAGGACGCTGGCCGGTACCGGTACCGACACCGGCTGCGTCTGTCTCCTGATGATACAGAGGCACTCGGGCACAAACAAGGACACCGGACCAGACTCGGGAGCCTCACACAGCTTCCGCCGCGAAGCTCAGCCACCAGTCACTCATGCGCAGGTACCGTTTCCTGCCCGTCTGCGGGATCTGTCAGCGCTGCTCTGGGGGCCGACGCCACCGGCTGCGGAGGGCGAGGCACAGGAGCCGGCGATAATGAGCTGTAGGTGTGTGACTGACCACAGGGAGGCGCTGCGCCTTTCGCTCCAGTTGTCCTAAGCTGGCCCTTCGAGGCCTGGGATCCTGCCCATCATCCAGACCAGCTCCCCCTTCACCCCCTGGAGCAGCAGTGTCTCTCTCCTGCCCTGAGCTGCTGTGCAGTGGGGCTGCAGTGTGTCTCCCAGGAGGGGCTGCTCTTCACTGGGGAGGAGCTGGGTCCCCTCCTGTACTGTATGTGATGCCAGATAAAGTTCAAATTGTGTAATAAGGAATGAAAAAGGCTTCTGAATCTCATACTGAGCTGGACATCAGTCTGTAACTATGGGGTTCGAGCGATGGTGGTTAAACTCTGCCTGTGAGGATGGGAACTGGATGGAGACGGATATTCTTCGTACAGCTTATTTCTGAACGGTCACATTTACACCTGCTGCGTTCTCGCTCTCTCTCTTCCTGATCTCTCCCCTCTTCTCTAGGCACGTTGTCCCATAACCAATCAGAAAACAAAGAAGGGTATATTAACGTAAACCTATCTACAAACTGAAATGGAGAATTCAACATTACACAGAAATTTTAAAAACTGCGTAATTGAATAAAACATCAGGAACACAGGACACAAACTCACAATTCTAACACCTCAAGCGCAGTGAAGCAGCCCGGCCCCAGGCAGGACGCTGGCCGGTACCGGTACCGACACCGGCTGCGTCTGTCTCCTGATGATACAGAGGCACTCGGGCACAAACAAGGACACCGGACCAGACTCGGGAGCCTCACACAGCTTCCGCCGCGAAGCTCAGCCACCAGTCACTCATGCGCAGGTACCGTTTCCTGCCCGTCTGCGGGATCTGTCAGCGCTGCTCTGGGGGCCGACGCCACCGGCTGCGGAGGGCGAGGCACAGGAGCCGGCGATAATGAGCTGCAGACAAGGCCAGTCAAACAGATGAAAAGCCGGCGAGAACGGAGTCCGGCCAGGGGACTTTTTTATGACGTCAGGCGAAGGGGTCGCTACGAAGGCCTGGCCCAGGGGAGCTGCGGCCGCCGGCGCGGCGGAAGAGAGAGGCGCGAGGGCAGACGCCGCCGTTCCTCCGCGGCTCCGGTGTCTGTCTGTCTGTCAGCTCGCGGCTTCCTTCCCGGACTCAGCGCGACGGCAGCTCCCATATCTGTTGACAGGTCCCCCCCAAAAAACAAAACAAAACAAGCCACCCGCTAAACTTGACGTTTAAACTGGACCCTGGGTCTGACAGGGCAGGAACAGACCGTCTGTCGGTCCCTTTCCCGTGCACGAGCTGGCGCAGGGGCGCCATGGTTACAGCGAAACCGTACAGAACCGACCGGCTGTACCGTGCGGGTACTGTTCGCGGAGAAAACCCCCAAACCCAGCTCATGCACAGCAACAGAAAAACGAAGGTGTTGTCTGAGAGCGGAGTAACACCATGTAATACAAAACAGGCGACTTCCACAGCTGTATGGTTTAATGAACCCGGAGCCGGCCAGAGGAGGACAGACTCTCCCTTTCGAGCCTGGGCTCCTCTCAGGGTTACTTCGTGCTTCAGTCTGAGGGAGTGTTTCCTCGCCACGCTCGCCTCAGGCTTGCTCACTGGGGGGCTCAGGCCCGGAAATCTGTAAGGCTGCTCTGTGACGATGTCCATTGTAAAAAGCGCTATACACATAAAAGTGAACTGAATTGACACGAATTGAATGGAACCGAGTGATGCTGAGGGCTCTGGAAGACGGGCCGGCGGCATGGCGGGGGCGAGTCCACAGCGGGGGTCCCGCTGCTGTGCCCCTCGCTGAGGTCCGCCCCCCCTGTCGAGAAGCCCACTGCCACTCCCCGTGAATGTGCTCGAGTCCTTCATGCTATTCCTGGGAAAGTGGCGAGGCTGTTCAGAGCTAGTTCCGACCTTGCTGACAAGAGTTTCTCCTGATTTCTCTGATAATCTATTTTTGGATGGAGTAGATATAAAATATTTTTAAAAATGCCATAATAATTATATTAGGAACTTGTGTAATTTGTATTTATTCCTTCTTGCGTCTCTTTTTGGAATACTGTGTTTAGGGATATAAATGGGAAATTCGTTTGGACAGTTGCTGATAGATACTAACAAATAAAGTTAAAGACATTTAATTTCAGATCGTACATTCAGGTTTTATCCTGTTAAATTGACACTTTCTAGATTTGCATAACACATTAAGAGAGGGGTCAGTATTAGACCATTTGAGGATGAAGTATTGCGCCAAAATAATTAACAGATTAATAATAAAAACAAATCCTGTATCCAAATCACGTATAACAAAATATAAAATAACATCAAAATCTTTAAATTTAACATTAACCTTTAAACGTTTAACAATAACATTTTGCTAAACTATTTCTGTATCTGTTTTTAATATTTTGTCTCCTTTTTTTGTATTTCTGATGTTTAAATAAGAACTTAAAAAAAGTGTATCGCTGTGTAAATTAGCGACAGTCGGATACTTTTATATTATTTCCTGTGGGAGGTGGTTCGGCTTCAGGGACAGTGTAACAACTTCTGTAAGGAAGCAGGACTCTTAGAGAGCGGCCCCGATTGCACTTGTGCGGGACAGAAAGGAGCCGCTTCTTCAGAAGGAAAGAGTCTCTGTGGCGTGTTTTTCCGAGAGGGATACGGTTCTCACTATGCGTGTGGGGAGACTAGTGCTTCAGTCTTCTCGGAGAAGTCTCAGTGAGTCCCACTCTGTGAGATACCGCGCATCTGCCTTTCCCGGCTCTTTCTTGTTGAAAGTACATCGTTTAAATTATAACGGTAATAGTTTCTTTACAAATCAGCAACAGCTTTTTAATAGTTGATGTTATGTGTGAAAAATCATTTAAAAAGTGACAGCACTACACCTGTAGTCTTTTCAGGGACTGTCAGAGGGCTCGTCACTGACAACAGGAAGTGTATTTAGATCTGGGTTCAATTCTGGACCTGAGGTGCTGTCTGTGTGGAGTCTGCACGTTCTCTCTGTCTTCCTGTGGGTTTTCTCCTACAGACCAAAGACATGCTGGTAGATTAATTGGCTTCAGGGAAGGCTGTCCTTGGTGTGATTGTGTGTGTCTGTGTCTGCCCTATAATGGACTGACATCCCATTCAGGGTGGATCCTGCCTTGTGCCCACTGGGATTGGCTCCAGCTCCCCCACTGAATTGGTTGAAATATCATTTAAAATAATAGTTTTGGGAGTGTGGAACAAGCTGCCCATCCATGTGGTTGAAGCCAATTCTCTGGCTTCTTTCAAGAAAGACCTGGATGAGATCCTCCGACCCCTTATCTATTCACTACCAAACAGGCCAGATGTGCAACATGACTCCTTTCGTTTGTAACCTTTCTTCTGTTCCTGTCACGATCACCATCATCACCTTTACTCCACAGTGTCGGTAACAGAGTCTCTAAAAAGGCAGGTGGGAGCGTGACTGTTCAGGAAGCTTTCATGGAAAAAACAGCACTTATTGATTTTAGGGAGACGCCTTTTTTGGATGTGGGGACGTGAGGTTAAATGCCATTCTTTAGTCTCTTTAGTCTAAGAAAGTGTCCCACGCTGACAGGCTGAAGGAACTGAACCCTTTCGGCTGTGATCAGATACAAGTAGACCTGAACCAAGCATTTAAAATTCTCAAAGGCATGAGAGTGAACCCAGAATGGACCGTGAATCATGAAGCAGAGGACCAGTGGAAACTACAGAGAAGTACACTTAAAACTCACTTCTTTACACTGAGGGTTGCGGAAGTGTGGAATAAGCTACCACACATATTGGATGAAACTCACATCAGTTGCCTACTCACTACCCAACAGGTTGGACGGGCCGAATGCCTCCTGCTGTCTGGAACTGTTCTCATTTTCTGATGCAGGAGATTGTTCTCCGTTGTTAAGGACAGACTGTATCGCAGTGGTGCCAGGCGTCAGAATGTCAACCTGTCCTGTGTCGGCAGCATCAGCGGTAGTGGATGTTATAATGACATTGCAACAATTTCAGCTCCTCTCTGCCAACGTCACCCCGACTCCCTGTCAGCTCTAATCATCAAAGGGCTGCCGTGGTTCTGGCTGGGTGGTCGCTGACGGCTCCCTTTCAGGGCTCTGTGACTGGTCAGGCCCCAGGGACCCGGGAACCAGACCCGCGCCGAGCCCCCTTCCTGGTCATTCAAGACCGGGCCCAGCGTCGTGCTCCATTGTCCGCCCTCTCTTATCTGATGGCCAGGCCGAAGCAGGCGGCCGGGCTGGAGAATAATGCCCCGCTGTCTGGGGAATCACCGACCGACTCGTAGGCCAGGGAGCCGGAAAATCCCAGGGCCTGCAGGGATCACAGAGGCCCCGGCTTCCCACCGAGCCGGAACTGCGAAGACGTGACTCCAGATGAGTGTGGTTCTTGTTCCCAGGGCTCTGTTCTAAAGAGTAGGGGTGTGAACCACAGTATCTCGGATTATCCCACTCTGGCAATGTACAGTCTTCCCTCCCTGCAGCAACCCCTTGATCCACCAGGAGCAGCAGTTTCTCTCTCCGCCCCCTGAGCTGGAATATACATGGGGACCATGAATATTTGTTATGTGGTAAATTAATTAGACTCCAGTTAGTCCATGGGCGCGTGTATGTAGGGCATTCCTCAAATTCTTGTTTGTTTTCCCTATTTCCCCCTTAATCCCCCTGCAGCTTCTCTCCTGCCCTGAGCTGCTGTGCAGTGGGGCTGTTGTGTGTCTCCCAGGTGGGGCTGCTCTTCACCGGGGGGGAGAGTTAGTTCCCTCCTGTGCGTGAAGCATCTTGGGATCTTTTAAGATGAAAACGCAGTGAAGTGCATTGGGTTGATAGATCATGGAGGTCAGAAGGACAGCTTAGAATCACTTTTAATCTGCAAAAACTTAAAACTATATTTTGGAGGTAGCCAGCAAAGTTACGATAATACAGGTGAAACGTGATCAGACATCTTGTGGAGAGCGTGGTCCTTGTGTTAACGGAGCTCCTTCCCTGACCAAAGCCATTTTCTTCTGAATTTTCTAACTGCAATGAAGACATATCTTCCTTTCTCCTTGATCACGAGTCTTTCCTGTCAAGCCTCTCCTCGATCTCGGGGGCGTCAGCTTCTCCCCTGAAGAAGTCGGCACCCTCATGTCTGTGTCTCTCTCCCCCTCCTTCCTTCCCTCTCAATTCAATTCATTTCAAGCTGCTTTAGTAGCATGACCGATGGGTACAATCAGTGTTGCCAAAGCAAATAAAAATGCACATGAAGCAAAACAGAAAATCAAGGTAAAATAAAATCTACAGACACATTACAGACATCTCCCCTTCCCTCAGGCTGGCTAGTCTTGGGAACAGAGCCCGTGTGAATAAAGATGCTGCAGCGTGACGAAGCCAGGCTGTGCAGCTGACTGCGCGGTGCCGAGGATCATGGGGATCTAGGGGATGAGGGGGGGGAACTGTGGAGCCGGCCGTCTCTCTGGCTCCGGGCGGCACTCGCAGGGAGCTGACAGCATGAGGTCGTGGGTCCAGGGTGATCCCAGGGTGCACATTAAGAGGGCAGGACTCGCCTCTCGCCAAACAACCGCAACAAGCTGGCGTCTTGGACGCACCTGTCCCAAGATCGGAGTCAGCCAGAACTTCCAGGGTCCCTTGAGGACCCCTCGTCTGTCAGCCCAGTGCTGTCTGGTGTCAGTACTCCCTGTTTACACCTGACAATCAGTCTGATAATAACCTCCACTGAATAAAATGCTGGTCACTTGAGGAACTCTACAAGGTTCTTAAGTATCCGCAGCCCCATCCCATCCCATTCCTCCAGCTGGGGTGTGTGAGGAGGCTGGGGGTGTGTGGGGACTGAACTGGACAGGTCCACTGGTTTCCAGCAGGGGTGAGGTCTGGGGATTGCTCTGGCCAGGGAAGGCGATGGAAGTCTGTCTTCTGCTCCTCCAGCCCCCCCCACCCCTCCACACACACACACACACACACACACACACACACACACACACACACACACAGACACACACACACACACACACTGCCCCCTGTTTGGAGAGGCTGCTCACTGGGCTATGGGGAGGTCCTAGTATTTTGGCCAATGACTGTGCTTTGATTTGGTGTGGTGTGGTGCTCTACCACTGGTCCCACCTGCTTTCCCACAGTGCTCTGGCCTGCCATTGGCATCCCCCACTAAATAGCTATTAGTGTGGCTGCCAGCTTGGCACAGGACACAAGGTCAGGTTCAAAGAGCTTTAGTGGTTTGACTTGAGTGAACTGCAGTGCTGCCAGTGTAGATACGATTAACAGAAAATCTCCAGAAGTATATCACTGGACATTTCCAAACATCACATGAAACATTATGGGGAGACCGGCTGACTCTCTGTTCCTCAGGCTGTGACTGCTCTGGAGAGCGCCCTCCCGGCAGGGCCGGTTGTTCTGACTCTGGCAGCTGTGGGAACTCTGGGATTAGATTTGTTATTTCTAGGAAGACTTTTTTCTAATCCCAGAGCATTTCTACCTGATGCCCTCGGCACGAAGCCCCCGGCTCAGGCGCGGGTCACTCATACAGCTGCAGAGCGCACAGGGGGGCTTGCCCAGAGCCTGAGTGGGGCAGGACTGCGGGGGCTGTCCCCCATACACAGAGCTGCTATTGTATGCCCCCCCCAGACATGCGCAGCTATCGGTGTTCCCTGTCATCACTTGGGTCAAGATCAGAGGGATACCGGGGAGGGTGAGAGGAGGCCTGCACAGGTGCTGGGGCAGGGGGAGGGGCAGGTGGACAGGGCAGGGGGAGGGGCAGGTGGACAGGGCAGGGGGAGGGGCAGGTGGACAGGGCAGGGGAGGGAGAGGAAGGTGGACAGGGCAGAGGGAGGGGCAGGTGGACAGGGCAGGGGGAGGGGCAGGTGGACAGGGCAGGGGAGGGAGGGGCAGGTGGACAGGGCAGAGGGAGGGGCAGGTGCACAGGGCAGGGGAGGGAGAGGAAGGTGGACAGGGCAGAGGGAGGGGCAGGTGGACAGGGCAGGGGAGGGAGAGGAAGGTGGACAGGGCAGAGGGAGGGGCAGGTGGACAGGGCAGGGGGAGGAGAGGAAGGTGGACAGGGCAGGGGGAGGGGCAGGTGGACAGGGCAGGGGAGGGAGAGGAAGGTGGACAGGGCAGAGGGAGGGGCAGGTGGACAGGGCAGAGGGAGGGGCAGGTGGACAGGACAGGGGGAGGAGAGGAAGGTGGACAGGGCAGAGGGAGGGGCAGGTGGACAGGGCAGGGGAGGGAGAGGAAGGTGGACAGGGCAGGGGGAGGGGCAGGTGGACAGGGCAGGGGAGGGAGAGGAAGGTGGACAGGGCAGAGGGAGGGGCAGGTGGACAGGGCAGGGGGAGGGGCAGGTGGACAGGGCAGGGGAGGGAGGGGCAGGTGGACAGGGCAGGGGAGGGAGAGGAAGGTGGACAGGGCAGGGGGAGGGGCAGGTGGACAGGGCAGGGGAGGGAGAGGAAGGTGGACAGGGCAGAGGGAGGGGCAGGTGGACAGGGCAGGGGGAGGAGAGGAAGGTGGACAGGGCAGAGGGAGGGGCAGGTGGACAGGGCAGGGGGAGGAGAGGAAGGTGGACAGGGCAGAGGGAGGGGCAGGTGGACAGGGCAGGGGGAGGAGAGGAAGGTGGACAGGGCAGAGGGAGGGGCAGGTGGACAGGACAGGGGGAGGAGAGGAAGGTGGACAGGGCAGGGGGAGGAGAGGAAGGTGGACAGGACAGGGGAGGGAGAGGAAGGTGGACAGGACAGGGGGAGGAGAGGAAGGTGGACAGGACAGGGGAGGAGAGGGAGGTGGACAGGGCAGGGGAGGAGAGGAAGGTGGACAGGGCAGAGGGAGGGGCAGGTGGACAGGGCAGGGGAGGGAGAGGAAGGTGGACAGGGCAGGGGGAGGGGCAGGTGGACAGGGCAGGGGAGGGAGAGGAAGGTGGACAGGGCAGAGGGAGGGGCAGGTGGACAGGGCAGGGGGAGGAGAGGAAGGTGGACAGGGCAGAGGGAGGGGCAGGTGGACAGGGCAGGGGGAGGAGAGGAAGGTGGACAGGGCAGAGGGAGGGGCAGGTGGACAGGACAGGGGGAGGAGAGGAAGGTGGACAGGGCAGGGGGAGGAGAGGAAGGTGGACAGGACAGGGGAGGGAGAGGAAGGTGGACAGGACAGGGGGAGGAGAGGAAGGTGGACAGGACAGGGGAGGAGAGGGAGGTGGACAGGGCAGGGGGAGGGGCAGGTGGACAGGACAGGGGAAAGGCTGGTGTCAGGGCAAGTCGACTGGGCAGGGGGAGGTAGGTGTGGGGGCAGGTGGACTGGGTGGGGGGGGTATGTGTCAGGGCAGGGGTGGACAGGGCAGGCGGGGGGGTGTTTTGCTCAGTTCGTGTTTTGCTCATAGTGTTACCCAGGAGGGACCTATTGTGACCTCTGACAATGAAAAGGGAAGAAGAGGCTCAGAGTCTCTGAACCCCAAGATCTTCTGGATCGGATTCCAATGTTCTGATTTGTTTGCTTTGACAGCTTTTTTTTTTCTTGCCTTACAACAATTATTGTAAAAAAGGAAATCAGTATCGACATTTTAGTGCTGGAAATTGTGCACAGAATACTCGAAGAATTATTAAGCATTTATTTACAGATTTAAATGTTTGAACGCGATTGACAGCTCGTCTTCTCGACTGCCCGAGTTGTTTATAAAAACAGGAAAATTCCTGCGTTGCTCCTGCGCCGCCTGGTGGGGCGGGCCGGTAACGCAGCTACCTCCGTGGCGCGGTGGATTCACAAGATCTACAGTCATCTCAGATGAACCACTTGCTCGTTTTATACAATGAGAAGCAGCACACTACCATACATGTAGCCTAATCTTGTCAGATCGTAGCAAGTCCGGGTCTGGATTCCTTCATGGAAAGCCAGGATGCTGTTTTAAGTGCTGCTGGGGGTCTAGTAGGTGGCACTCTTCAGAAATGACAAACCGATGTCCCAGACTGGTGACACGGGACACACTGAAGGAGGAGGTGAAGGAAAACCAGTTCGCTGCTGTAAGAGGTGTGGGTGGACCAGCAGGAGGCGCCTTTCCCCGTGTCCTAGAATTTCTAAACCAGTGAGCCAGCACAGTGACCCTTCTCCACATCAGACATTAAACTCAGGTCCTGACTGCATTACAGATCACAGAGCACTGCTTGTAGGGGTGAGAGTAGAGCTGTTGACCTCGGTGTCCTGGATAAACCCCACTCTGCTCCTGCACAGTCTCTCCTCCCTTCACCCCCTGGAGCAGCAGTGTCTCTCTCCTGCCCTGAGCTGCTGTGCAGTGGGGCTGCTCTTCAGCAGTGGGTGGAGTGAGTCCCCTCCTGTATGTGAAAAGCTTTAGGATCAAAAATGCTATAGAAATTCAGTAAATTATTGCTGAAGAGATATGTTGTTTAAACCACAACAAATGCATATAATTCTCACTGCTTCAATTTACAAACAACTGCAAGACTGAAATGATCCATCTCAGCGACATTGTTCTATAAAAGTGGTGGCTGGAGCCCTGGGATCAATTCCTCTATCTGCATGGAGTTTGCATGTTCTCCCTGTGTTCACATGGGTTTCTTCTAGGTGCTCCAGGCTCCTCCTGCAGTCCGAAGACATGCTGGCTAACTGGCTTCTGGGAAAATTAGCCCTGGTATGAGTGTGTGTCTGTGTCTGTGTCTGTATGCCATGCAATAGACTGGCATCGTGCCCAGTGTGTATTCTGCATTGTGCCTTTTGATTGCTGGGATAGGCTCCAGCTCCCCTGTGACCCTGAATGGGAAGAAGTCGTTGGAAAATGGATGGATGTTATATAGGAATATCTGTAAATGGAAATGGGAGAAAGCCCTTCAGCCCATCAGTGCTGTGAGACTGGCATTTCAGCCAGCTGTTTTTTTTAAGAAAGCCGGTTAGTCAATTTCAACAAGGCAGGACTGCGTGTTCCAGACACCTACCACCCTTTGTGTAAAGAAGTGCCTTTTGTGCTCAGTTGTAACTTCCACTCCTCTGTGGTTTCTATTGGTGCCACTTTGGGTTCCCTGCTGAACCTAAAGAAGTGCATTGTGTTGACTGTGTCAATGCCTTGAGGCGTTGGAATACTTGAACCAGTTCTCCTCTCAGTCTGATCATTCAGGGCTGTCAGGTGTCTTCATTCAGGCAATCTGAACCTTGGCTAAACTGGTCGGACTGAAGTCCCGGAATGGATCAGAATGGAAATCCCGACGACTCCTGCTCTTGGTTCGCGTGAGTCTGACAAAAATCTGAAAAATTCAAGGGAAGGGGGCCAATTCAACAGATTTGTTTTCAGGATTCGGTTTAATGTTGTTTAATCCAGACCTGGCAAAACTTGCCCTTACCAGGAAAATGCAAATAAAAAAAAACAAAGATTGAATTAAGAATACAATTAGCCTATTAAAACTCCCCCAGACGTACAAACCCATCCATCCACCTATACGGTATGTTTTCAACTTCTTCTTTTGCTTTTTCTTTCTATTTGAAGATCAAGAAGAGAAAAGAGTTGAATAATTCTGCGCCTTTGATCTGGGAGCTGGAGTGAGAGCTAATTTCCATCTTTGATTCTCCCTTCCTGTAAGGATGCCAGCACGCAGATCCACCTTGGTGTGCAAATGTGCTGGAATAGGTTAAAAGAAAAAGCAGAGTCTTCACAGAAAGCAGGGGTGCAGATGCTATAAACGCTAATTAAAGATTCAGCGCCTGCCTTTCTCCTCTGTCCCAGATTAGCTGGGAGTGTCAGATGGAAGATTCTTGTTTTTTCGTGCCAGGAGAAGAATGATGACATCCTTTATGTAGTTATTTGTGTTCTGGGGAGTGGGGTGGGAGGGCATGATTTCCGATGGGGGGTGATTTCAGACCTGCTGATTTTCATGCCTGTGCAAATCATTTCTTTGCGTCCTTGAAGTCTGCCCGTGTTTATTTTTTTTAAACGAACCCCAACATCTAAACAATAAGGGGTGATCTCACTTTCTGCTGATGGGGGCAGCTCTGGATGCGGGACAGGAGTGAAGAGGAATGTGAGAACGTTTTCAGTTGGAAACACACACACAAATCAGGGAAATTTGATTTTTCGGTAATCGGCTCCCAGGGTCCGAATCGTTTATCCCACAATTGTCCCGCGCAGGAGCTCGACTCCCAGCTAGCTCACAGGGTTCTGTCACATGACCGCCCTTCCACTAGGTGCCAAAATGCTGAAGCCAAGAACTGTAGGTAAATCAGACCCTTTGGCTCAAAGACAGCAGGAATGTCCTTGCCTTCAGTATGTCATCTCAAAATTCCAAAATTTACTTATGAAATTTACTGATGAGCCAGTAAAGGTGAAAGTGATTTTCATACAGTCAATAAGAACTTCAGACAGGTCAGGAACGAGAGGACGCCATTCTCCATGGAATTAATAGTTAGTATCTAAATGATAAAAGAATCAGCCATTTCTTGAAAGTAATGTCTGGGTAGCTTGTTCCACACTCCCACCACCCTTTGGGTAAGGAAGTACCTCCTGCTCTCAATTATATACACTCCCACATAGATTCTGCATTTCATCTGGTTTGGGTTTCAGTGATTCTGAATTCTGATTCCAAGTGCCCTCACAGTCCTCTCTGTCCAGGGCTTTACAAGACTAAAACAGCTCGGTTCCTTTGGGTTGCTAGTGCTGTTCCTGAAGCATATTCAGGATGGGAAATGTGTTTTCCGTCCACCTAAGCCCTTGTTTTCCTAATGGAATTCATAATATGCTTAATTGAAAAAGATTTAATTTTTCCTGGTGCTTAAGAAGCTAGAGATGAACTACAAAAGTGATCTACAACAATCTGCTGTGTCTCAGTGTCTCTCTGTCTCTGTGCCCAGCAGTGGACAGTGATGACAGTGTTTCTCTGTCTCTGTGATGCCCAGTGGTGGACAGTGATAACAGTGTCTCTCTCTGTTTCTGTGATGCCCAGTGGTGGACAGTGTCTCTCTGTATCTGTGATGCCGAGTGGTGGACAGTGATAGCAGTGTCTCTCTGTCTCTGTGATGCCCAGTGGTGGACAGTAATGACAGTGTCTCTCTGTTTCTGTGATGCCCAATGGTGGACAGTGATGTCTGTGTCTATCTCTGTCTCTGTGATGCCCAGTGGTGGACAGTGATGACAGTGTCTCTCTCTGTCTCTGTGATACCCAGTGGTGGACAGTGTCTCTCTCTGTCTCTGTGATGCCCAGTGGTGGACAGTGTCTCTCTGTCTCTGTGATGCCCAGTGGTGGACAGTGATGACAGTGTCTCTCTGTCTCTGTGATGCCCAGTGGTGGACAGTGATGTCTGTCTCTGTGATGCCCAGTGGTGGACAGTGATAGCAGTGTCTCTCTCTGTCTCTGTGATGCCCAGTGGTGGACAGTGATGACTGTGTCTCTCTCTGTCTCTGTGATGCCCAGTGGTGGACAGTGTCTCTCTGTCTCGGTGATGCCCAGTGGTGGACAGTAATGACAGTGTCTCTCTGTTTCTGTGATGCCCAATGGTGGACAGTGATGTCTGTGTCTCTCTCTGTCTCTGTGATGCCCAGTGGTGGACAGTGATGGCAGTGTCTCTCTCTGTCTCTGTGATGCCCAGTGGTGGACAGTGATGTTTGTGTCTCTCTCTGTCTCTGTGATGCCCAGTGGTGGACAGTGATGACTGTGTCTCTCTCTGTCTCTGTGATGCCCAGTGGTGGACAGTGTCTCTCTGTCTCTGTGATGCCCAGTGGTGGACAGTGATGACAGTGTCTCTCTGTCTCTGTGATGCCCAATGGTGGACAGTGATGTCTGTGTCTCTCTCTGTCTCTGTGATGCCCAGTGGTGGACAGTGATGTCTGTGTCTATCTCTGTCTCTGTGATGCCCAGTGGTGGACAGTGTCTCTCTGTCTCTGTGATGCCCAGTGGTGGACAGTGATGACAGTGTCTCTCTCTGTCTCTGTGATACCCAGTGGTGGACAGTGTCTCTCTCTGTCTCTGTGATGCCCAGTGGTTGACAGTGTCTCTCTGTCTCTGTGATGCCCAGTGGTGGACAGTGATGACAGTGTCTCTCTGTCTCTGTGATGCCCAGTGGTGGACAGTGATGACAGTGTCTCTCTGTCTCTGTGATGCCCAGTGGTGGACAGTGATGTCTGTCTCTGTGATGCCCAGTGGTGGACAGTGATAGCAGTGTCTCTCTCTGTCTCTGTGATGCCCAGTGGTGGACAGTGATGACTGTGTCTCTCTCTGTCTCTGTGATGCCCAGTGGTGGACAGTGTCTCTCTGTCTCTGTGATGCCCAGTGGTGGACAGTAATGACAGTGTCTCTCTGTTTCTGTGATGCCCAATGGTTGACAGTGATGTCTGTGTCTCTCTCTGTCTCTGTGATGCCCAGTGGTGGACAGTGATGGCAGTGTCTCCCTCTGTCTCTGTGATGCCCAGTGGTGGACAGTGATGTTTGTGTCTCTCTCTGTCTCTGTGATAACCAGTGGTGGACAGTGATGGCAGTGTCTCTCTCTGTCTCTGTGATGCCCAGTGGTGGACAATGATGTCTGTGTCTCTCTCTGTCTCTGTGATGCCCAGTGGTGGACAGTGATGACAGTGTCTCTCTCTGTCTCTGTGATGCCCAGTGGTGGACAGTGTCTCTCTGTCTCTGTGATGCCCAGTGGTGGACAGTGATGACAGTGTCTCTCTGTCTCTGTGATGCCGTGGTGGATAGTGATGACAGTGTCTCTCTCTGTCTCTGTGATGCCCAGTGGTGGACAGTATCTCTCTGTCTCTGTGATGCCCAGTGGTGGACAGTGATGGCAGTGTCTCTCTCTGTCTCTGTGATGCCCAGTGGTGGACAGTGTCTCTCTGTCTCTGTGGTGCCCAGTGGTGGACAGTGATGACAGTGTCTCTCTCTGTCTCTGTGATGCCCAGTGGTGGACAGTGTCTCTCTGTCTCTGTGGTGCCCAGTGGTGGACAGTGATGACAGTGTCTCTCTCTGTCTCTGTGATGCCCAGTGGTGGACAGTGTCTCTCTGTCTCTGTGATGCCCAGTGGTGGACAGTGATGACAGTGTCTCTCTGTCTCTGTGATGCCATGGTGGACAGTGATGACAGTGTCTCTCTCTGTCTCTGTGATGCCCAGTGGTGGACAGTGATGACAGTGTCTCTCTCTCTCTGCCAGAGGTGTGCTGGAGTCATACCCACAGAGTGTATTTCGTCTGTGATGTTGTCTGGCACAGTGTTGCAGGAGCAGTGAGCGTGCACTTTCACTGCCAGCCCCCTCCTCCCCTCGAACCTGCGTGTTTGAGGGAGATTGGAGGAGGCAGGAGCGCGCCTCTGATCTGCGCGCGCCGGGGCCTTGGCGCTCCTGCGTGAGGTGTGCTTGACTTGTCCAATTTGTTTGGAAACTGCGATCGATGCTTTGAAGCCCCGAATTTAGCATAAATCGGCTCCTCGCGCACCGTCGCTTTGAAATGCAACATCTGCTCGGAGTCCCACGCCATACAATTAGCAAGCCAACATCAAGGAATTGACTTCTCCCATTTTGCATAATAATAATATTGCATTTGTTTTTTGTTTTTTTTCTCTCTTCCATTTTTAGAACCAGATACAACAGTGTGTGTATAACCCATATATGCATTTACAGTATTTATGGAAATGATGATTTAGGTAGGGCGGCACGGCAGCACATTGCTTAGCATTGCTGCCTCTCAGTGCTGGGGCCCCGGGTTCAATTCCTCTGGTGCTGTCTGTGTGGAGTTTGCATGTTCTCCCTGTGTTCATGTGGTTTTCTTCCAGGTGCTCCAGTTTCCTCTCACAGTCCAAAAACGTGCTGGTAGGTTAAGTGGCTTCTGGGAAAACTGGCCCTGGTCTGTTTGTGTTTGTTTGTGCCCTGTGTTGGACTGGCGTCCCATCCAGGAAGAGTATCTTGGTATCCCTCCTTGCACCCTGTGCTTGCTGGGATAGGCTCCAGCTCCCCTGCGGTCCTGAGTTGGATGAAACACTGCAAAAATGGATGGATGGATTTAGGGTATCAAGGTGCTTGTGTGGACATGTGTCATACAAGACTCTACACATACCTGCAGTACTCTTGAATTTGTAACTTGCAGTACTCTTGGAATGGAGTTGTGGTCACTGGGCATTTGATTGTTATTTTCTGGAGCTATTTTCTGTGTCCCCCTGTTCTGTGTTTTGTTTCTACGTGGCCCTGCGGCACATCAAGCACAATTCAAAAGCTGACGAGAGATTCATTCATCAGTAATGAGCTACTCACTGAGTATTGCCAGATCAGGATGACATCGCCTGAGTCGGGCCTTGTCATCGCAGGGTGAGCTCTGCATCTTGCTCTGTGCAGCTTGGGCAGGCAGGAATAATCAATTGACCTCAGAGGAGTTCTTCACTTGGTGTGAACAAAAGTATTTGAAGTTGAATGTCTCTGAGACCAAAGACATGGTAATTGATTCAGGAAGAACCCTTAGACCAACCCCCCCACTCAGCTCTATATCAGGGGTGAATCAGTGGAGATGATATACAGTATATAAGTATGTGGGGACTGTTTTTCAATGCCAGTAACATTTTGAGGCATACATTAATTCTATTTTCAAAAACAACAGTATCTATTTTTATAAGGAATCTTCACATTTTAAAGTTGATAATTCACTGAGATTCAATGTTTGATCGATCTTGTATTGAATCTGCTTGATCTTTTACACTGATCTGCTGGTGTGGGAAGGTGGATCTGAGCGGTAAGACCAAGCTGGGGAGTATTGTGAAACCCTGTCAGAAAGTCACTGGTGCCGATCTTTGAGCCCTGTCCCAGGTCCATGAGTTACGAGCTTTGGACATATTCCTAGAGGTGGAAACACAGCAGACCCTTCACAGTGGAGTGGAAACTTAGATCACAAGTGTAGCACAAACCAACAGCTTATAGGAAGCGAGCTATAGGCTGTAAAAATAGCAACGAAATGAAACAATGAGGCTTTGTTTCCCTTCACAATCAGAGATTGTGTGTAACTGCACACGCTTACAGATTTATTTTTCCCACTGAGAGATTGGCATGAATCTCCTTTTAGGGCAGTAGAGCGAAGGTGCTGTGGATTGTGGAAGAGTCATGACTGCAGACCTCAGGGTACCTGTTTTGGGGATCTGCCTGCTCTGGGGTGGGGGTTGGGGGTGGAGACTGTGCGAGTCAGTGTTGGAGATTTGTGAGAGTTTTCGATGAAATTCGTTTTGGGCTCCTGGGTGGCTCAACAAGTAAGTCTCAGTGCCAGGTTAAGAACTCTTTGTGCAAAGCCTCTTCCATGGGCCAGAGCAACAGGCACAAGGTGGGACACACCCTGGGTGGGACGCCAGTCTACGGTGGGCACGCACATACTTGCACCGGGGCCAGTTTTCCCAGATGCCAACTAACCTTCCAGCATTTGATGTATGTGAGGAAACCTAGAGCCAGCAATGCAAGCCAGGGCACCACCATGCCGCCCTCAATTCAATTCAAAGGGCTCTATTGGCATGAGCAGTGAGCTGCAGAGCTGCCCAGGCAGTGACAACAAAACATCTACAGTCACAAAATATGAATGGGTTTTACATACATCACAATTTGTTGTGAGACAGTCCTGCTGTCTGTCCCTGGCTATGACAACAGATCGCACAATGTAGTATTATTATTGTAGCAACCCACTGGAGCTCAGCAGGTGTGAGCCTGGTCAGTACAAGGATGGGAGACCTCCTGGGAAAAACTAAGGTTGCTGCTGGAAGAGGTATTTGTGGGGCCAGCAGGGGGCGCTCACCCTGCGGTCCATGCGGGTCCTAATGCCCCCGTATAGTGATGGGGACACTATACTGTAAACAGGCGCCGTCCTTCGGATGAGACATACAACTGAGGTCCTTACTTTCTGTGGTCATTAAAAATCCCAGGGTGTTTCTCGAAAAGAGTAGGGGTGTAACCCCGGCGTCCTGGCCAAATCACCCATTGGCCCTTACCAATCATGGCCTCCTAATAATCCCCCTCTATGAATTGGCTTCATTACTCTGCTCTCCTCCCCACTGATCGCTGATGTGTGGTGAGCGTTCTGGCGCACTATGGCTGCCGTCGCATCATCCAGGTGGGGCTGCACATTGGTGGTGGTGGAGGGGATCCCCATTACCTGTAAAGCGCTCTGAGTGGAGTGTCCAGAAAAGCGCTATATAAGTGTAAGCAATTATTATTATTATTATTATTATTCTTATTATTATTGTTGTTGTTGTTGTTGTTGTGATTATTCCAGAGGGTTTAAATTGGTAGTCTTGGCTTTGAGCTTCTTCTTCTTTGAGGTAAAAGTGCACTTGATGCGAACAACAAGGGGCTTGAGATTGGTAACAGTGTTGGTGAGGGGGGACAATGCTTTTGTGCTGGACACTTTCATGATTGAAACTCACTCATTGCAGTGAAAATTCCCTTTTTATGCCAAAATCCATAACTAAAATAATAAGAAAAGATCATTTCACTGCCAGTCTTCAGTCAAACGTGATGATGAACGAGCCGAGAGCTGGGGCTCATCGTGCCGTTTGTACTCACTTGTCTCCTGCTAAGATACTTGCAGAATGTTTAGACGGAACAGATTTAACAAAAGATGCTCTAAAAAGAATGAAGACAGATATTTTCTCTCTTTCGGTTAATTGCAGTTCTTGATCATTTTATCTGCTGTTAAGTGTGCGATGCACCACATGACACCTGGGCTTGGGTTTGCTCAGGGTGGCCTCAAGTCTGTGGTGAAACGACTCCCCCTTGTGGCGAAATGGGCAGCTGTGCCCTCGCACTCCACGAGTCAGTGTTGTCAATGAGACCTGCCCTGAGTCCTGGCTCATCTTAGTGTAGCGGAGCTAGTTCAAAAACGGTGACGTCAATGCCCTCGCTGTGCGTAGCGTGGACCTCAGCTGCCTGGGCTGGGGGGGTCTCCTTTAGCTCATGCGGCTGGTTCCCTGTTGCGTTTCGCCGGAGACCCGGGTTCGTGCCCCAGGTGCTATGGGACAGAACCGGGTGGCAGAGGGCACAAGCCCACGTGGAACCGCAATGGTCACATTAGCACACACTCATGTAGAAGGCGCACAATGGTTGCAGAACCACCATACAGGCATCTGCAGTATTAATGCACTCTGGGGGCTCTGCACTAATGGACAGGTGAACCACTCTGAAGATGTGCTCCCAGTGCTGAACCAATTGAGAGTCAGCAGTCCAGGCAGACACATGGGCCCTGCAGGTCAAGGACTGGACACCCTGCAGTGACCCCCCCAGCACCAGGACTGGACACCCTGCAGTGAACCCCCCAGGACCAGGGCTGGACACCCTGCAGACACACTGACCCCCCCAGGACCAGGACTGGACACCCTGAAGACACACTGACCCCCCAGGACCAGGACTGGACACCCTGCAGACACACTGACCCCCCCAGGACCAGGACTGGACACCCTGCAGACACACTGACCCCCCCAGGACCAGGCCTGGACACCCTGCAGACACACTGGCCCCCCCCAGGACCAGAACTGGACACCCTGCAGACACACTGACCCACCCAGGACCAGGCCTGGACACATCACAGAATCACTGACCCCCCAGACTGGACACAGCTGCTCTACAGTCCTATTTGTTTTTACCTGGAAGCTGTTTTACTGGAAGAGCAGGTAATGCTTGATGACTCTGCACTGGGGTATCACTGTCACGGCACAGGGAACAGGGCAGGCTGTTCAAGAATGACAGTGCCAGTGTACATGCAGTGCAGATCAGAGGCGTCTACCAGTTTGACACATGTTAATATCACTTTCAGTCATTACAGTTCTGTTAAGTGAAACTGGCAGGAGTCCAAACATGACACAATCCTCACTTGAACTTGATGGGCTGTGAGATAATGTTGTCAAGCACTGGAGCTAATCTTCTTTGGGTAGATTTTTTGTCGAGCAGCTCTAAGATTAATGACTGCATTGTTCTTATTCCAAGTGTTTTGTGGCATCTTTTTTATTATTCATATCCTGTGAGGTTAAAGGAATGTGACAGCTACAATGAAGGATTCCTCTATTCTTAAGCTTTTAGCATATCGGATCCCAGAAATAAACTACAGGAAATTAGTCGGCATCAATTTTACATGCGGACTTGGGAAAACAAATGTAGGAATGAATAAAGGCCTCCGTAAGCTTGTACCATAGGCATGCCATGTGTCATATCACATATATCCGTTTATCATACTGCCATATTTTGTGCTGTACCAAATTATGTATGTATTTTTTTAATCACCTCAGTGCTGCAGTGGTCACCATTGCTGTCTTGCCATGCTGGGGCCCAGGGTTCAATTCTGGACCTGGGGTGCTGTATGTGTGGAGTTTGCATGTCCTCCTCAGGTTCACATGGTTTTCCTGAGTGCTCCAGTTTCCCACCACAGTCCAAAGACATGCTAGTGGGTTACTTGGCTTCTGGGAAAATTGACCCTGGTGTGAGTGTGTGTCTGTGTGTGATGGACTGTGATGGACTGGTGTCCTGTCCAGGGTGTACCCTGCCTTGTGCATGTTGCCTGTCAGAATAGGCTCCAGAATAGGCGACCTTTCGCTTTTTGTGGTGTACATAGCACTTAGCCACCCCTTAGATCAGAAGCCACAGTTGTTAATAAAAAATAGAACATAAAAAGTTCTGAAGGACACAATGGTCTCATGCCTACTCAATGTAGGTAGGAATGGTGGTGCAGTGGCTAACATTGCTGCCTTGCAGTCCTGGGGCGCTGGGTTTCAATTCCTGGGGGGGCTATGTGTGTGGAGTTTGCATGTTCTCTCCGTGTTCACGTGGGTTTCTGAGTGCTCTGGTTTCCTCCCACAGGCCAAAAGCATGCTGGTGGGTTAATTAGCTTCTCAGAAAATGTCCCTGGTGTGAGAGTGTGTGTCTGTTTTTGTGTGTGCGCCCTGCCAAAGCACTAGTGTCCCATCCAGGGCGTATCCTGCCTTGTGCCCTTCATTTACCAGCACGGACTCCGGCTCCCCAGCCACCCTGAGTTGGAGAGGGGTTAGAAAGCGGATGGATGGATGTTGCTCTCTGGGAGAGGATCTCTCTCCACCCAAAAACAGAGAGGTCAAGCAGGCCGATTGTAGAAGGAAGGAAACTGATTTCATTTCAAAAGCCTGTGGGCATCACAGAACAAGTGAAGGATTGCCAGGAGCTGCCGGGCACTTCACCATTTCCTCACGTTTTGTTAAGTTGGCTTCTTTTCCTCCTTTTTTCTTCACAATTTCCCCCTCTCCCCCTCCCCCACCTCCCTCCTCTGCTTTCGTCTTGGGGAGCAAGCGCGTGTCAAGCGATTGTTGAGCTGAAATATTGATGCGGAGTATCAAAGCGCAGAGTGTTACTCCTGTGTTTCCAGAACTAACGTGAGCCCCTTTGATCACCAGCTCCTGTGATCTGACTTCTGAAGTTGTTAAGAGAGCTGGGAGACAAAATGCAAACAAACTTCTTGCACCTTGGATATCGATAAAAGTTTTCTCTGCCTTAGTAGAGACAGGTGCGAGCATCTCTGTGTGCGCGTGTGAGCGTCTGGGCGTCCCCCACGCACGTGTGAATCCCAGCGTGCACTTTCAATGTGTGCTCATGGTGACATGTGTCTGATCGGGTGCTCTGTTGTGAAATCAGTGGTATCCAGGTCCAGCGCAGACTGGCTCAACTCAGCAGAGTCCGGCTTCAGACTGGCATGGTTCAGTGGAGTCCAGGTCCGGCACAGACTGGCTCAAGCTCAGTGGAGTTCAGCTCCAGACCGGTATGGCTCAGTGGTATGTTGGTCCAGACTGGCACAGCTCATTGGCGGCCAGGTTGAGCAAAGACTGGAACAGCTCAATAGAGTCCAGCCCCAGACTGGCACAACTCAGCGGTCCAGGTCCAGCACAGACTGGCACTACTCAGTGGTATCCAGGTCCAGACTAGCACAGCTCAGTGGTAGCTGGGTCCAGACTGGCACAGCTCATTGGCGGCCAGGTTGAGCAAAGACTGGAACAGCTCAATAGAGTCCAGCCCCAGACTGGCACAACTCAGCAGTCCAGGTCCAGCACAGACTGGCACTACTCAGTGGTATCCAGCTCCAGACTAGCACAGCTCAGTGGTAGCTGGGTCCAGACTGGCACAGCTCAGTGGAACACAGGTTCAGCACAGTCTGGCACAGCTCAGTGGAACACAGGTCCAACACAGGCTGGCACAGCTCAGTGGTATCATGGTCCAGATGGCCACAGCTTAGTAGAGTTCAGCTCCAGACTGGCACAGCTCAGTGGAGTCCAAGTCCAGCATGGATGGGTACAGCTCAGCAACATCTGGGTCCAGACTGGAACAGCTCAGTGGAGTCCAAGTCCAGCATGGATGGGTACAGCTCAGTGGTATCTGGGTCCAGACTGGCACAGCTCAGTGGAGTTCAGCTCTAGCACAGCCTGGCATGGCTCAGTGGTATCCGGATCCAGACTGGAACAGCTCATTGGAGGCCAGGTTGAGCAAAGACTGGAACAGCTCAGTGGAGTCCAGGTGCAGCACGGATGGGTACAGCTCAGTGGTATCTAGGTCCAGACTGGCACAGCTCAGTGGAGTTCAGCTCTAACACAGCCTGGCATGGCTCAGTGGTATCTGGATCCAGACTGGAACAGCTCATTGGAGGCCAGGTTGAGCAAAGACTGGAACAGCTCAGTGGAGTCCAGGTGCAGCACGGATGGGTACAGCTCAGCGGT
Organism: Lepisosteus oculatus; assembly: GCF_040954835.1. NCBI lineage: Eukaryota > Metazoa > Chordata > Actinopteri > Semionotiformes > Lepisosteidae > Lepisosteus > Lepisosteus oculatus. The sequence continues at coordinate 21,386,372 of NC_090696.1, forward strand.
ATCTGGGTCCAGACTGGCACAGCTCAGTGGGGTTCAGCTCTAGCACAGCCTGGCATGGCTCAGTGGTATCCGGATCCAGACTGGAACAGCTCAGTGGAGTCCAGGTGCAGCACGGATGGGTACAGCTCAGTGGTATCTGGGTCCAGACTGGTACAGCGCATTGGAGGTCAGCTGTAGCACAGCATGGTGCAGTTTCAAATGTGATTCATGTATTGGCTTTATTCATTAAACACCTGGTAAACACGGGCAGCTTCAGGTAGCTTCACTTGAGGCTGGAACTGTGTTTCATAAGCGTAGTCAAAATGCCACAGAATAGTACCATATTTCTGCTTGTGCCAGTCTTGTACATCATTTGTCTCATTTTCCACATGATCTGTACCATGTGTCAACTAAGGAAAAGTGTTTTCCCATCTGACAACATGACTGAGGAATGTGAAACCATTCAAACGATATGCCCCCTGCTGGTGAAATGAACTTGCTCAAAAAGTACTGGTACAAACAGGACCTGCTGTGTTCGGTAGGTCCTTCTTGGTATTCATAAAGAACACGTCCCCCTCTCTCCACTTCGTATCCAGTAAGCACTGACATCAACGCATTTTGTAACCAGAAAGTTTAGTTTAAAGGAAACAGCTAATGAGATTATTGCCCATTTCTGATCTGCTGGCAGTGTCAGCTTTTTAAAGTTTGATCTGTGGTACATAATTAAGCAATATTATTTGATTAAACAGATGCTAATAAGCACGAACTCCAGTGCAATTAAATAAATTAGCACGCTTAAGTTATGTTATGTCATTGGGCTTAAACAAGCGCATTACTATTCCAGATGAATCCTTCTAGCCTCCTAATATCTGTCCACTTGTCATGGATTACTAAAAAGCAGAATCTCATCTCCTCCACATAGGCATTGAGTCACTGAAGGCCCTGCGTTGGATGTAATGTCCTTCTGGCATCAGGAAATGAGCAGGGTGGATTTTGCTTGCCAAATGCAGGGGGTCCACTCATTGTTTTGCCCCACTCAGGATCGATTCGAAGGTGGCATGGCCAGGTGGTTGCACAACAGTGACTCCTGCTGGGCATCCGTGAGTTTGCAGAGTCATCAGAGAGAGAGTGCTACTGGCTCTCCTGTGAGGCACTGTGGAGTGCAAAGTGTTGAACTCCTGACACACTGGAGGGAACAGGTTCACAGTGAGAAGGGCCAGGGAACATAGTGGCTCACTGAGCTGCTGAACAAGGAGGGATAACAGATCAGGAGGGTATCAAGCAGGAAAGCAAGTGCCGATCTCCAGCTCAACACACTGTGCAGAAACATTGCTAGTGGGCTGTTATTTTAAAGGTCACTGTTCGCTGTCAGACCACTGACTCTGCTGCAATAACAGACTCACGGGAGATGCTAATTACGGCTCCCACAAAAAGAGGGAGAGAGAAGACCCCATGATGGGATCCTCACTGACCCTTCCAGAGGAGAAATATGTAAACTGGTCAGTCTCGGGTTCGAGCATCTTCACAGCGAAAGTACACTTTATGAAAATAACACGGGGGGGTGGAACTGGCACTGGTGGGTTGGGGGGTACACAGTGATTTGTCACTTGCCACTTTCATAATTCAAATTAAAATGAAAGACATCCATCAGAAAAGCATGATGCCTGTGAAGGCTGATCTTCCCAGGAAGGGAAGAGGTGCTCAGGGGTACAGCAGTCCATTGCCCTCAGAAGTGGTGCATGGATTTATGACCCCTGCATGCCAGCAGTCAAGGGGAGCAGGGGAGGCCAGTGGCCTGAGGGCGTGACCTTTGGATTCTGGGTACAGAAAGGATCCTTGACCTTTACAGAGGTTACTGGGCTGGCGTCACCAACTGGTCAAGATGGATGCAGGATGGGGGGAATCTTGAAAACCTTCACTCAGGGTCTGAAGCTGCTGATGGTCACATGCTGTCATGGGTGCACTGAAGCTGGGGAGATCCTGGGGTGCTGAGAGGACTCCTTTTCCTTAAGGGAACAAATGCTGGAGTTTTCCCAGCTCCTGTCCACTAAATCTGCTCAGGGGGAGCAAGTTTGTGGGTATCCTCTGCAGCTTGGGGCACTGATCGTCTGAGAGGAGTCCTTATGTCCCCTGTCTTAGGTCTGCTTGATGCACCCCCACAAATACGAGCATTGGCAACGCAGGAAACTAGAGATGATGCCTAGGTGCCTCTGGGGGCACCACGAAGAGTAAGCAAAGCCTGGCAAGGGCACACAACGGGTGTCAGCTGGGCTGCCAGGCTCAGGAGCCCTGTTCCATGTTGGGTGAGGATTCCTAAAAGGCCTGTGCCCTGAGAGCCATCAGCAGCAGGACATTACGCTTGTGGGAGCATCTGCAGGACTTGCCCCCTGCTGCCACATCCTGGTGGAGACTCCTGCCCCCCTGAGCGAAGGGGCGCCTAGACAAAGGAGGAAGATTTGATCCTTCAGACGAGTGGGACCCACTGTGTGTGAGGGCAAGATCCGAGAACAGCCCTGCGCGATACGCCAACAGCTTCCATCCTGTCTCCGACTGGCCATGAGCCTCTCTGCCCTGGAGCTTGTCGGCAGACAGCCATGACACCTCGGGGCCTCGGTGACCCCCACGCGGGGCCACAGATTCACACGAATGGACAGTCTTACAAACCTGATGAATGCGTAAAACACCCTCTGTGAAGGGACGAACCTATCGGTTTTAACAGGATCCCATTGATCTGGTTTTAACAGGTCTAACTAATTAGCTGCTGGGATAGGCTCCGACTCCCCCCACAGCCCTGAACCGGAAGATGCAGTTCGAAAATTGATGAATGAATGGAAGTGTGACTGCCTTGATACAGGTTCATTGGATGCACTGTGCAAACTTGAAGCACAGTAAAGGGGGGTGTTAGCATCAAGGTAAGGCATAGGGCAGTGCGGTAGAGTAAATCATGAGCAAAACAGTGTGGTATGCTGGCCAGATGGCCATCTGTGCTCTTGTAAGAACCTTTACAGGCAGACCTGGGAATCCCATGTGATTCAGTCTGTAACGTTTCTCACACGGAGCACAGTTGGAGTTCTATGGCTCTGATGTCACAATTCCAGGAGTCCAGGTCATGTCACTGGCTGACTAGGAGTGGGATTCTCCGGGTGGCAGTGCTCAACAGGCAGTGAGCCTCCAGCGGTAGAGCTGGGATGAGTCAGCCAGGGCTCTCTATTGTAAAACAACCCTTCCTGTGACTCTCCTGGCTCCTGTGGGCTTGCAGTGGCATCACTGCGTGATGCTCCTGTAGAAGCTGATTTGACCTGGGTTCATTCTTGACCTGGCCTGAGTGCATCTTAATGAACTCACCTGTTGTATGTGACATTTTGGAAAAATAACTGAAAGGTGGGGATGATATTATCATAAATAGCCATTATGTGGAGTGAGTGAGTATTTTAGATTGTACTAATTTATATGCAGTAGTCACTTCTAAACACCCATTCGTGGTAGTAAGAGAGGCTGACCGGAGATCAACTCAAAATATAAAACTTCCTAAAAATTTCATTTGGATTCAGATCACCATGGGAATGCACCTTGCTTGTGTCTTTTTGGGTGTTCTCTGGAAAACAGCCTTTTTCATAACAAATTAAAACTTATTTCAAACCTTTGCTGTACTGCACTGTGACTTCTTGCATCCTCTACACTCCGTTTCTCCAATCAGTTTTCACTCTCCTGTCGGGTGCTATGGAGCTCACTTGTCAGGGGGGCATGTCCGCTCCTGTGATTTTCCTGGTATGTGCAGGTTTCCAGTGACATCACTGTGTGAAACTCTACTCCTCCAATCAGCTGTCACTCTCCTGTCCAGTGCCATGGAGCTCACTTCTCAGCCACTGGCTCTGACAGGTGGGCATATCAAAGGGGCACGTCTACTCCTGTGATTTTTCAGGCACCTTCCAGGCTTGCAGTGACATCACTGCATGAGGCTCCTCTCCTCCAATCAGCAACACAATGTTGTCGGGTACCGTGGAGCACACAGCGCATCAGCAGAGTCCTCATTCTCCTACCAGAGAACAGCAATTCTCATCATTTTAGTCACATTTTGGTCTTGCAGTTTAATGTAGTTGTGTACATAGCATAAAAGTTATAGTTTAATTCAATTTTAAGGAAATTAAGTCCTTTTATAAATTTAAAATTAAGACTGTTCTAATTGGATAGCCTTAAAGATTTGTGGCAACTTTTTACTTACCACATTAAGCAACGAATGAGTGCAGAAAGCAGACTGGGAACTTTAACTGTTACTATAAGAACCTTACCTGTAAAGCGCTTTGAGTGGAGTGTCCAGAAAAGCGCTATATAAGTGTAAGCAATTATTATTATTATTATTATTATTATTATAAGAAAATATAAGAACCATGAACTAATTTACTTTCAAACGCTGACAGAAATCATTAAACAAATCTTAAAAATGGAACGTGAAGGATGTATTTCACTCTTCAATGGCCTGTACTGAGATGGAAAGGTGGACTGTTTTCTTTGCTCTATCAGAGTACAACAGAAAGACGCTGATCTCTCTGATGGGTCTATGAAGTTGTCTGCTTCACTGACAGTGCAAGAGCACTGTGCCGCTCATCGCTCTGAGTGCTCTAGACCAGCACCAGCCCTGCCCCCAGCACGTGCGCCCAGCTGGGAGAGGCAGAGCGATAGCAGTGCCCAGGGCCCCTGAATGAGCTGGCAGCAGGCTGCTCTCTTCAGACACAGCCGCTGCAATCTGGGGCGCAGGAGTAGAGGGGCAAGGGGAGGGGGGCACTGCAGAGCACACCTGGAAACCTGCTAGCATTATGAGAAATCGTGATGTTTTAACAATTGATATAATAGATAAAAGCGATTTGCAGTTGCAGAGTCCCACTGCTTCTGAAAAAAAGCATAATCTAATGGATTCAATTGACCATGTGCTGTTCAGCCATTTGTTTCACATTTTCAGTGAGACCTTCCCTCATTCACAGAGCATCCAATCTCCCCAGCAAATGGAAATTAAAATGGTGAATTTCATCTACAAATCTGTAACCCAACTTTCAGTGGTTTCAGAACCACTGAGCAGCACAGTGTTCAAAATCTCAGGGATTGTTACCTGAGGGTTTCCTTGGTCAGACCCACCTCTGGCTCAGCCACCAACTCCCTCGGGGTCCTCACTGACCATTAAATACATTACTGACCACAGCCTGGACACAGAAACAGGGGGACACAGACAGACCTGGCTGCCCAGAGAGGACAGGCTCAGTGACCACAGCCTGGCCATAGAAACTGGACACAGACAGACCTGGCTGCCCAGCGAGGACAGGCTCAGTGACCACAGCCTGGACATAGAAACTGGACACAGACAGACCTGTCCAGAGAGGACAGGCTCAGTGACCTCAGCCTGTACATAAAAACTGGACACAGACAGACCTGGCTGCCCAGAGAGGACAGGCTGTGCTCCCACTGCCAGCAGGGTGAGGCAGAGACAGAGGTGCACTTTCTGCTGCACTGCTTAACACCTCAAGATTATACAAACATTGTTCCTTAAAGTTACAAATTGAATTCTGCCGCCCTATGAGGAGCAGTGAGTGAGCCTTCCAAATCATAGCAATAATAATTGTTATAAACGTCTGTCAGAGACTCCACAGTTCACCACCTGCTCTCTCTGGGAAACTCCTCTTCCATTACAGCATTAGCCAAATGACTGGTTACTGCAAGGACCCCCAGTTTCTGTCCGCTGTCCTGGGGTTACAGCACGGGGGGGTGGGGGTGGGGCTGTCAGACCGTGGAAACCGAGATCAATGCACACCCTGTCAGCCCAGGCTGGGGGGTGGGTGTGAAATGTGCTTTACGACATGGTCACCAGTGAAACCCGACTGGGCTGGCCAGCGCAGGGTTAGGGCCCCAGATGGTGAGGGCAGCTGGGACAATCGAGCAATTTCAGAACTTTAATAGCCCCCCCAGGCAGGGTATAAAAGCAGCAGGGGGGGTAGACTCAATATTAGCTAATTCCTGTATTGTTGCCTCTGTGTCGTTACCTGCACTTCCGCCCACAGACAGAATGGGCAGTAAGATTAATTAATTCCTTACACTTCTAGAGCTCTTTCCTGCACAATCCACTCAAAGCTCTTTGAAGGTAATGGGGATCCCCTCCACCACCACCGCTGTGCAACCCCACCGGCACCTGAGGAAGAGAGATGCGCAACTGCAAAACGTTTTGTGTAACCTTTCAGCAGTTCACAGCTTCTCTTGGATTTTATTTCAAGGAGTTCCAGGGCTCTGTGGCTCAGGATCTGCGGCTGTGGCTGGAAGGTTGCCGGTTCGTTTCCCACACCCGGCAGAGGATTCCTACTCCGTTGGGCCCCTGAGCAAGGCCCTTAACCCCAGCTGCTCCAGGGGTGCTGTATAAATGGCTGACCCTGCGCTCTGACCCCCAGCTTCTCTCCCTGTCTGTGTGTCTCATGGAGAGCAAGCTGGGGTATGCAAAACGACAAATTCCTAATACAAGAAATTGTATAGGGCTAATAAAGCAACATTATCACATTATCATTATTAATCATTGATTGTATTTATACAGAAACATTCACCCCACGGCCCTTCACACACAGGAGGGGACCCAGCTCCTCCCCAGTGAAGAGCAGCCCCTCCTGGGAGACACACTGCAGCCCCACTGCACAGCAGCTCAGGGCAGGAGAGAGACACTGCTGCTCCAGGGGGTGAAGGGAGGTCAGACTGTGCAGGAGCAGAGTGGGGTTTATCCAGGACACCGGGGTGACACCCCCACGGAGGTGTCCCGTACTGACCCAGTAGTGACCCGGACCAGCTATGCTGATCCTCCGAGGTCTGACCCATTCAAGCTACAGGGTGCGAATGCACTGACCCGGTGGACCAAGAGTGACCAGGACCAGAGTGGACTTTAGCACTCGGCACCTCAGTTTATCACCTCATCCCAAAGATCCAGAAAGAGCACCAGCTACTGGTCCACCACTTACAGCCGCAACCTGTTTTTCATCTGAGATCTCCCAGCCAGGGTACTAAACCCGGTACTGACCCGGCCCAGTCAGGCCCGGCCTGCTGAGCAGCTGAGATCTGGCTACAAGGTAGAACCACTCCTAGTGGTACAGTAGTAGCAGTGTAGTAGAAGCATCACCCTGAGCAGTCAAAAAATATTCCGTTTAAAAAAAACCAACAACAATCAGCTCTTAGCATCGTTCGTTTTCATTTGATTCTAAAGCAGAAAAGGTGGCGGCGTTTCGAGAGGGCAAAGATCCAGAAACCGAACTCTTACCCCCCCCCGGTCCCGGAGCCGGGGCGCAGCGACGGACCGAACCGGACCGGGGCGGGGAGGATAGCCCAAGTCCGGCCCAACAGGACCGAGCGGCGGGGCGGGGCGGGGCGGGGCCGCCGGAGCCCGAGAGCTTGCCTCATGACCGCGGGGGACCCCGTGTTTGTTTCCGCGGGTATTCGCCGGAGCGCCAGGTCTATGTAAATGAGCCGAGATGGGGAAGGTGAGCGCGGCGCGGGAGCATTGTTTCCACAGTTCAAAGTGAAGAGGGGGTTGTTAGCACTTCAAAGCAACCCATCTGGGAGGGAGCGTGCGGGGAGGGAGGGGGAGAGGGAGAGGGAGAGGGGGACTGGGACAGGAAATGAGAGTCAAGGTAATTAAAACTTCTTTACGATCATACAATGATGTGGAGAAAGACAGGCGAGCGCTTCCTGAAGCCGCACCGCCGGCCCTCTCGCGGGCTGCCCGCTAAGAAGCTATAAGACACCGAGAGCAACGTCTTGGTTTTTGTCACCAGGAACCGTTTGGAAGACCCCTCTCCTCTCCTCCTCAGAGGGGAGGGGAGGGAGTTTGGGGGGGGGGGGGGGTGTAGACAAGCAGCCATCCCCCACTCCATCTCCAAAAAAAGTAAAATATTTTTTTAATGTAAATTTTCATCCTCTCTCGGATGTGAATGCGCGTCTACACATCGGTGCGTTTCCAAATACAGACTGCACCCCTAGTGCCGACCCAACACGCCTTCTTAGCTCTCGGCCACGCGTTCAGCCTCCTCGATATACTGTACCAGTCGCACCGAGCGAGGACCTGGCAGCGCCGGGAGACGTTTTGTCCGAGGCTGCGGCTCGCTGGGAAATAGTCCTTTTGCTTAACAGAACAAACCGCTAAAAATTGTATCAAAACTTACACCTTGGAAGCATTAAAAACCAAGTTCGAATTTTCTTTCATGTTCACAAATTCCTGGGACTTGTATGTGTTATTTGAAATATGTATATATATATAGAAAATAGCGTGCTCTGATCTGGGGTCCAAGCGCTTTGATCAATTATTCAGAGTAACATAAAATACATTGAAATTATTTCTTGAAAGCTGAAAGACAGAATGTGCTCGGTTTTCTAATAAAATTAAAGAAACAAGCGAACTCGGAGAAAAGACTGAATAACACGGAGGAGAAACATTCTTTTAAGAGGTAATATATTGTTTTGCGTGGAACGTACACTGTGTAAGTTACTGTGGTGATGACTTATTCACATCATCCCCCTCATCTTTTTATTCATTTGTACAATTAATTTACGAGTTACACGAGTCTTACACAGATGCGGAAACTATTACTCGGAAACTACTTTTACAAGCTATTTCCTCAACACTTCCCCTGTGTGTGAGCGCAGGAGCTCGGTGGACTTCTTCAGGGCTCCGACAAACATCAGAGTGACCCCATTCAGCGAACTCTTCCGCAGGGTCGCGTCTCCAAATGTAATCTTCAATGTGTTCGGCGCTTTGGGGGGTTCTAAGCGACCAGCCCTGGACGGTTTGAAATGGTTTTGATGTGAACTAATGAAACGCCTTTCTTCATTTCTCTAGCGTTCGTTGTACTACTTTTGAAAGCTTTTAGTTGTAAGGGAGAGATGACAATGACTGCCCCTGTGCAATACGGGCATCCTGAATGTTAACCGGACAGTAGCTGCTCCGGGCGGCTAGCTCTAGCACGCGATCGCTGTTCTAGAAGAGTAGCTCGAGGCTCCTAGGTTCTAGATGGTAGGTGGACAGTCTACCCCCCGTCGCGGGTCCCACTGAGGGCCGTCGGGCTGAATTGTCAACACTGGGCGCACCGCCAGCCCGCGGTCCCAGCCCAGCCCAGCCCAGCTCCAGGCGCAGACCGCGTCTCCTGGGAGCACAGCTGGCCCACAGCTTCCAATCGACGCAACATCTTGTTTTCTTCACCGAAACCCATTACCGCGTTTTAATAGCTAATCTGAGGCCCCGCAGCGAGGCACCTCGCGCAGACTGATACAATGGTAACCCCCCCTCCCGACCCCCAGTCACCGCCGTAAACCCCCGCTTCTACCTTGCAAATCAGTAGTCTTTGTTGTAGCGGAGACATATGGCGAAGCCAGCTGTACAAGGCCCCCCTGACCCCCCCCTGCCGCCACCCCCACGCGCTCTTCACGCTCGCGGTGTCGGGAAGGATCGGGCCGCAGACCCGGCATCGGGGCGCGCGACCCTGCTCTCTCAGCGCAGGCTCGCGCCCAAGCCAATCGCCTGCGTGCTCGCCGAACTGGCGTACAGGACACAGCACCGTGCACCACCAGGAGCGGGCACAAACACCTCAGAGCCTGCCCCAGCCATGCCGAGTGTAACAATCATAAATGATAATAATGATAATAATGGAGTGTAGGAGAACGCTGTCGGGGAAACTGGGGGCTAGGGTTTAGGGCTGGGACTTTTAATAACGGAAACCTCCTCCCCCCAGCTCCTAGAGTAGGTGACCTCTTTGCTGGAATACGTTCTGCCCCCATTCCCCCTCTGCTCTTCCTTTTCTTATTTTCATGGGTTTGCGCGCTTTTGTCGCGTCCAGCTGGTGGTGCCGGCAGGGGGCCCTTTGTCTCGGCCTGTAAAATGGATATCGGAGTTCACACCGCGCTGTGAGACCGGCGGCCCGCCAGAAAGACATCTGAAGGCGGTCGAGGTGGGGGGCCGGGGTCCCGCGACGGGCGGGCAGCCGGCGAGTGACGACCACCGGCTCAAGTCTCCGTCAGCGCAGGAGAGCACGTGGGGCGGAGGAGGACGGAGAGACCGTGCAGCCGGCAGCCGAAGAGGAATATTACATTCAATTCAAGGTGCTTTATTAGCATGACCGATGGGTACAATCAGTGTTGCCAAAGCAAATATAAATAATGAAATTCACATGAAACAAAACACAAAATAAAATCTACAGACATATTACAGACATTTACACCAAAGATATTTACATATACTGTAGACAGATGGAGCATCATTGGGAGACAGACACACTGTTCCTCAGGAATAACTCACCTGCAGGGCTCTAACTCATCATCATTATTCTTATTGTTATTGTTGTCCACTTATATGATAGGCATAACCCCCCCCCCAGAAACAAATAACTGACTTCAACTTGAACCCCAAAGTGCGGGAGCGCCACACCCTTCTGTCGTCGCGAGACAGCTGGGGCTGCTGACCGGTCGAGCCGCGCGAGCCGTCTCGAGAGCGGCAGCACACGTAACCCCTCTGATGTCTCTGCAGCGTTTTCCGCTCGTCCGGGCGAGAAAGCAGCGATTTCTCCGGAAAAATGTTTTTTTTTTCCATGATTTTGTTTTCCACGCGTGGGTATACTTGCTACAAGACACACAAGCCTTGTCCTCATGAAATACAGAATCTTAATTGACGGTCTTAATTAATTTCCGCTGCAATTATCTAGTCTACAGTTGATTGAGCTGTGTTACTTTAGGGAGTACATACCTTATAGAATGAGTCTAAACAGGACTACAAACACTGCATAATTCACTTCATTATTCAAGTCTTTTGATAATACAGTAATGAACCGGCAGTGCCTTGCTTGTCTTTATGACTTATCGATTTTTTTTATTACACAGATAAAAATATAACACACTCTCCAGCTGTCGCTAACCAAGAGTGTTTATGTATTTTAAAGAATAATATAGCATCAGATTCGGACTTTACTCCTACTGGTGTTCACCGAGTGAACTCGACCACAATTCTAGCCTATCCATTCAATAATTATGACTATACTATCATTATATACTGTGTTATTCCAAGTTAGAAACCCCCTATACAGTGAAGAAACTGGGTATTAGTATAATTACTGTGAGTTGTAGCCGTATAGTTTATTTCTAGAAGTACTATTAAGAAGAACAGTAATAGTTTATGATGGGACTGTAGGAGATCATTTTGTTTTTTTTTTATTAAAGAAAAAAATAATTAAAAACCAGACACGCTGTCTAGTTGCATTTAAGAAAAATACTTCAAGACTGGACACTATGAGAGATTTCGTGCTTCATTTGACCAAACCGTATTTAATCCTAGTTCCGGTGGGTAGCTGCAAAAGGAACAAGAGATAGGTTTCTTCCATGCTGAAAAGAGGAGAGAAAACACAATCCTATCGGACACGCGGGCTGTCCCGTGAGGGCTTCACTGGACAGGGCTCTTCAATGTCCTTCTCGTGTTGAAAGAGCTTAATCGAGGGACGGGACTGCACGACGTGGAGTTTGTGATCTCCTGTACCTGTCGCGAGCCCCGGCACTCCCCCCGTCTCCCCCAGAGCAGTGCAGAGCGGCCCGGGCTGCGGGGGGTCTCTCTCTGCAGAGGAGGGATGAGCTCTGATGGGCTTTGAACTGATCTGAGCGGTTTCAACTGATTGGCTGGGTCGTGCACTTCAAAAGAGGGACACGCCGGCCGGAAACTATTGGATGCCGAAAGTGGGAGAGGGTGTGTGTGAGGTGGGGGGGGGGGAGAGATAGTGAGCGAAAAACTTTGTGCGAGCGAGACGAGAAGGACGCGGCAGGAGAGGAACGCGCACACGGGGCAGGATTGGGAAGTGTTCAATGCCACGGGATTACCTTCCGCCCGCCGTGCTTGGCCCGAGCCGCCGCGCGCTCCTGCAGCGGACGGACGCGGGACCTCGATGATCCGCGAGCCCGGCCGCTGAGTGTCCCGGCTGTGCTCTCGCGACGCGGCTAGCCCGCTCCGCCCGCTCCGCAGGTGGGGACCCAGGAGCGGCCCCGGAGTCAGATGGCGGTACTGGCGATGCCCAGGACTCAGAACCTTCTGCACGCGTTCTTACAGGTTAGTGCGGGGCGCCTTTTTCATTTTTGCTGCGCAGGAGGTCTGCACGTGGTCCCTGATGCATTGGCACGTCCCTGTCGCCCTGTTCTGAAATCCACACGCTTGTGTTTGCGGAACATGCTGCAAAAAAACTGTAACCAGCTGTTGTCTTACGAAGGCAACACGAGACGACATAAACGAGCTTTACAGCCAAGGTACGTTGCGCGAGCATTTCCAAACCGTTTGCGCCAAACAGTCCAGCACTACTGAATGTTAGCAGTGAGTACGTTATGCTGCAGAAGTAGACTTTCAAGCACACAAACACAGGAATGTACAGAGAGTGGAGTGTGCGACACGCGGGGCAGTCTACAACGACGCATCTCTGCAGCTAGACAGACTTTTAGAGACTTGTTAACGAGTCTCTCTGTTAAAAGCAGATCCGTGGGACCTTGTTAAAAGCGACCAGTCCCCCCCTACAGAGAGGGCAGTAGTCGTGTGTAAGACTGCCCATTCGTCCCTTCTCACATGGCCTCATCAGGATCAGGGCTGCGGGCGGCCAGGGGCGAGCAACAGCCGCAAGACGGCAGGGTCCTCCCAGTCCATCACACACACAGACACACACACTCACTCACACAAGTTAATTGACCCACCAGCAAGTCTTTGGACTGTGGGAGGAAACCCACACGAACGTGGCGAGAACATGCAGACTCCACCCAGACAGCACCCCGGGGCCGGAATGGAACCCAGGGCCCGAGCGCTGTGAGGCAGCAGTGCTGACCCCTGAGATCACCGTGCCTACCAGAGAGCATCATGTCCTCCGGAACTCCTCTCAGAACCTATTCATTATTATTGACGACTGTATAGGAAATGGCATTTAAACGTTGCTCTTTAAACATCTTTAAAGAAGTCACAAAAGGGAATCATCATAAAAAAGTAATTTTAATTAATTTAGGGTATTTTGAATAATTATTAAAAGTGAAAAATCTTGTGTTCTGTAGATTTACCACACCTTCAAAGGAAGAATGCATTTTTAAATCAGAATCTTCAGTTTTTCAAGTTTCTTTTTAACCCTAGACGTTTTAATACAGTACCAGGCAGGGCGGGCGGCGGTGGAGCTCCTCTTCGGAATAATTACGACAAGGGCGCCGATAGTTCGCGAGATCAAAGACCTGGATAAACTCAAAACTCTTTACAAAAATCCCGACCTCAACCCCGAGTGCGAGTGGGTACGGGGATACACCCCCCAGTCCACACGACGAGACCACCACTCACCGTCTTGTTTCATAGGAACAAGCAATAGGTGTATTCCAGGCTGAAAAGAAAAGAGGGAAAACACAACGTTTCGTCTGTGAAGCCTTCTTCACACCTGAAGACACACCTGAAGACGTTCACAGCCGAAACGTTGTGTTTTCTTTCTTCTTTTTCTCAGCCTGGAATAAACCTATCACTTGTTCCTTTGCAGACTACGTGTGCTGACGCAGCTACCCGCCTGACCCGTTTCATAGTACGAACATATCCAACTGTGAATTGGGGGTGCCGATCAGAGGCAACCGGGTGTACCCCAAAATACAGCGTTCACCGCTCCCCTCGAGTTTTGTGGGCGCCAACGGCGCGTTTTCTTCGTGTTAAATTTCCTTCCATGTTTAATCGGAAGAATTTGCCGCCTCTCGTTTTAGAAAACAATTGAAAGAGCGACGATTTTTTCCCAAATGTATTCACAACTATAGCTAGCATTTTCGTCACTCTGTCAGTCAGGCAGTTCTTAGTGCTTTTCTTTAGCTCTGGTTGTGTTCAAAGTAATGTTGTGTTGGTAGTGTTTATTAGCTCTGGTTGTGTTCAAAGTAGTGTTGTGTTGTTAGTGTTTATTAGCTCTGGTTGTGTTCAAAGTGGTGTTGTGTTGGTAGTGTTTATTAGCTGTGGTTGTGTTCAAAGTAGTGTTGTGTTGCTAGTGTTTATTAGCTCTGGTTGTGTTCAAAGTGGTGTTGTGTTGTTAGTGTTTATTAGCTCTAGTTGTGTTCAAAGTAGTGTTGTGTTGGTAGTGTTTATTAGCTGTGGTTGTGTTCAAAGTAGTGTTGTGTTGGTAGTGTTTATTAGCTGTGGTTGTGTTCAAAGTAGTGTTGTGTTGCTAGTGTTTATTAGCTCTGGTTGTGTTCAAAGTAGTGTTGTGTTGGTAGTGTTTATTAGCTGTGGTTGTGTTCAAAGTAGTGTTGTGTTGCTAGTGTTTATTAGCTGTTGTGTTCAAAGGTTTTTAACCGCTGTGAGGTCAGGTAAAGGACAGGTGAGAGAAAGCCAAGGGTTTCACTGTTGAAACGGTCTGTACCGCTCGCGTGGAAAGACGTGTCCGTGAGAAGTTTGCGTCCACGGACACTCTCTCTCGGGGCGCAGGACGAGCCCGTTGTGTTGGTGTGGTTCCAGCAGGCGGCCCAGGGTCTGTTTCCACAGCGGGATAAAGGCAGGTTCTAATTCAATTCAGTAATAATCTAATAATCTAATTCAGGCATGAACAGCAACTGTCACGGCCTTCGAAATACTGCTGGACCCTGCTAGAGGGACACACTGGGCTAGAGTGGGGTGCAGTGGGATACACTAGGCTAGAGTGGGGTACAGTGGGAAAGGGTTTGATATGAGATGCAGGGGAGTACAGTGGGGTGCAGTTTGATATTGTGAGATACAGTGGGGCCCAGTGGGATACAGCTAGGTAGAATGGGATATAATGAGGTACAGTTTGATATTGTGAAATAGTCAGGTACAGTGGGGTGCAGGTTGTTGATATTGTGAGGTACACCGGGGTGCAGGTTGATAGCATGAGATATAGTGGGGTGTAGGTTGATATTGTGAGGTACACCGGGGTGCAGGTTGATATTGTGAGGTACAGTGGGGTGCAGGTTGATATTGTGAGGTACACCGGGGTGCAGGTTGATAGCATGAGATATAGTGGGGTGCAGGTTGATATTGTGAGGTACACTGGGGTGCAGGGTGATATTGTTGAGGTACACCGGGGTGCAGGTTGATATTGTGAGGTACACCGGGGTGCAGGTTGATAGCATGAGATGTAGTGGGGGGCAAGTTGATATTGTGGGGTACACCGGGGTGCAGGTTGATAGCATGAGATATAGTGGGGGGCAGGTTGATATTGTGAGGTACACCGGGGTGCAGGTTGATATTGTGAGGTACAGTGGGGTGCAGGTTGATAGCATGAGGTACACCGGGGTGCAGGTTGATATTGTGAGGTACAGTGGTATGCAGGTTGATATTGTGAGGTACAGTGGGGTGCAGGTTGATATTGTGAGGTACAGTGGGGTGCAGGTTGATAGCGTGAGATATAGTGGGGGGCAGGTTGATATTGTGAGGTACAGTGGGGTGCAGGTTGATAGCGTGAGATATAGTGGGGTGCAGGTTGATATTGTGAGGTACACCAGGGTGCAGGTTGATATTGTGAGGTACAGTGGGGGGCACTGAAGCACAGTGGAAGAAACAGCACCGATCTGTTCTCAACCAGTGGCCCTCCCTGAGAGATCTGCCTCCTTCTCTGCAGGGCTCAGCCAGTCCCTGGTGGGCAGTGAGCCAGTCAGCCATCAGAGGAGGCAAGTAAACATCATGTTCCCAGCATGAACCACCTGACCCAGTGTCTCTGACACTACAGATCAGAGTTACCCTGTGCACTCCAGGACCTTGGCCAGCAGGACAGAGCCCCTCAAATAATAAAACAGAGAGAAATATGTTACTACAGCTAACATGAATATGGTCAAATAACATATATTCTCTTGTCCATCAGCACTGGATGAAGTCTTCAACTAGTTACTTGCCTTCTGTTTGTGGCCACTGACCAAAATGCATGTTAATAACCTGACTTAAACTAACATGAAATACACTCAGGCAGATGCTGTGACAAAGCTGCCCGGAGATCTTACATGGGCATGGAGCTCAGTGTTAAGTCCAATACAATTCAGCTGAGGTATTTATTTACAAGAGAAACAACGAGTGAAAGGGCAGGGGAGTCCCGAAACTGAAGGCACTGGGTCTCTTTCCCCTCCCAGATACCCTGTTCCCCAGACGCTGCTCTGTGGGCACCCTGGGGACCTGGGGGTTTTAGGAATCCCTGTCCTGCTCTTCCACAGCCCATCACCCTCAGCCAGCGACCCAGCTGGCCGAGAAATGAGCCGGGCAGAGGCCCTTAGAGAGGGAGACCTCCAGTCCAGTCAGAACCTGCACAAAGCCAATCCTGACCCGATGGGAAGGAACTGTCACGCCCCACACAAGGGCCCCACACTCTCCCTCGCCAGCGCCACTGCATTCCCAAACCCACTGTTTCACGATCTCATTCCTGACTGAACCCATCACATTCTCACAGGCACCCGAGTCCACAGATTCTCACTCCCGAGCCAATTCTCCACCCACGTCCCTCTCCCTTCACTATGTAAAGTTCCCTCGCGCCCTGTTGAGAAGCCTCCTCTAGAGAGCTCTAGTGCGCGTTTTTGTCTCGTCGGATTTCCCGGTTTTTGGACCCAACTTTTCCCATTGTCGATCTTGTCCCTCGGATTTCGCCTTTCGGATTGTCTTCTCGGTGATCTGTCTGTCTCGGTTAGCCTGGTTATCCGATCTCTAGCTCCTCCTATTGACCTTGCTTCCGGATTACGATTTTGGATTGTTAGCCTCATTGTTAGATTATTAGAATTCACGGCTACGCACAGGATTCCCTGGCAGGAACCTGGTTCCTGGCTGGAAGAGTGACCATCTGCTAGCTGAGCCATCGTATTCACCTTCAGTAACATCAAGATCAGCCGAGAGCTCACAAGGCACAATGAATCTTTGCTGGACACTCCTCGTGGTTTGTCCATAACGGATCTGTGACTATAGACAATTACTGCTTGCTTAGATGTTTCCCAGATTAGTGTTATCAGATTGCTACTAAAACCTGTATGATAGAAGTCTGATGCTCCTAACGAGGACAGGAGTTTAGCCTACTGGAAAGTACACTATTACAATGTAATTTTATAGATGCAGTATATTGCTCAATGAGCATCTACATTAACAATGTTGTCCTAACCTTAACACTGGGCTTCTTGATCATTTAACATGCTCCGTCGCACAAAAAATCTGATTTGTTTTCCAAAATCCTTGGAATCAGGGCTTCCTAATCCCTGCACCTGGTCATCTCTGGTCATCTCTGGTTTTATCCGATGGCGAAGCACCTTGCTCCATCACAGCTCTGGGGTTCTGGGTTCAGTTCCTGGGGTGCTATGTGTGTAGAGTTTGTACATTCTGCCTGTATTTGTGTGGGTTGCTCTGGTTCTCTCCCACAGTCCAACGAGATGCTTGCAGGTTCATTAAGCTGCAGGAAATTTGGCCCGGGTGTGAACATATGTGTGTCTGTGTACCTGCCCAGGGTACATCCTGCTTTCCTCCCACTGCTTGCTGGGATAGGCTCTGGGTCTTCTGCGACTCTTTTCTGGATGAAGCAATAAGATGATGGACGGATGGACGAAGCACTAGTGGGTTAATAGCAGTTGTAGCTCACTTATTAAGTTTGTTGAATTGGCTCATTTTAATTGGTTTTGGCTCCTGAGACATAAAGGGGATTCAAGCTCTCACTGAAATTGCATCTTTTTTAACTGACCGCAAAGCCAATTAATCACGTTATTTGTTTAATTAAAGCTTCAATCAATTAACCGAGAGCTCAGCAACAAGGAGACCCAGAAGACTAGACGCTAATGAGGAGCAGAATCACAGAGTATTGTTGCCTCAACTCTTTCTTTATCCATTCTGTGTCAGCTGGCGGTGCAATATAGCACCCAGTTGTTAGAGCCGACGTGTGATGTTCACACTGCCCCGGTTAGCAAGCCTGGGAGAGTATGTCCGCTTCACACCATCAGTTCACAGTGCTTTGACAATGTTGCACAAATGCTGTAGGAATGTAGCACCAAAACATTACAACTCAGAATTCGCATTTTAACTTGCCGACGCGTTGCAACGTTAACGCAGGCTGTCAGCTGGGGATTTGGTCAAATTCCACCATGCGAGTCGTTCAACGCCTCTGCAACATGCCCAAGTGACGGGCTCCATGAACACTCACTCATCACACGTTTCTTCCAAATCGGGGTCAAAGGGGAGCCTATCCCAGCGAGCAACAGGCACGAGGCGGGGTGAACTTGGGGCAGGACACCAGTCCATCACAGGACACCGTCAGGGTCGACGTTAGGAGCGCCTGGTTGGACCCTGGACCCTATGCGGCGCTGGGACTGTAGGTAGGTAGTGATGGGTGTCCAAATCCCAAGGGCGAGAGGCGAATGTCGTAGTCGAGGTAGAAGAGCTAGGCCGGGGATCACAAGAGTCAGGTCGACAGGATCCACGTCCAAAACGAGAGGCGAGACGAAGTCGAAGCCGGAGGAAAACAAGGTGGGGTAGCCAGAAATCGGGTCGAGGGTAGTTTACGCGCACCAGAGAAAGCCAAAGAGAACGTCTCACTAGTGAGCGGGGCCTGAGAGGAGTGAGAGGGTGTTAACGGGGAAGAGAGTGAGGAAGGACAACTGGTTAATTAGTGCGCAGGCGTTGGTGGTGAGAGGTGCTCGTAGACACACAGACATTCACACACACTTCCCAGAAGCCAATTAACCCACCAGCACGTCTCTGGGCTGCAGGAGGAAACCCATGTGACCACAGGGAGAACATCCAAACCCACGCCAACATGCCCCCCTGTTCCACTGGGCCGCCCCTAAATCAGACAACCAAACCAGACCGGCATGGCAGCTCTCTGGGCTCATCGGAAGAGCACAGCTCTCCCCTTTTCCCTCTTTCCCGCCTTTCCCGTATTGTTCATTTTTCCGTGTGGAATGCCAGTCCTGCTCCAGCTTCCTGTTATGTTTTCCGCTGTCCATCGCGGGGCAGCAGCCAGATCCGACAGAGCAGTCCGGCTCGGCGTGCCGAGTGAGCGACACGCCCTGACTGACCGCTCCTTTCCCTTGGCAGGACCGGACCCCCAGCTCCTCCCCCGACAGCGGCCCCCAGCGGCCCCTGCCCTTCCTGGCGTCCACGTGCGGGCAGGCGAGGCCCGCGGCCCCCGAGGCGCCCCCGTTCCCCTATGAGGCGGCCGTGGGGTGCAGCTCGGGCATGTTTCCGCTGTGGAGCAACGAGGCGCCCCCCGGCGCGGGCCTGGGGGCGCACCAGATGGCGTTCGGCATGCCCAAGGTGCAGTTCCCGGGGCACGTGCAGCCAGGCTTGGGGTCCCACCACCCCCAACACCAACACCCCCCCCACGAGCTGCCCCTCACCCCCCCGGCAGAACCCCTGCCCCCCCACTACTCCTTCGAACTGTCCCCCGTCAAGGTGCTCCCCTCCCAGGCGCAGGGCGGCGGCTCCTATCCCTACCCCCAGCCCAGCGGCATCATGGGACAGAGCTTCCCCAGCTTCCTGCCGAACTCCTCCGCCCGCCATCACCTGCCCGCGGGGGCGCACATGGACGACGGCCAGCAGTGGTGGAGCCTCCCCCCGGCCAACGCCCCGCCCCCCGGGCACCCCTTCGCTCTAGGGCGCCCCCTGGTGCTGGGGCCCCAGCCGCAGATCGCCGCCCTGCTGCAGGGCCCCTCCAAGGGCCTGCTGAGCTCCACGCGCCGCTGCCGCAGGTGCAAGTGCCCCAACTGCCAGGCGGGCGCCGGCGCCCCCCCGCCGGACGAGCCGGGCCGCAAGAAGCTGCACGTCTGCCACCTGCCCGAGTGCGGCAAGGTGTACAAGAAGACCTCGCACCTCAAGGCCCACCTGCGCTGGCACGCGGGCGAGCGCCCCTTCGTCTGCAACTGGCTCTTCTGCGGCAAGAGCTTCACCCGCTCGGACGAGCTGCAGCGCCACCTGCGCACGCACACCGGCGAGAAGCGCTTCGGCTGCCAGGAGTGCGGCAAGCGCTTCATGCGCAGCGACCACCTGGCCAAGCACGTCAAGACGCACCAGAACCGGAAGGGCCGGCAGGCGCACTTCCTGGGCGGGCCGGAGAGCGTGCTGGGCGGCATTAAGAAGGAGTAGGAGCTCGCCTCGCTGCGCGCCGGCCGACTTTCGCTTTTTGACCTGTTACCGTTCCCCACCCCTTCCAATTTTGCCTGTTAGCGGAACTCCTCCAACCCGTTTCTCCACGAATCCGCTTCGCCGTCATTAGGATCCCCTGTCGGTTCTGCCGGCTGCGCGCACGGACTGCTACGGCGCGCGTTCCTGAGGGCTGCGCGGCCCCGCCTGGTGAACCCTGAGCCGAGGCGAACGCGCGCTCCCCGGAGAGGGCTCCTGCGCGCGTCCGTGCTGGATTGACGTCAGTGATCGCCGAGGCTCCTGGAGATGACACGCACCTGACCCGAAGTCCCACGGCTTCTCCAGGAGGCTGTCTTGCCCGTATATTTGAGTTTGTATATATAGCTCCTATACATACAGAAGAATTATATTATAATTCCTGGACTACATTCCTGTAACATCACAGTTTCTTGTAATATTTTAATTAATAGGTACTATGGAATTCATAGTTCCCCACGATATTGTGAAATTTGACACGATTTTTTTTACTGTATTTCAGTTCTAACTTTATATATATATATGGTCCAGAATGTAAAAATAGTCTGTGCCTCACTCGTCAGCTGTACCTGCTGTGATGAATTCAGCGTGTCGCTGCCGCCAGAGTGGGGAGCTGGCCTTTTTTTTTTAAAAATAAGGATTTCAGAGCGTTCCCAATTCCTTTGTCCTTACGAAGCCTGCTGGAAACGTTTCTTGAACAGTCTTCGAACACTTCAAGCATGTTATGCCGGCCCCTGTAGCGATTTGTCTAGGCGCACAATGCTTTGGAGACTCCATTAGGTGGGAACACTGATGCGCGTCTCGGTTGTAATGTCAGTATTGTAATATTCCTAATTACAGCCCGCTAAGTGTCCTTGAGAACTGATCCTACTGCTTTCCCTCCGGCCCTCCGGAGCGCCGAGCGGCGTCAGATGTGGCCGGCTGTACCCCCCGGAGTGGGCCGTCTGGAGCGGAACCGCGGATTCGGCTGTATATAGTGTATATCTGTCTGCAGTGCAACGGCTTGTGTAAAGGAGTTTCGACCGGAAATAAAAAAAAAACATACTTTGTTCTACTTAAACTGTTTGAAAAAGCCCCCTCCCCCGCCTTTATCATCGTCCTGTCTTCCCGGAGAGAAATCGGGTGGTGGGGGTAGGTGTCCTGTGATTTAACACTCCTCCCCCGCCCAGAAAGGGCTTGCGGGTTCCCGGCTCAGGCTCGGTTCTCTTTCCTTCTGCCCCGAAGTGTAATTAACGAGTGCGGGAGAGTCTCTGTCCCTCGTCAGCCCCTGCCGTGGCTGTGGTGAGGGGTCACTGCCCGGCTGCACTTCCATGTAAATCCGGGGGACACTGCCGGGCCGCGGGCCGGACGAGTGTCACGCCTGCCCGCTTGGTGTTTCAAGCAGACCGGTTTCAAGCGCAGTTCCGCAGCGGGGCAGAGCTTCTCACGGCTCGGCTCGGCCTGGCTCGATTCTTCTTCAGAATGCCTTATAAAATAAAAGGTTAGTTACACTCTAGCCACGCGTATTTATTATTATACGCGCTTTACAATTGCTTATGTACGACGGTATTGCAAAAACAAATTAAAAAAATCACACTGGCACTTGCCCGTAAAATGTCCTACTATCACCCATCCGCCCAATGTCTCGCCCCGTCTTCCAGCTCAGGGGCGCGGGAGCCGCAGCCGATCCCGGCAAGCCACGGGCCCGCACGAGTCTTATCAGCACCGTCCGTGACGCTGGACGGAACCATCGGCGGCCTTAGTTCAAGTGCACTGTAAATTATCTCGGCGGTGGTTTCTTTTGTGGTTATTTCAGGTGTTATCTTATTTCGTAAGTCACATTGGATAAAGACGTATAGTAAATATGTTATGGTTAATAATACTAATAATAGTTGACGTAACAGACGCCCTATCCCTTACTGCGCCTTAATTAAATGATAACATGATGATTATTATTATTATCAATGACAATTCTTTTGGAGAGCGGCTGCAGAGCTAATCCACTTTAGAGGGCACTGCACTTGAAAGTGTCAGATTAATTCGAGGTCGTATTTTGTCCCCTTGTAATTAACTTATTCACCCATACCCGTACAGATGACGGGGACCGGGTAAAGCAATTACTGCCGATATAACTAACCAGATCAGGTTCCTCCGAGCTGAGGTGCTGGAGGAGCTGGAGTCCCGTCTGAACCACTCGTGTTTTAGTTAGTTCGCACAGACGCGCGGATAGCGGGGTGGGCGACACGACCTCCCGGCGGGTGCCAGAGGAGTAAAGGTTTTTAATGGTTTAATGGTAAACATTAAAGGTGTTTAATGTTTAATGGGCGGCCGAGCCCCGAGCGAGCTCTCGCCTGGCCTTTCACTTGGGAAAGGAAGCAAAGGGCCTCCCCCGCTGTAAACACTAAGCACACTCGCCGATGAAGGGGCGCGCTTGCTCGGTCCTGTTCAAGGTCGCAGCCCTGCGAGGCGGGCAGGGAGCGGCCTCCCGCTGCTTTTGGGATTCCCGTGGAGAGGCAGGAGCCGCCTTTGATCTCACCGCCCCGGGAACCCGCATCACTCGACCCCGCCGCGGCCCTCTCCCGGCAACAGAGGTGCAGAGACGAGGTTTTACGAGTTCAGCCATGCACACGGTGGCTAAGAACAAAAAGCACAGCGCCGGGCTATTCTTTTCCAGGGAAACATTCCTGGAGCATGACATTCCTTGTTCTCTGCAGGGATAGAAACTCGTCATTTGTTACACGGCGAAAGCACCATCAAAGTATCTTCAAATGATTATTTTACATTAATAAGAACGACGATGATGATGATACTGACGACGATGAAGAAATGAGCAACGTCAATCATGCACGTGAAACAAAAACTATGAGGTTTCGCCGCCGGCGCTCGGAGCCGGTATGAGTATTTCCCGTGCTGCTGGTGGTCTGGTCATTGAACGCGATTTGAAATCCCTGTTAGGACGGATCTGACATACTCCCTGTGAGAAACTGAAGGGTCTTCTTGTTTTTTTTTACCAAGTTTGGAAAAATGTAATTCCTTCTACCTGTCCTCAGAACTCCCGTTCTCGCTGCCGGAATGAACGCCGCCGGTCACCTCTGTCTTGTCTTATTCGGATTCTGGGAGGATGGCACCACCGGATGTCTGATTTGGTTTTAGGGTGCATAGATGGAGGTCTTGGCGGGGGCACTGTTGCCGCAGCAGTGGGGTTTTGCCACTCGAGCTCTGGCCACCCTGCTTGCCCTCGTGTAGTGGGGTGACCCGGGTCCCGGCCTGCGGGTGCTGTAGAGATGAAGAGCTCGGTTTGGCCCGCTGCACTGCGGCCTTCTGGGACTGGAGCTGTCCTGTAAAGACCATCAGCAAGGCTGCTGGACCAGCCCAGTCTGCTGGACCGGTATTTAACACCACCCTGGCGTTCAGACAACATAGTACTGATGGAGGTTTAAGGTCAGGGGTGTCCAGTCCCGGTCCTGGGGGGTCAGTGTGTCTGCAGGGTGTCCAGTCCTGGTCCTGGGGGGGTCAGTGTGTCTGCAGGGTGTCCAGTCCCGGTCCTGGGTGGTCAGTGTGTCTGCAGGGTGTCCAGTCCTGGTCCTGGGGGGGTCAGTGTGTCTGCAGGGTGTCCAGTCCTGGTCCTGGGGGGTCAGTGTGTCTGCAGGGTGTCCAGTTCTGGTCCTGGGGGGTCAGTGTGTCTGCGGGGTGTCCAGTCCTCAGGCTTGTAAATAAAATACAGTGAAAACGGAAACGCAGAAGAAACCTCCCTGGAGCCACAGCAGAAAATGCAGGAGGAAAAGCAACGGGAGACCACGGTATTTGCAGAGCTGCAGTCTCACTGCGCTTCCAGCAGGGGGCAGAAATGGGTTGGTTTGGAAACTCGGAACACTTAAGCGAAGTGATTACCTCGGAAATTGTTTATTTTTGGGGGTGGTGGCTGGCTGTGGTTAAGTCAACCATTATATCAGACAGCACAGACTTGTCTGAATATGCCTGTGCCGTAGACATATTGGGTCTAGTGCTTCAGGGGTGGGAGTGGAGTAACAATTTAAATGTATATAAAGATCCCGCTGTCCGTTTTCAATGCGCACTTATCTGCAGTTCCTTATTGTGCCACAAGAGGGAGCGAGCCGCATGCCTATTGAGCGGACGGTCTTTACCATAGACCGCGGACACCTGGGTGTTATTTGTGCCGTATAATTCTGAAATATTAAAGACCTGGAAACAGTGATAATATTGTACGAAGACTTCAAATGCACTAACAGTCAACCTTGCGGTCGCCTTCAGTATCTGAAAGGGAAACATGAATCAGAGGACTCAAGCGGGAACAAAGAAATGGAGGCACTTCTTTACACAGAGGGTGGTGGGAGAATGGAACAAGCTCCACTTTCTTTAAAAAAGAAAAGGCCACATGGCTCCTCTCATTTCTAACCTTTCTTATGTTCTTCTTATGTAATTCAGACTAGGTACATGAACAATTGATTCAAATCAGGTCACTGAGACTCCAGTGTGAAATGAAATCCAGACAACACCTCAGCCTTAGAGAACTGTGAATGAATATAACTGTACACCCCAACAGCCTGTGTTCCTGGTCCCTGTATCTGCAGGGTGTCCAGTCCTGGTCCTGGGGGGGTCAGTGTGTCTGCAGGGTGTCCAGTCCTGGTCCCTGGGAGGGTCAGTGTGTCTGCAGGTGTCCAGTCCCGGTCCTGGGGGGTCAGTGTGTCTGCAGGGTGTCCAGTCCCGGTCCTGGGGGGTCAGTGTGTCTGCAGGGTGTCCAGTCCCGGTCCTGGGGGGGTCAGTGTGTCTGCAGGGTGTCCAGGCCCGGTCCTGGGGGGTCAGTGTGTCTGCAGGGTGTCCAGGCCCGGTCCTGGGGGGTCAGTGTGTCTGCAGGGTGTCCAGTCCCGGTCCTGGGGGGTCGGTGTGTCTGCAGGGTGTCCAGTCCCGGTCCTGGGGGGTCGGTGTGTCTGCAGGGTGTCCAGTCCCGGTCCCTGGGGGGGTCGGTGTGTCTGCAGGGTGTCCAGTCCCGGTCCTGGGGGGTCGGTGTGTCTGCAGGGTGTCCAGTCCCGGTCCCTGGGGGGGTCGGTGTGTCTGCAGGGTGTCCAGTCCCGGTCCTGGGGGGTCGGTGTGTCTGCAGGGTGTCCAGGCCCGGTCCTGGGGGGGGGGTCAGTGTATCTGCCCAGGTAGGAGGAAATGTTAAACTGGTCCAGTTAAGCCAGTGACCAGCTGGTTTAACTTGTTAAAGCTTTTAGCCACAGCGGCCTGCCAGGACCAAGACTGGACACCCTGCTGTATTCAACACTTTTTTTCCCCCTTTTTAATTTTTTCAGGCTTATACATGGTATCGACATACAGCTAACATGTTTTTTTAAAGCGTTCCTTGTCCTATGTCAGAGGAGTAGACAAGCTGGGGCTGGCGATGTAACACTGCTTCCTCACAGCGCTTTGGTCCCGGGTGTGATTCCAGACTGGGGCTCTTTCTGTGTGGAGTTTGCATGTTCTTCCAGAGTCCACATCCCATTTTCCCCAGTGTGTCAGTTTCTTCCCACCATCCAAAGACCTGCAGGGTGGATTTGGCGGGTGTGTGTGAGGTGAGTGCCCCAGTGATGGGCTGGCACCCTGTCTTGTCCCACCCTGAGTCCTGTGCTTTCAGAATGGGCTCTAAACAGCCGCACCCTCAACAGGAATCAGCAGCTTTCTGACAGTGGGCAGAGGTCATGGCGATTATCGTAGAGATCGAAGTTTCTTCTTTGTGTGTTTGTGTGGTCACTGTGTGGTCTTTTAAACACCCGAGTACAGCAGCCAGGAAAGCCTCTCAGCTGTTAAAGAAAGAACACAAGCTTCTGTCGAGAATTTCCGAAAAAGGACAAAGTTTTTATTTGTCATGGTACAACAGAAGAGAGCTCACGGTCCATTGTCTGCTGAGCCTGCATGGATTGGAGGTCATTTCCTCCTTGTGTCCTTTCTGTTTCACCGCTTGGCTTTAATAAAACATGCAAAAAGCTGGTTAAAATAATCGCCACGTCCCGAGGGGAGACGCCGCACGGGGGGTGACCGCGGCGTAGTCTCCGATACTACACAGGGCCCCCCCGAAAAGAAAGATCAGAAAAAAACAAGGGGAAAACTTCACCCCGCTACAGGGCAGCTGTACAAAACGGTGCAATTTTAAAGGACGGAGGACCTCCTCATTTCCTGTGCTGCCTTAACCACCTGTGAGCGGGGTCCCTTCGTCTGTCTTTGGACACTGTGCGGGGGGGGTCCAGTCCTGGTTCTGGACGGCCAGGCCGTCCACAGGCTGGGAGTGACCGGGGCAGGTCCAATCAAGTCACTAACGGGCAGATTGAGGTCGTTAAGATCTGACCCAGATTAAACCTGCAAATATCCCGGCTCTCCTGCAGGACCAGGACTGGTCTTTCCAGTCCACCATAGCAGCAGAATCTGAGTTCTTTGTTGAATGGGCGCCTTGCGTTTCGAACCCTTCCCTGTGCTCATTTCTGTCTTTCCTGGTCTTCCCTTTAAAAACAAAACAAGATCTCGAAAACATTTCTTCTTTTAGAAAGGAGCTGCATCGAGTTTCTCAGCTCGAAATCAGCAGAGTTCTGCCCGTTTTCAAAAGACCATTTTTTTTTCTTTCCAAAGACAAATCTTATTTGCTGAGTCTGAAATTCCACCCAGTACGCTGTGTTTTTGTGTGTTTGTGGATTTTAATAGACACCCACAAGTGGTCTTGCTTTTTCTACCAAGAAAAAAATACAGACCCAGCATTAAAAATAACTCCCAGGTCAGTGGCCTGCAAATTCAGAATCCGTCCCCATACTGCATCTATTTAGCAAGAGAAACCACACCCGCAGACAGAAATGTGAGCGCACTGTGCATAAACTCTGCTTGTGTTACTGCAGTGTAAGCAACCATGATGTCTCTTCCCCATCAGCAGATACCAGCTAGTGGTAGCTGAGACACCAGGGTGATTTAATCAAATCACTTTAACTGAACTGAATTCATTTTTAAAAAAAACATTGAGTGGGTGGCTCTGTGGCACAGTGGCCAGCATTGCTGCCTTGGAGGTGTGGGGCCCCGAGTCCAATTCTAGACCTGGGGTGCTGTCTGCGTGGAGTCTGCATGTTTCCCCAGTGATCATGTGGGTTTTCTCCGGATGCCCCAGTTTCCCTCCCACAGTCCAAAGACATGCTGGTGGGTTAACTGCATTTTGGGGAAATTGGCCGTGGTGTGAGTGTGTGTGTGTGTGCCAGTGTGTGCCCTGCCATGGGCTGGCATGGGACGACTGCCTTGTGCCTGTTGCCTGCCAGGATGGGCCCCGGCTCGACCTCGTGACCCCGAATTGGAAGAAGGGGTTAGAAAGTGGAAGGATGATAGAAACCATTTAGGATGCAGGGTCCCAGTGCTAATGTCTGCAAGTGTATATAAAGTCACTAGGCCTCTAGAGAATCTAGAAACACTTTGGTATTTTTATTCCAGTACAGTATTTCATCTTGCATGGGCCTGTGGGTCCTGGCCGTTCTTGTACAGACCCCGTAATGGGCCAGCAGGGAGGGTACACGCGTACCCCAGGGGTTCAGGGGTGACCAGTCAGTCCTGGTCCTGCAGGCCTGCTGTGTCCACAGGTTTTCAGGTCTCCTTAAAGCATCAGCACCTGGGGAGCTGGGGGCAGGTGTTTGCTTGGTCCGATTAAGACGGTCACAGCAGATTTCAGTTGTTTAGAGCCAGGCTGGAGTGAAAACCTGGACACAGCAGGGAAGACTGGGAGCTGCTCCTGGTGGCACCTCCGGTGAAGCCTGTCCATATCATCTCCTGGGAGGTTCCTATGGGATTTCTTCTGGACTCTCCGCCATCCCTCCCTCATGTAGATCCCATCACATGATCACAGTCTCTCAGCGCTAAACGTACAGTCTACCTCATCCCCAACCCTGTGAAAATGAGACCGCTGTCTCTGTGTGTGTGTGAAACAAAGGCTCCCCCACAAACACCCACACACCCACTCAGAAACCCTCACACCCACCCAGAAACCCAAATATCAACTCAGAATCCCACATATCCACTCAGACACCCTCACACCCACTCAAAAACCCCGACACACCCACTCAGAAACCCCCACTGTCCTCTCAGGGTGGCTTGGTCATTTGGCGAGATTACCAGATGAGGGGTTAGTACACGGCCTGGGGTAACAACACATATTCTGGGAGCTGTAGCTGTTCCAGGGATAGCTGTTCCCTGTTTCTGGGAAGACGCCTGTGGACGAAGAGGATTCTGCTCGGAAGTGTGGTGCGTGATGCTCTTCATCGAGCCCAGTGCAGATGGAAATGAGCCTTCCAGGGCTCCTTCAGAACACGAAGCTCTGGACTGCAGGATTCCCAGCCTTGAGACGGACAGTCATTTTATTAAGAAAAGAAGGCTTGCCTTTATGTGTCACAATGTGGAGGTAAACATTTGCTCCCTGTCTTCTGCGTGCAAGGTTCCTGGAGCAAAAGCGATTCTGGAGATTGTCATTCTTGGAAGGAGGCTTTCTGGCCTGTCCCTGGCAAGGGTGCGGTCCGTGTTAACAGTCTTTCCAGGGATCGCCTGGATAACCAGCAAGGAAGAGCCGGAAACAGGGTAGTCAAATAATGTGATTCCTGCTTTGTTTAAAAAAAGAGCTTTACCTGATTTAAAGACATGGCAATATCCGGGATCGATCCAGGCTATACTTGGGAAACATCAAGCATTTTCTGGGATCAATCTGGTCTTTCTCCATGAAATATTTTGGCTATATTCAGGCAACATCTGGGAAATTATACAGTTCATATGCAGGCCATATCTAGCTCCTACAACTTCTCCAAGACTTTGAAAGTCTTCCCTTCACTAGAAGGAGTTGCAGGTTTACATTCTGGCGATTAAAAAGGAAGAGAATGTCTGGGGCAAATCAGGCCCCTCACAGCCAGTCCCCCAAACCCCACAACGGGAACAAGGGCGCCCCTGAAGGGCCGGCCGAGGCGGGAGTGATAAGTTCTTGGTTTTTTTATGACATTCTTTAAAAAACGAGTTAATTCATGACGCGAGGAAGCGCTCCTGACGACAGCACCTCTGGAGGGAGCGATTTCAGTCTATAAGTCGTCCTCCGCCAGCTGTGCCAAGGGGCCCGTCCACTGGGTCGGCAGGGGACTGGGGGACAGGGCGCTGTCCCCCGCCTTCGTGTGGCATGTGTTGCCCCCTCTCTGTGGGGGAGAGAAGAGACAGAGGAAGAGCGCTCTTTCAGCACATCGTGCAGGTCTTCAGCTTCCTGTCGAGGCCTGGAGCAGCGCAGAGCACTCTCTAGAGCAGCAGCAGCAGCTCCACTCCTGGAGGAACACTGTCTACTCTGGGGTCTCAATCTCTTAATCACACGGATATTGATTTCAGGCTTTCATTTGTGGCAGATTTTTAAATGTGCTTTTGGCTCTTCTGTGCCTTTGTGATTGGTATGAAGGTGTGCTGCCTGAAGGTAACCAAACTGGCCTTCTGGAGAAGGAGAGAACATATATGGGTGTATCTGATACACTGTCACACCACAGTGGGCTTGTCTGATACACTGTAACTCCCATTATGGGCGAGTGTAATACAGTGTCATAACACACTGGGTGCGTCTGATACACAGTAACTCTCATTACGGGCCTGTTTGATAGTGTCCCTCCCAATGTGGAGCTGTAGAACTCAGTTGGAATGAAAAGCCTCAGACAGTGTTCCTGCAGGACTAGTTTCTCAGGGGCCAGGGCTAGTGGAGCACTATGTTAACATACTCACTGGTCAGAATATTTTGAATCCAATGAACAGCCCCTCCCAGTAGGGGGCAGTGTGTTTGGGGTTTGGCTAGAGGAGCAGCAGACAGAATTCCATCACCTTCCTTGACCTCCGCAGACCTCAATCCTGCTGGAGACCGGTGGAACCAGTGGAACTGTCCAGTTCGGTCCCCACACACCACCACCCATCTCACAACCCCAGCTGAAGGCTGTCCTGCTGCAGGAATGGGACGGGACTGGGTTGTGGATACTTCAGCTCTTTGAGGAGTCCATCAGGCCATGCCCTGTTTTTCTTTGATGGGGGGTCCTAATATTCTGGCTATTGAGTCCAGAAAAAGTTGGCTATGTGCTATTTATATAGTTAACCTTAACTATGGGGACTTATATTAATCTTAATGCAATGCAAAAATATATCCTGAGAGGCACTAAAAACACAGCAGATGCTGCAGCTCTTTGCCATGCTTGTCTGTTGCATTTTAATGCCTCTCATTGTTCAGTGGTGAGTTGTACAAACAATGTAATTCAACATCGTGCAAAGCCTTAATGGGTTTAGGAATGACATGCCTGAGCCTGGCAATCCATCCAGGGTGTAGTCCCAGGCTGATCCCCCAGCCTCACCAGGAGTAAGCAGCTTTCCGACAACGGATGGACAGAATGAAGGGATTTGGATGTTAATACAGGCCAGATGTTTAGAAATAACTGCTACACAGTGGTGTGGGGGTCAGCATTGCTGCCTCGCAGTGCTGGGGCAGGGGGTCCTGGGTTCGACTCCGGGGGTGCTGTGTGGAGTTTGCATGTTCTCCTCATGGAGTGTGTGTTTGCTATAGGTGCTCTGGTTTCCTCCCATTGTATGAAGCTGTGCTGGTTAATTAGCTTCTGGGAAATCTGGCCCAGGTGTGAGTGTGTGTATCTGTGACTGTGTGTGTCCTCTGATGGACTAGCATCCAGTCTGGGGTGTATCCTGCCTTGACAGGCTCCTGTATTGGATGAAGTGCTTTAGAAAACAGATGGATTATGCTGTAGCAGCCTCTTTTAGACTTTGCTGCATGCAGAGAAAGAAAGGTTTTGAGTCCCTGGCCTGGGTGTGTATAACCTACACCAGCAGTGTGCCTGCTCACCAGAGGCACTGAGCTTGTGTACAATCACCAGTCTTGGGGGTGGAGTCAACGTTACTTTGACATCTTTTTAATTAATTGTGTCCCCTAACGAGAAGGCATGTTTTTGCCCTTCCTCCCATTCGATGTCTTTAATCAACTCTTCCCTCACTGGAATAATCGTTGGCTTTTGCCTGCCTGGCTCTCCTGCTGCTGCCCTATTAGCTTTCTGTCGTGCCTCTCGAACCCGAAAGCAGGCAGCAGTTTCGCAGGATCAGAGGCTGGAGGCCGAGTCACGCCGGGGCTGCTGTCTCGTCTTCTTCGCCCAGAAGAGCAGACAGACCCTGCGCCGGCCTCTCCAGGGACGGTCCAAGAAAACGCCATTTAACAGTCAGCCCAGCACGCGCAGGCACGAAGCCTCCTGCGTCCTGTGCACATATTAAAAATAGAGCTGCTGTTTTCGTTTTGTAAAGCTGTTTAAATGCAGGAAGTGCTGCTGCGGCTTGTCGGGTAGTAAACCTGGATTGACTTTTTGCAAGCTGATTGCTATTTGCGTAAGTAAGGGATTTGCTGTGCATGTAGAGCAGATTATTGGTATTTTGGCTGTCTGTGAAGACAGAGCCTGGCTCGGCCCTCCTCCCTGCACTGCTCTGAGCTGTGATCAGCGCCTGTTTCATCTCCAGGCATTTGCACAGGCTCCTTGTCTCTCTTTGTTGTCATGATCTGTTTTTCCATTGTGGTTTTCTGCACGTACGGCCTGATGTCAGCCCCCACCTCCCTGGCCTGGCCTTGTGGGAAACAGCCACAGTCCGGGCCCGATAAGGATCTGTTTGATCAGGGCTGGCTTCCTGGCCGTCTGGAGCGGCAAGATTGGAGCTGCTGTCCCCCTGGAGCCGGAGCAGAGCACTTCCTGCTGTCAGAGGCCGGAACGACAGTACTGTACCTGTGTGCTGTGCTGGGCCGGGGGGCACAGTCCATTGGAGACGCCCTGGCACTGGTCTGGGGCGAAGGGCAGTCCGGGCTGCTCAGGGAAGGCCAGGTGATCGTGCATGGGAGAGAGGCCCGGCAGACTGGGGTTTGAGTCTGGGGGGCTGTGCTGTACCTGGGGGGACTGTGCCGAGAGACAGACAGGATACCGTGTTATTACTCATAGGAAGCACCCACTTTATTTTCAGACAAATCTGTTATAAATCTAAATATACGCCAATGTGGTGGACTGGCGCCTCCTCCAGGGTGTATCCTGCCTGGAGCATGTTGTTTACCAGGTTAGGAACCTACCCTGCATTGTAGCAAACAGTTATTAAAGATGGATACATTGATGTACGTTGTATTTTGTCCTGCATATATTTTTTTATGGGCAGCACGGTTGAGCAGTAGTATACATTGTTGCCTCACAGCTGTGAAGTCCTGGACTGAATTCCTGGGGAGCTATCTGTGTGGAGTTTGTATGTTCTCCCTGTGAAAATTGGCGGCTGGGAAAATTGGCCCTGGTGTCAGTATCTGCGCATCTGTTGTCCCTTCCAGGGTGTACCCTGCCTTGTGCCTGTTGCTTGCTGGGATAGGCTCCAGCTCCCCCGTCACCCTGAATTGGAATAAGTGGTTAGAAAATGGATGGGTGGATGGGTACATTTTTATCATGCTGAATGCTCTGCATAAACAGCAAAGACAATAAAACAATTGGCTGCAAGTGTAGGAGAGCTGATTTCTCATGTGAGTGTATCATTAGATAGAATTAGGAGAAGTGTTTACTGGTTTGTTCACTCTCCCAGGCACCCAGTCATGCCCAGGCTGCCAGAATCATGTTGGTTACACAAATTCTGTATGTGGTGATAACAATCACAGGGAGACTGGGAGAACTATCTTGAATATAAGAAAGCTGACAGAAAGAGGAGCCATTTTCCACATCCAGTCCATTTGGTAGCTGATTGATCCAATAATCTCATTCATCTCTTTCTTGAAAGCAGCCAGGGTATCAGCTTTAACGTACAGTAGCTGGTCACCCGCTCTTTGTGTAGAGGAGAGCCTCCTGTCCTGTTTTGAATCGGCCTGGGTTTCAGCTTCGACAACATGGCTGGGCTGCTTGTTCCACACTCCCACAACTCTTTGTGTAAACAAGATCCTCCAGTTCTCAGGAACATACAAAGGAAAACTGAAATTCTGCATGGTGGTGTTGTAACAATAGGATCTTGGCACAGCAATCTCCCTGTAGGTAACATTTTCTCTCAACCATTTTCTCTTGAGCAGGGCCTGAGCTCTGCACAGGATGCTACACACTTGTTCCACAGGTTTTCTGATAGCCTATTTCAAGTGCATCAACTCAAAATGGCTCATTCATGCGATTTGATATCAAGCTATGTCTAAATATCCCAACTGTCTTTATGCATTTTCCGAGTTAAATATTTGGATTGCTGTGCTGTATTGTAAGGGAGAGGAGAAAAGCTGTGCCCTACCTCCTGTGTGGCGTGGCTGGGCAGGTAGAGGGCGGGCAGTGAGGAGTTGTAGGCGCTCAGGCTGGGCAGGCGGTGGCGGTCGATGGAGGCGGAGGAGTGGGGCCGCAGGGTGGCGGACGTGGGCGGAGGTGCCCGCATTGCCCGCCCCAGGCTGTTGGACTTGCTCTCTCGCCGCTGGTACTCGATGGGCGACTGCAGGGCTGTGGCACGGGGCAGGAGAGAGAAAACTGTGAACTTGCGCCCCTACCAGGAAATCGGGGGGTTTCCCCATACCCGCTTTCTGGGGATCCATGACAGTAGGGTCTCAACATTCACTTCGAAAACATTCACTTCGAAAACCATCACGAGTAGCCAGATTCACATATAACCAAGTCCAACCCTACACCATCACTATATACTGTACCCCTATACACTACAGAGTGCAGTCTGTAAGGGTAAAAACAAGTAACCCTCCCTTATATGATCATTAAAATAATAATGCATTGGCGTCAAGTTAATTTAAGTAACACTGACTAAAACAAAAAACAGTGATCACAAGCGTATAGCAATCAGATCAAATAAACAACATGAATCCCTCCTCGGTGTGTAGTGGATGCCTGCCCTTTCTCTCTCTGCCTGTGTGATCAGCACGCCCCACTGTAATGAAACGGGCAATAAAACTGTGAGAGAGCCTGTTCGGTCATCTCCAGCCTGTCACACTGCTGACACAGAACCTGGAGCGTCTGTTTCAATGTAGAAACAAGAGCGCGCTGAGACCTGGATGCTGGGTAGTGGGTGCTTGGGCCCGGGGGCAGGGAGAGGCTCACTCACTAGCGGGAGTTGTCTCACGATCCTCTCTTGCACTGCTAATTTGAAAGTTGTGCTTAGCAACCTCCTCTTCTTCCTTACAAGACCCCGTTGGCCAGACCGAATCGCTAATAAGCAAATTTGCAAATGTTAAATTCACAGATGTTGAGACCCTGCTGTATTGAAAAAAACAATGAAAGACACCCAGGGGTGCCCCCGATGCAGTCACCCCTGCCCCCTTCTCCCCGCAGAAGCTGCTCTTTGGTTTAAAGAGCTGAGGGGTCACACACGTCCCTCTGGAAGAACACACACCGCAGTGGGTCCTCCAGCAGACTTGTGCACAAAGGTCTCTAATAATCGATCGATTGGAAAGAGATTCGGGGCTGTGGTTAATTTGTATTCCCTTAGCAGGGTTGCCAGACATCTTCAACCAGGGGAGAAAAAGCATTAATTACCGGCCTGATTACTAGGTCGGTAATTAGAAGCTGGGCTGCAGTGCAAACAAGCAAGCTGCAGCTTGGCTGTGGGTTTATCTCTCTGTGTCCTGTGTGTTTATTCTCCAGTGGGCTGTGGGTTTATTCTCCAGTGTCCTGTGTGTTTATTCCCCAGTGTCCTGTGTGTTTATTCCCCAGTGTGCTGTGTGTTTATTCCCCAGTGTGCTGTGGGTTTATTCCCCAGTGTGCTGTGTGTTTATTCTCCAGTGGGCTGTGGGTTTATTCCCCAGTGTGCTGTGTGTTTATTCTCCAGTGGGCTGTGGGTTTATTCCCCTGTGTGCTGTGTGTTTATTCTCCAGTGGGCTGTGGGTTTATTCTCCAGTGTCCTGTGTGTTTATTCCCCAGTGTCCTGTGTGTTTATTCCCCAGTGTGCTGTGGGTTTATTCCCCTGTGTGCTGTGTGTTTATTCCCAAGTGTGCTGTGTGTTTATTCCCCAGTGTGCTGTGGGTTTATTCCCCAGTGTGCTGTGGGTTTATTCCCCAGTGTCCTTTGTGTTTATTCCCCAGTGTGCTGTGTGTTTATTCCCCAGTGTGCTGTGTGTTTATTCCCCAGTGTGCTGTGGGTTTATTCCCCAGTGTGCTGTGGGTTTATTCCCAAGTGTGCTGTGTGTTTATTCCCCAGTGTGCTGTGGGTTTATTCCCCAGTGTGCTGTGTGTTTATTCCCCAGTGTGCTGTGGGTTTATTCCCAAGTGTGCTGTGTGTTTATTCCCCAGTGTGCTGTGGGTTTATTCCCAAGTGTGCTGTGTGTTTATTCCCCAGTGTGCTGTGGGTTTTTTCCCCAGTGTCCTGTGTGTTTATTCCCCAGTGTGCTGTGTGTTTATTCCCCAGTGTGCTGTGTGTTTATTCCCCAGTGTGCCATGGGTTTATTCCCCAGTGTGCTGTGGGTTTATTCCCCAGTGTGCCATGGGTTTATTCCCCAGTGTGCTGTGGGTTTATTCCCAAGTGTGCTGTGTGTTTATTCCCCAGTGTGCTGTGTGTTTATTCCCCAGTGTCCTGTGGGTTTATTCCCCAGTGTGCTGTGTGTTTATTCCCCAGTGTGCTGTGGGTTTATTCCCCAGTGTGCTGTGTGTTTATTCCCCAGTGTGCCATGGGTTTTTTCCCCAGTGTCCTGTGTGTTTATTCCCCAGTGTGCTGTGTGTTTATTCCCCAGTGTGCTGTGGGTTTATTCCCCAGTGTGCTGTGTGTTTATTCCCCAGTGTGCTGTGGGTTTATTCCCCTGTGTGCTGTGGGTTTATTCCCCAGTGTGCTGTGGGTTTATTCCCCAGTGTCCTGTGTGTTTATTCCCCAGTGTGCTGTGTGTTTATTCCCCAGTGTCCTGTGTGTTTATTCCCCAGTGTGCTGTGTGTTTATTCCCCTGTGTGCTGTGGGTTTATTCCCCAGTGTGCTGTGGGTTTATTCCCCAGTGTCCTGTGTGTTTATTCCCCAGTGTGCTGTGTGTTTATTCCCCAGTGTGCCGTGGGGCTGCAGGACTACCATTGAGGAAGTTGCGCTGTGTCTCCAGGATCTGGCCCACGTCGCTGACCCAGGCCTGGCGGATCTCGGGCGTGGCAGCCTGCAGGACAAAGCGCACGGCGTTGCCGTCGGCGCCGCGGGAGGTCAGAGCAAAGCGGCAGGGGTCACCGTCCACACAGTCCTCCACCCCCAGACAGCTGACCTGCCGGGAGCACAGAGACAGACGGGTCAAGTGCAGACTGACCAGCGGGGGCACACTGACCCAACTCGTGGTGTCTCTGCAGTCTTGCTCCTCACTGCCACTCACCTGGAGAAACACACACTCACACCACACACACAGACCTACACCTGGAGAAACACACACTCACACCACACACACTCACACCAGAGACACACACCGACACCTGGAGAAACACACACTCACTCAGCCCAGACACACACTCACACCAGAGACACACACCGACACCTGGAGAAACACACACTCACTCAGCCCAGACACACACCTACACCTGGAGAAACACACACTCACACCACACACACTCACACTAGAGACACACACCTACACCTGGAGAAACACACACTCACACCACACACACTCACACTAGAGACACACACCTACACCTGGAGAAACACACACTCACACCACACACACTCACACCAGAGACACACACCTACACCTGGAGAAACACACACTCACACCACACACACAGACCTACACCTGGAGAAACACACACTCACACCACACACACTCACACTAGAGACACACACCGACACCTGGAAAAACACACACTCACACCACAGACACACACCTACACCTGGAGAAACACACACTCACTCAGCCCAGACACACACCTACACCTGGAGAAACACACAGTCACACCACACACACACACCTACACCTGGAGAAACACACACTCACTCAGCCCAGACACATACCTACACCTGGAGAAACACACACTCACACCACAGACACACACCTACACCTGGAGAAACACACAGACACACACCTACACCTGGAGAAATACACACTCACCATTGACACATGCCTACTACTAGAGAAAGACACACACACTCGCCACAGACACACACCTACACCCGGAGAAACACACAATCACTCAGCACAGATACACACCTACACCTAGAAAAACACACACACACACTCAGCACAGACACACACCTTGATACTGTTCTTAAAGATGTAGCCGGGCAGTGAGAAGCCCTTCTTCCTGTCGATTGGCTCACTGAAGATGATTAGCTGCTCAAACAGGAAGACCCGCCTCTCCTTGGCGCGTGACAGGAAGCCACTGTCCTGCTCCATCACGGAGAAAGTGTCTTGCTGGAGTAACTTGCCCTGGGCCGTGATCTTTCCCTGGGAGGGTGAGGGGAATTAGAGAAACATTCTTCCCCAAAATAACATACTAATCCCAGAATTCCCCCTTCTGCCAGAAACATAACAGCTTCCAATTCTACTGGTGGAGGAAATTAAATAAAGCTAATTATTAAAGCTGCAGCCCAGTATGAGATCTCCTGTCACAGCCTGAGGAAAAGAGCATGAGCTTCTCAGATAATGTCTAAAACTAAAACTATAGGCCTATAGCAAACTATAGCAATGTCTAAAACAGTAAATGTTTTGGTAATTATTATTGATTTGATAACACTATGATCTTTGTCATGCTGATAAAGCCCTTTGAATTTGTACTTGATGGGTGGGCAGGTTCATACAGACTCACTGACTGGATAGTACATGAGCACAGGCAGAGGGTGACATTCCTACCCTACTACTGCCCTGCAATTAATCCCCCCACCCCCCATCTCACCTCAAACCCCTGCAGCCGCCCCACGTTCATCATGTCGTTGCAGCGCTTGGGCACAAAGCACATGACCTCGACTGCTTTCTGCCCGAGAGAGAAGGAGAGAGAGCGACCAGGTCAGGGTTCAGGGGTCAAGGGTCAGCGTGATGAGAAAGAGCTCGGACCAAGCCTGCGCCATGCCTGGGTCTGTGCTGTATCCAGTGTTCACAGCAAGATGGATGATGTCTCGGTTGTATCACAATGAGCAAATAAATGGCAGCAGTAGACACACACCAGGACTCTGAAGGTGCCTGGTGCAAACCTTGAAGGGAGCAGACAGTCCGCACTACAGCCTTCCCTCCCACATCTTGATTAGATTTATCCTGACCCTTTTACTCCTGCTTACTCATTTATTTGGCTGACAATTTCACCAAGGGCATCTTACATTTCCTC
This sequence comes from Lepisosteus oculatus, assembly GCF_040954835.1. NCBI lineage: Eukaryota > Metazoa > Chordata > Actinopteri > Semionotiformes > Lepisosteidae > Lepisosteus > Lepisosteus oculatus. Next base: position 21,424,720 of record NC_090696.1, read on the forward strand.
CCATTTATACAGCTGGGTATTTGATTGGCACAATTCAGTTGAAGTACTTTGCTCAAGGGAACAACAGCAGTGTCTCACCTGGAATTCGAACCTTCAACCTACCAGTTACAAGTCCACATGCCTTACCACTGCACCACACCGCTGTCCGAAGACTAATGGTCTTTGCTCCAGCCTGACAATCACCCAGCCAGAAGTATGACTGTACAGCGATGCAATAACCCCCCTACACAGACCCTACAACTGTCCAGTTCAATGTAGTACTGCTTGGTGTCCTGTATCTCCCAGACTGTCCATACCTCCAACTGTGTGGTGTCCATGCCTGCTTTGGTGTAGTACTTGAAGAAATCCTGTAGGGGGAGACAGAGCAGTTCTGACACTTGATTGTGCACACACACAAGCACACACACCCTCTTCGTCGTGGGAACTCACCACAGCTGCCTTTTCAATTAATTAACAAAGCCACAGACTTGAATGGTTTAACCAAGGCTGACAGGTACCAATCAATTACCCATCTACAGAACAAAGTTAAAGTCCTATAGATATGCCACATGACCTCAGGTATCTCCCTTAGTGTTAAATGACATAATTTGACTGAAGAGGTCACAGGCTGTTAGCAGGCCATGGATCAGAGACCCTGTAGGACAGGGAGCTCTAGGACTCCTTCAAAGAGGCTCACAGGATATACAGTACAGTATCTCACTAGCTAGATGCCACATTTTGCTTTAGGGATCCATTCTAAGTTCTAAGACATGTGTTAATATGGCATCTGTAACAGCAACACATTTGCCAGTCACAGCAGGTCTGAACAGAATGGAGTTCACAACAGAAATTCACGAGGAAGGTGAGACCCTATCCTCGCACACTTCCGCTTGCCTGTGTATCGAAGTGTTGCGCCCAGGATTCTCCCGCCCCTCATAACAGCTCCCTGCCTTATCTCTCGCACTAGCGAGGAGGGTTTAGGCAGCTGCCATCCCCACAGCGAGGAGGGTTATTCCAAATACTCAGAGGAAATTTCACCATCTCTCCATCACATTCATTACGATTTATCCCAGCTACTGCTACCGCTGTCCGTAGCACAGTGACCGCGGATCTTTCAAGTCATCTCGATCAGCGGCTGCCGTCACGTTTGGTCTGTGGCTCATTAATTTGAGCAGATTTCAAACTGAACCCTTAAAGCTCAGTGCAAGAGCGGATAGCTTTCTCCTGGGCTGAGCCTTTCCCTAGATGCAGGATAAAAGACTGCAGGTAGGATCTGCACCAGGAACGGCCTTACATCTGTTCACACTCGAACCTGGAACCTGAAGCCCTCCTCCCAGAGAGCTACAGCAACGTCTGGTTTTCATTCTGGCCTCAAAATGGCTTAATTTGGCTCAATTAGCTGCTGAATCAGGATAACATACTTTCCAGCTGGCTGGCAAGCTGGCTCAGTGGGCAGCATTGCTCGCATGCAGTGCTGGAGTGCTGAGTTCAATTCCCAAGATACTGTCTGTGTGGAGTTTGCATGCTCTCCTTATGTTTGTGTTGGTTTCCACAGGGTGCTCTGGTTCCCTACCACAGTGCAAAGACATGCTGGTGGAATAATTGGCTTCTGCGAAAATTGGCCCTGGTGTGAGTGAGTGCGCCTGTGTCTGTGTGCCCTGTGATGGACTAGTGTCCCGTCCTGGGTGTATCCTGCTTTGCGTCTTTTGCTTGCTGGGATAGGTGCTGGCTCCCCGTGGTTAGAAATGGATGGATGCTCTCCAGATGTCTGCTCACTGACCATTAAAGACTGCCTGTAAGGCTGACTGGATTGTGGCCCAGGTGGAGCAGGACTGGCCGCCCCTGGGTGTCCTGGGACCTCAGTCCTGCTCCTCAGGGGATGCCACCCAAACAGATCCTCTAAGGAGTTGTTTAATCGGTCCAAATAACCCTAATTCAGACCTTTCTCATTACCTCCCTTTGATCTTGGGGTCTCACACTTTAAAGAGACCTATGAACCTGGTTGGGTCCTGGGGCGCCCTCCCCAAGGGTCAGAGCTGGGGAACCCCGCTCCCCGCTGTGGGCGGCCCTCACCTTCAGCAGGAGCTGGTACTTCATGATGCGCTGGACAGGCTTGATGAGAAGGTCGTTCAGCTGGAGCCGGTGCCCCAGCTGCTGCTTCAGCTCCTGGACACAAGAGACAGAAGGAGACGAGACCTGTCAGCTGGGCAGCCCACACCTGGGGTTGAATGTGTGTGTTAAATCTCTGGACAGCGCAGGTGAGTCCACGAGGGGAGCACGAGGAGGAGGGCTCTGTCAGTGAACCCCCCCTCCCTACCCCAACACTCGCACACTTACAGAAAATGGAACGTCCCACTTATACTGGCAAGCGGGAAATTCCATTACAAAGTAAGAAAGGGGGGAGGCTTTTGATTGTGTGCAATGAAAAAAAGATATTGAAAAGCTTTGCTACATACTGTACTGAATTTATTAGTTTTTCATGTTTAGTTAACAGTAACAGCTAACAGTGATTGCTACCTGTAACTGTAAAAAGCATAATTTCTGGCTACAGTAGGGTGGTCTCATAGTGACCGTCCCCCATCCCCCTCAACCCGTTCTATACTGCCGTTCTCCACAGGTGGTCAGTACCAAGTGATCCTGGGAGGGGAGCACGGGCAGCCATGTACTGCAGGTGTCCAGAGTCTCAGCCCTTACCTCAAAGTAGGTGTCGATGTACTCTGACACAATGTGCTCAGACTTGGGCTTGTTCTGACAGTACACCACATACATGTGGAGGCGCCGTTCCTAGAAGGGGGATACAGACACAGCAGCACTTTCAAAACAGGGGTGAATGGGGTTTCTTCATAAAATACCATCGTGTTTTATGCCCCATTTCTGCCTCATAAACAACATGGAATGTCCCACTTCTTCTTGAAGACACCAGCAAGCCACATAACAACAGTCTGCCTGAACACCATCGGGTCTCCCAGGAGTCTTAGCATGCAGCCAATGAGAATAGAGAAGACCTTTCCCTGTGTGCTATTGGCCATCAGAATCACATGACCTTAACAAAAACATGGTTGCAGTTGTGATTTTCTGTTCTTGAAGTAAAACGCTATAAATCATTCTTACTTAAAGAACACATGGAGAAAGCCTACCCAGACACAAAAAGGACACACAAACTCCACACAGAAGGTGTCCCAGCCCAGTCTCAAGCCCAGAACTCAAGAGCTGTGAGGCTGCAGCTCTGACCAGTGGTCAGTCCTAATTGAGACCGAACACTTGTGTGTGTATGAATGTGCAAGCCTGTTCTGTGAGTGTGTGCATGTGTTTGTGGGCGTGTACATGAATGTGAATGAGTGTGTGTTTGCTCATGTGCGTGTTAACGGATGTGTGTGAGTGTGTATTCATGCGAGTGTGTGCGTAGATATGTGTGTGTGTGTGTGTGTGTTTGCGAGTGTTTGCTCGAATGCACGTGTGTATGCCTGTGGTGGCCTATATAATACTGTATATAACTTGACTGCATTATTCTCAATATCAAATGAGCACCAAGGTGCAGGTGTCAGTTTCCAGCTTGCAGACAGCAAATTGCTTGTTCAGCCATGCTGTTCTCATTTCCTGGACGATGAAACCCTTTCATACCCCCCTTTTTCCTGGGGGGGGTGGGGGGGGGCAGTGATACACTGCTCGAGCACTTAAGAGTTTTCCTCTGGGGACGAGATAACGGCTGAAACCCACTTTCCACTCAATGCCAGGAAGAGAAGTGCTCTCTCTGGGCTTGACATATTGCATCTGCACCTCGTGCTCCTGGCTGCTTCCTGGATCCGTTCGAGCCCGCCTGTCTGTCAGCAGCCCCCACCCTGTCATTCCCAGATTCCGGCTTCTTTCCGTTGCGCCAGCCGGGACTGGCATTCCCACGCTCACGACAGGCTTCATGGGCCGACACGTAGAGCCTGTGTTTCCTCTCCAGGTTTCACTGGGGGGGGGGGGCTAATAGCCCCAGTTATTGTGTGCTTTTCTTTGGGGTGCAAAGGGGATCCAGTGGCGTCCTTCGATTGGGGTCACCCCCAACACCCCCCACACCCCCCGATTTTCACTTCAGTGCAAAATCCAAGACTGGAGGCCTCTGGATTTAAACCGGATGGCCCCGCAGCCCTGTACAGGGAAAACGGGCCCTGTGAATGAAGCCTGGATTCGGACAGGCCCACACGTCCTAGTGGTCTCCATGTTCTTCATGGTCTTCCTAGTCGCTCCCCACCTGCGCCCTGACCCTGCACTTCAGCTTCCTGCGCAGCCCGGCCAGCTGGGAGAAGGAGCCCTGTAAGGAGGGCCGCTGAACAATCCGGCGAGCCCTTATCTGTGTTTATCCATGTCTGCAGCTCTGGAGCTGGGGAGCTGTGTTATCTCCCGAGGGGCTTCTGGTTTCCATCCCGGCTCAGTCAGCACAAACAATCGCTCTGTCCCGGCTCACGGCTTACTGAGCATTTGAAGTTGCCGGATTGCAGGACCAGGGCTGCGGACACCTAGTTTTATCCAACCATCGCCCCGCCACTCTGTACAGCTCCTGCCTTAGTTAATCGCAGCTGCCGGAGAGCGCTGTAGTGGCTGGCGGCTCTGGCGGGATGCAGGCTCACTGGGGTGCTGCTGAGCCAAGCGCGATCTCACCCGGCAGATCTCTCTGCTCTGTGGACAGAGGCCACACTTCTCCTCCTCCATCCAAGCAGCAATTCCTGGATTCTGGATCTAAGTTCATTTTCATGCTGCCCCCCAATAGCCCAGAAAGCTAAACCAAAGCCTGAAATTTGTCGCCTGATTAACGCAATAAAAATCTTGAATGCTCGGATCTCACTTCCAAGAAATTGCTTTCATTCCTCAGTGGAGCTTGGCTACATGGATTTGGGGTCACACCTGGAAAACGTAGCGCCTGAGTTTGTGCCGGGCTGGGCACAGGGACTTACGTGTTTGATGAAGAGCTCAGCGAGTCTGTCTGGGTCAGCAACACACTTCTCCAGCTCCCCCAGGAAGTAGCTGCACAGAGACACGGGGGCAGCAGGTCAGACTGGATCTCAATGAGCTTTGCTGCACAGTACTGTGCTTTTACCCTGATCTCACTGGACGTTACTGCATTGGACTGTGCTTTCACCCTGATCTCACTGGGCTTTTCTCCACTGTCCTGTGATTTTACCTTGATCTCACTGGGCTTTACTGCTCTGGACTGTGCTTTAACCATGATCCCACTGGGCTGTACTGCACTGGACTGTGCTTTTACCCTGATCTCAATGGGCTTTACTGCTCTGGACTGTGGTTTTACCCTGATCTCACTGGGCTTTACTGCACAGTACTGTGCTTTTACCCTGATCTCAATGGGTTTTACTGCTCTGGACTGTGCTTTAACCCTGATCCCACTGGGCTTTACTGCACTGCACTGTGCTTTTTCCCTGATCTCACTGGAATTTCCTGCACTGTCCTGTGATTTTACCCAATTTGCACAGCCTAGCCCCTACCCCCTGAGTACCACTGGGGCACCAAGCGTGGAGTGGGCACTCACTCTTTGTGCCAGTCGAAGATCTGGTGGATGTTCCCAAACACAATCTTGTCCTTCCCCTTCATGTCTTCGGGCACCCCCCTGGTGTTCATGGTGGCCATGTAGCCCTGGGAGAGCAGAGCAGGACAGAGTGACCGCAGGGCCAGCCATATCGCACACGCTTAGCAGAAAAAAGACAGGAAATGTGCCACGAACCTGCACCCCATAGTGCAGGTGGACCGGCGGTGGAGGTGAGGATCGGAGGTCACGCAACGTACTGAAAAACGTTGGTGAGACCATTTTCAAACAGCTGTGTGCTGAACACAGTGCACAGCAGAGTGGCAAAAGTACATACACAAGCTAACAAGACCACAGGCTCTGTGGACAACTACAGCACGTGCCAAAGGGTGACAGCGTGAACTTTCCATCAGAGGGCGCAGGGCTTAAAAATGTCCAGCAGGAAGGATCCCTGCTCTGGCTTTACAGTGACATCGTCGAGAAATGCTTCACTCCTCCAATCAAAGCTCTCTTTCCTGCCAGGTGCTGTGAATGATCACCGGAACCAGGATCACCAAGAACCAAATGACTGATGGGTCTGCACTGAGGTGGGCGTGTGTGCATGTGCCATTCTGTCCTGACGGGGGCGCCAGAGACATTGTTGGCAAGCTTAGTCTTCAAGTCGGCAGACATCTCCAAGTTGGGTGTGTGTTCAGGGGGGGCACTATTGGCCCCGTTCCCTCATTTTCTGTAACACCCAATGTCTTTGTGCCGCAGTGCACAATTTTCATCATACAGTTGCTTGAATGGGCCTGCTAACTTTCTAATCATCCTGTATTGGAACATTGAGTAAGACTGCAGTCTGGGTCAGGCATTGATTTGGAAATCACCACCAGGGCCTGCTTGGAGGAAAACTCTTTATTGCAGCACCGAGCAGCTCAGACCGCCTGGGGATCTGGCATGCAGACAGCGTCCAGCTATACACTGCACAGTTCCACTACTTAATGGCTTAACTGGACAAGTTAAACAGCCTGTTCCCAGCTCCTAGCGGTGAAGACGCTGGTAATCTGAAGAGACCAGTACAAACTGGGCACTCCTGACCTGTGCCTGACCTGTGCCTGAACTGCGTCTGACCTGGCCTACATTCTCTGCAACATGATGAAACCAGGCTGGAGGTGGTTTGGCATCAGTGCTGCCAGTGCGGTGCCAGTCCCAGATACCCACCTCCACTATCAGGCCCAGGTCACTGACGTACAGCTTCTCTGTCTCGATCAGCTCCTTCAGCACGTACCTGGCAGAGGAAGAGGAGGAGAGAGGGGGGAAGACAGGTATCAGGAGGGATCAGTCTTGTCCTGTCTTTGCATGGCTCTCAATCACTACAGGTACCATGAACAGGGCTTACAGAACGTTAGTTGCTCTTTGGGCCACTACAGGTGTATCCTGTGGAGAGCATGTCTATCAAGGTGGTTTATAACCCAGTTCATGGGTTTTCCAGTGATCCATCAATGTTAAGGTGTAATCTGTTCCGTAAATGTGTGGACGTAAAGTGGTTTGCCACATTCAGTCTCATTTAAGAGGAAAATGTGTAAAATGTGTTGATTCCCCTGATCAAATATTGTATACAGCTCTATGCACAGAGCTGCATTCCACCTATGCTGTTGAGGTAACAGAAACGTACTCTGAGGTTCGCCTGCAGTGCAGATCAGTACATGTCTGCGTGTGTCTGTGTGCTGGTGTGTCTCTGTCAGACCAATCAGAAGGAGAGGCTAATGCGAATCTGGGCTCCGGTTGGTAGAATACCTACATGCTCTTTTCTAAGGCACTCTTCCTCTCTTCCTCACTGTCCTCAGTTACTGACGATTGGCTGGAGGTGTCATCATCCTGGGCGGAGCCAACTGTAACTTGCAGTGGATTGGTGGAAAAAGGATCCTATCAAGGGATAGGAAAAAAGTACCTTTAAGATTCCAGCATGTACTGGGGAGGAACAAGGGGAAGACTCTGTAATCTGAATAACGTTGGTAGTAAAAATGGATGGACACAGATCACGAAGAAAATGTAACCTTTCCAATCTGGTACACAGCTTGTGAGACAAGTTCCAGTTTGAGGTTTTCAGAAATTGACAGAAAGTTCATTTCTAGACCTGTGTTTGTGTGAGTGTCCTTCAGGTACTTCGGTTTCCTCCCACAATCCAAAGTGGTAAAAACAGGCCCTGTTGTGTGTGCATGCGTGCGTGCGTGCGTGCGTGCGTGTGTGTGCTCTGTGATGGCCTGGCATCCCCTCCGTGGTGTACCCTGTCTTGCGCCTGTTGCTTGCTGGGATAGGCTCTGGCTCCTCTGTGACGCTCGATTGGTTAGAAAATGGATGGATAGGATAAAGGATCACCTGAGATTTTCACATTCAGTTTTTATGAGCTACCAGAATATGAGAACAGAGGGACTATCTTGCGACTAGTTAGTTCCTCCGTGTTCAATCAATGTAGGACACTCCCTGCAGACTAAAGAAACTCAGTTCCTTCAACCTGTCAATGTAGGACACTCCCTTCCCTGTCCTGGAAAAAAGAGGCCCGAGCCAGCTTGGACATTAACCTGTCCAAGTCTCTCTCAAGCTGATGTTTCTTTGAAGGAAGGTTCAGATACTTTGCATGGAATAATGGGACATTTTTCCTGCCGGGAAAAGTTTAAGAAAAGCTTTGTGTTAGTGAGGATCTAGTTAAGAATCTGTGCAGTGATTGATCTGCCTCTTTTTCCAAATGCTTCGTAGTTTTTCTTTTGCAGAAGCCGATGCCTCTCTTGCCCGTTTGCATGTGGAAAGAGCTCCAGTTTCTCCCAGGCTGACTCATGAGGGAACCATGAACTGCCGTCCGTGACCGACGGCTATCTGGGCTCTGACACCACAAGTCTCCCCATGTTCCTCTATCTGGAGTCCAAGGCAAACATGCAGAAAGCCCAGTCTGCTGCAGGATTCATATAGTGGATGGTTGGGGCGGGGGCTCGGCTCAGACGAGGAAGATGCATTCACTAAAGCAGAAGCTAGATTGCTGCTTTTAACTCAGGGAATAACAGGGGATAGCTAATAGCTATTGATTTCCTCGCGATCCATCAGTTTCTGAACGCACAGGACGGTTTTCAACTTAAGCGGGCCACTTCTCGCCTGTGTCTGTGGAATAAGGCCACAGTGGCAGGTGTGGGGGTACCCAGAGGTGACCCCGTGAGCAGTATGCAGATACCTCCCCATACAGGGACCGGCGCCAGAGCCCCCATTCCGATCGGGGCCGGCGTGGCAGTGAGCCCCGCCGAGATGGAAACAAGGGGAGGGATAAAGTGAAGACAGATGTGGGGTAAAACTAGACGGATTGGGAAGGCGGCCATGCGCGAGCGCTCCAGAGTGCGGCTTCTGGTCGTCTCCTTTGGAAAATATGACAGCGCTTTCCAAAAGGCCGATAGGGGATCTTCATCATCCAGCGAGGGACAGATCTCTGGATTGCCCAGAGAGCAGAGACGGAGAGAAAGGAGACAGACAGAGAGGGAAGCAAGAGGGAGAGAGCAGGAGAGAGATCAGAGAGCACATGTGAGGATGAAGAGAGAGATAGAAAGAGACAGAGAGGGAGAGAGAGACAGAGAGAGGACAGAGAGGGAGAGGCAGGGGGAGAGAGAGGGATACATGGAGAGAGAGGGAGAGGCGGGGGGGGAGACAGAGAGGGAGAGACAGGAAGAGAGAGGGATAAATAGAGAGAGAGGGAAAGATAGACAGAGAGATGGAGAGACAGCGAGACAGAGAGGGGGGGAGAAATAGAGAGACAGGGAGAGAGCAGGGAGTTAGATGGACCAGGTTGCCAGGGCAACGGGAGATTAGCAGCCCAGCCAGCAGGGGTGATGATGGAATGATAATGAATGTGCAGCGGTTAAAAATAATTCCTCAAGGAGGCTGCGCCAGAGCTGCCGGAGACACGGGGCAGTGGTGACAGCGAGCAGGATGGAAAGGCAAGGTGGGAAGAGTGGGACCCTGTCCAACCCTCTCTCTCCCTCCCCCTTCAGTTCAAATCCAAAGAGCTTCACAGAGCCACACTGTACAGTCACACACCGGGCTGAGGCTTCACGGGCCGGACCGGTCCGTTACAGTCACACACTGTACAGTCACACACCGGGCTGAGGCTTCACGGGCCGGACCGCTCCGTTACAGTCACACACTGTACAGTCACACACTGTACAGTCACACACTGGGCTGCGGCTTCACGGGCCGGACCGGTCCGTTACAGTCACACACTGTACAGTCACACACCGGGCTGAGGCTTCACGGGGCGGACCGGTCCGTTACAGTCACACACTGTACAGTCACATACCCGGCTGAGGCTTCACGGGCCGGACCGGTCCGTTACAGTCACACACTGTACAGTCACACACCCGGCTGAGGCTTCACGGGCCGGACCGGTCCATTACAGTCACACACTGTACAGTCACACACTGTACAGTCACACACTGGGCTGCGGCTTCACGGGCCGGACCGGTCCGTTACAGTAACACACTGTACAGTCACACACTGTACAGTCACACACTGGGCTGCGGCTTCACGGGCCGGACCGGTCCGTTACAGTCACACACTGTACAGTCACACACTGTACAGTCACACACTGGGCTGCGGCTTCACGGGCCGGACCGGTCCGTAACAGTCACACACTGTACAGTCACACACTGTACAGTCACACACTGGGCTGCGGCTTCACGGGCCGGACCGGTCCGATACAGTCACACACTGTACAGTCACACACTGGGCTGAGGCTTCACGGGCCGGACCGGTCCGTTACAGTCACACACTGTACAGTCACACACCCGGCTGAGGCTTCACGGGCCGGACCGGTCCGTTACAGTCACACACTGTACAGTCACACACTGGGCTGCGGCTTCACGGACCGGACCGGTCCGTTACAGTCACACACTGTACAGTCACACACTGGGCTGCAGCTCTGTTGAGTCCCCTCCCCCAGAGGGACTGGAGGGACTGGAAAATTTGATTCTGGCAGGAGTGGGAATTCTAGGATTACATTAGTTAATTTAGGGAAGAATGCTTGTTGCATCCCAGATATTTCTCACAGTGCAGTAGGAAGTGCACCTCTGTCTCTGTTTCTCCCCGCTGACAGTGGGAGCACAGTCTGTCCTCTCTGGGCAGCCAGGTCTGTCTGTGTCCAATTTCTATGTCCAGGCTGTGGTCACTCAGCCTGTCCTCTCTGGGCAGCCAGGTCTGTCTGTGTCCAGTTTCTATGTCCAGGCTGTGGTCACTCAGCCTGTCCTCTCTGGACAGCCAGGTCTGTCTGTGTCCAGTTTCTATGTCCAGGCTGTGGTCACTCAGCCTGTCCTCTCTGGGCAGCCAGGTCTGCCTGTGTCCAGTTTCTATGTCCAGGCCGTGGTCACTGAGCCTCTCCTCTCTGGACAGCCAGGTCTGTCTGTGTCCAGTTTCTATGTCCAGGCTGTGGTCACTCAGCCTGTCCTCTCTGGACAGCCAGGTCTGTCCTGAGGCTGGCTGGTGCCTGTGTGGCTCAGGACAGCGAGCTTCAGCACCAGCAGGCTGAGGGGGCTCTTTTCTGGGCTCTGCAGGGACTTGTGGAGTCTCTCTCAGCAGTAGAAGAGGAATATTTCTCTCTGTGTATCTCTGTCACCCCCCCTGTCTCATCCCAGAAGACAGGCTGGGATCAGTGAGTCACTCCCTGGCACACAGTGAAAACCGTCCAGTTAATTTGTTTACACTCATCCAGGAGCAAGAGAAAGATCTTTCAGAAACTTTTCTGGCTGCAAACAATTGTTTTTTTCAGAAACCAGCCCGCAAAGCTGTATTTTATCCTAAAAATATTCAAAGGGCTGAGGTCTTGGCACATGAAGGTATTACAAGCAGCTGGTTTAGAAAGCCGATGTGTGTGTGTGTTTGCGTGCATGTCTGTGTTTGCGTGTATGTGTTTCGTCTGCTGGCCTGTGCTGAGTGTATATGTGTGTATATGTGTATTCATGTACATTAATGTTTGTGTGTGTGTGCTGTGTGTATTGGGTTTGCACATGCATTCATGTGCATGTGTGCTGTGTGTGTGTGTGTTTGCGTCCGTGTGTTGTGTGTGCGGGTCTATGCTGTTTGTGTGTGTGCTGTGTATTCGTTGTGTGTATGCATGTCTGTGTGTGCTCAGTGGACACAGGAAGAGATGTTTGCTAAACACCAGCAGGACTTTTTTCGGGCTGAATTAACACATCACCAGCAGAGCGTTAATGCAGTCAAGTTAAATACCATCCCAGCCTGTTCTGGGAGCCTGCCTGACTGCACGGGCTCTGTGCCTGCCATCTGCTCCTGCTGGGAGCTACATCAGCTGCTTCCCCTCGTGTCCACTCGAGGGGGACCAGGCCTCCTGGATTTGTCTCCCCTCTCCTGGATATGTTTGTAAGCCATGAAACTGATGAAACTGCTATGGAATCAGAGACTGCTGTCCATGTCTACTATTATGGGACAACTCATCTGAAAAGGCCAAGAAGGCATCTCTTGGTTTAGGCTGTACCAATTGATTAATTAATTAATTAGGCTGCCGATCAGCTGAACATCCTGTCAGGTAATGTAGCCTGACAGATTGGTTAGTGTTTTGGTTATTCACTTGAATGGCTAATGAGGAACAGCTAGAATGTCTGGCCGCAGCCCAACTGGACTCACCTGTGTGTGACCTGGACTGGACTCCCCCTGCAGCAGCTCGGACAGGTATCTGTGTGTCGTGGGAGTTCCTGGCTGGGAGCTGCCCCTGCGTTCCCCAGGACCATCCCTCCACTCCTGTAGAAACATGAGGGGCATTACCCTCAGTATATAGCACTACTAAAACTCCAGGCTGAGTATATACATCCAATGAACATATAGATATTACACCTCTAATACTCCAGACTGAGTATATTGGGCTAAGGATTGTATAGTGGCTAAGGATCTGCGCCTGTGGCTGGAAGGTTGCTGGTTCAAATCCCACAGCTGGCAGAGGAGTCCTACTCCATTGGGCCCCTGAGCAAGGCCCTTAACCCCAACTGCTCCAGGGGTGCTGTACAATGGCTGACCCTGCGCTCTGACCCCCAGCTTCTCTCCCTGTCTGTGTCTCATGGAGAGCAAGCTGGGGTATGAATTCCTAATGGAAGAAATTGTATAGGGCTAATAAAGTGATGTTATGTTATATCACTCCACTGAATACAGTGTATATATACATACAATATTACACCTCTAATACTCCAGACTGAGTATATTACTCCACTGAATACCGTATATATATTACACCTATATATTACCGTATATATATATTACACCTATATATTACCGTATATATATTACAATTTATATAACACCACTAATACCCCGGACTGATTATGTAACACCCCAGACAGGTATTACAACACTCCTGTGTATCTATTAAGAATGACAGTTCTCATACCAGGTGTCTTTTGAAGCATCTATCTACACAGAGAGAGAATGACACAAAACCAAGCACAAAAAGTAGCAGCCCTGAACACCTTGGTGAGTCATTTCTCCTTCCCCAGAGCCGAAGGAGGAAGGCAGTAGCACCCCTTGGGCTCCGAGCGCTTCCAGAGTTGCCTGTCAATACAGACATACCGACCCAGAAGCTCCAGACTCCCCCCGCGTCCCAGCTGCCCTTACCAGCTCCTTGCCCGAGGGGGGGAGGATGTTCTCGGACTCCCCCTGGCGTCCCGACGGCCCCTGGCCCTGGCTGGGCAGGGGGTGCAGCCTCCCGTCCAGCCGGCGGACCTGCCGCTCTCCCTTGCTGCCCCCGGCGGCACTCAGCTTGCGCACGGGGTTTGTGAGCCACTTCTTGAGCGTGCTGACCGAGCGGCGCGAGGCGGGGGAGCTGGGGGCCGAGCCGCCCGACGCCTGGGGCTGCATGGAGGCCACAGAGGCTGAGAGACTGCCATCACTGCCAGCAACCGAGTAGGATTCTGCAGAGACAGAGACAGAGAGACACACTGCCATCACTGCCAGCAACCGAGTAGGACTCTGCAGAGACAGAGACAGAGAGACACACTGCCATCACTGCCAGCAACCGAGTAGGACTCTGCAGAGACAGAGACAGAGAGACACACTGCCATCACTGCCAGCAACCGAGTAGGACTCTGCAGAGACAGAGAGACACACTGCCATCACTGCCAGCAACCGAGTAGGACTCTGCAGAGACAGAGAGACACACTGCCATCACTGCCAGCAACCGAGTAGGACTCTGCAGAGACAGAGAGACACTGCAATCACTGAGCATCACAGAGACATAGATTCACTGCCACAGTTTTATAGGTCATAAGAAGGATGCTCGACAATATAACTGTCCATGTATAAATATGTCTTTGAATTATTAAAAGTGTAATCCTTCCCATTGACCTATATGGCAGTGAAGTGTGGGGTCCACTTACAGTCTGAGATTACACTAAATGGGACAAACACACCACAGAAGCCCTGCGCACAGAGAGAAACACCTAACACTGTACGCAGGGCGGAATTAGGCCAATTACGTTGTAGCACAGCTAAAACAACATGAATCAAAATCAACCAAATCACAGCCACAGTCTGGACATAGAAACTGGACACAGACAGATCAGGCTGACCAGACAGAACAGGACAGGTGACCACAGCCTGGACAAAGAAATTGAGTCATCTGTGACAAAATGGGTCATAAAGCCTCAAGCTGGTAGGACTCACACCCACATCACTCATTAGCAGACTGACATGCCACAGCCTTCCCATCTTTCACATCCTCCCCGGAGAGGACTTTCTTGCCCTCTCTCTGGCCCTGAGTTAATCACAGTGCTGCCGAAGCAACATTCAAAGAGGTTTATTAATGTGACTGATGAATTAGAGTATTGCAAATACAGCGTAACAATTAGCAACACAATTGCGCACGTTTAGATCGGTACTATTACTTGAGAGACAGTCCCTGTTCCTCAGCCCGTGACAGATCACCTCAGGGCTGCAGCTCCACTGGCTTCCTCCCCCTGTAGGACTGGAATCTGTCCTGATGCTGGCAGGGGTGGGAATTCTGGGATTAGATTCGCTGTTTCACCTTGAGGTCAGTGCCTGGTCTGCTGGGGCTTCTGCTGCAGTACTCAGCCCCGGGACTTGCTGTGGGTTTTTATGCTTCTATAGGCTTTGGGTGAATCCGGACCCTGCTCCCGAAATGTTTTGCCACTGTTTTCTCCAAGATCCCCCCAAAAGCCCCGTGCGGGGTCTCTGTTGGAAGCCCCTGTGGTTCTGAGGCCAGCACCCACCAGTGCAGGGAGACGCCGCGCCTGGGTGTGGTGAGACAGTATGATGTCCCGTGACAACCACCCTTTTAAGAACTTTTGTAATATTGTAGAGATTGCGTGACTTGGTAGAGTGTGTACTCATTGTAAGATGTCTATTGTGAATAAAGTTGATTTTGTCAGAAAGAAATGATGCAGTGGCCTGTGATCACCACTAGGGGAGAGCTGTTCATGTCTAGTGAGAAAAGACTGCAGCATTGTCCTGGGGGGAGAATGACCAAGTACTTAACTCATAAGAACAGAGAATAGTTACAAACAGTAGGGGGCCATTTAAGCTGTACAGGCCACTTGTTAGTTAGTACTTAATTGATACAATGGTCTCATCCAGCCATTCATTGAATAAAGCCATAGTATCAGCCTCAACAACTTGGCTAGGCGACTTGTTCCATACTCCCTCAGCCCTTTGTGTAAAGTGCCTCCTGTTCTCCTGTTTAAATGTCCTTCCATATCACCCCTCCTCGTACCCTCAGGTTATGCTGCACTGTTGATTCTGAAGACGTCCGCTGGGTTGAGTTTGTGGAAATTTGCATACTTGACTCAGGTCCCTTCCTAGCATCCTCAGTTCAAGACTAAAGCGATTCCTGTCTTCTCACCCGTGAGTGCAAGACTTCCCTGGTTCCCCATCTCTAGAGAAGTCTCACGGACAGATGCCGGCACGCTGCGTGAGATCTTCAGTGCTACAGACGGGGGTGCTGTCTCACAGTCAGCGGCTGACAGTTGTGTCTCGTAGCTACCGAGCAGTATCCAGCAAAATTGATTTGACTTTGGACTCTCCCCTTTGCCCCCCTGTGCTCACTCTGTTTCCTGTCTGACATCAGCCTCAGCAGGGACGAGTGAGCAGAGAGCAGTCAGCAGGGGGAGCTGGCCCCACACCCCCCACTTCCTGCTGGTAAACAGGAAGTGGATGACGGCAGCCCAGTCAGGTATCTACAAGGGCTTTTTCTTTTAACTGAAAACATGGATTTTTTTAGGATCAACTGAGGTTTTCCACAAAGTCCTTCCGCATTTATCTGAGCCACTCCCTCCCTCTGCTGCCCCCGCCCTGCCAGTTGACCCCAGATTTAAGGAAAGATCTTGGTTTCACCCACTGTTCCACTCCCCTGTGGCTCTAAAGCCTGCCTGCTGTGCACGCTCCTGTGCACATAGAGTACCTCTGTCTGGGGCATGAGCGGTCCAGCCAGATCCTACTCCTGTGTTTGTGTCTCCTCCGTTTTGTGCTTGGCATTGTGCTGCCTGAGAGCTGTCGACATGCTCTCACTCAGTAAATGAGGACCTGTGGCTGGAGCCCTGAGCTGAGGTGGGGCGCTGTGTGAGCTGAGGCAGAAGGGTGTAGCCCCAGTCAATTGGACTGAGGGGATGGCTGCCCTGTGGGGCCCCTCCAGGCTCTATATATAGAGAAACCTGATCAGCTGGCAGAGGGCTGAGGAGGGCACAGTGCCAGTGGGTGGCAGTCTCTGGTTCAGGGGAAGGCCCGGCAGCCCCTGCAGCTTCAGACAGGAAGCTGAGGGGCAGTCAGTGCCCTAGCTGACCCAATCTCATGTTACGTTAAACCCCTGAAGTTTCTGGCTAATACTATTCTCAACCCATGAGCCAGGTGCCCATGTCTGTTCTGCATGAGCTCTTGCTGATGTCATTTCCTGTGCATACCTCATCATCTCTCTAGACCAGTTGTGGTGTCAGAAGCGTTAGGCCATACTGTCACAACATGTTTCCTCATTCTCTGAAACTCCTTTTAAACCTAACTACACCCTTTCCCTATTAGCAGCTACAGTATATCACCCTGCAACTCACAACTGGCAGCCCACTGAAGCTCAGCAGTGTGAGCCTGGTCAGTACCTGGATCGGAGACTCCTGGGAAAACTAAGGGTGCTGCTTGAAAAGGTGTTAGTGGGGCCAGCAGGGGGCACTCACCCTTTGGTCTTTGTGGGTCCTAATGCACCAGTATAGTGACACGGACACCATACTGTAAAACGTTGCCAAGGTCTTGACTCTCTGTGGTCATTAAAAATCCCAGGGTATTTCTTGAAAAGAATACGGGTGTTACCCCGGTGTCCTGGACAGAATTCTCCCTGGCCTTTACCAGTCATGGCCTCCTAATAATTCCCATCTCTGAACTGGCGTCATCCCCACTGAGTGCTGGTGTGTGGTGAGTGGACTGGAGCAAAATTCAGGTGGGGGCTGCACATTAATGTTGGTGGAGGAGAATCCCCACACACCACACTGCCTGCTCATGCTGTCCTGCTTGCTCTCACCATGGAAGCCCGACTCATTGCTTGCCCCTTTGCACCTTTATACAAAGGGTGGCAGGGGTCTGGAACACAGCACTTTGTCATGTGCTCGAAGGATCTTTCTAGGAACAGGGGAGCGCTGAGACAATCCCTCCTTTAGACACTGCATCTCCTCCCATGGAGCGTGTATAGTGTACTGGTGGAAATTTCACTGGAGCAGGAACAAATGAATTTCCTCAGTCTTGCCCTGATCCAGTACGCTCAGTCCCATGGGGAACTCCACCACTATTGCTGGAGAGAGGCCTGGCGGCAGAGACCAACCACACTGGCCTTTGAAGATCTTCTGCAGAACGCTTGGCCACTCACCGCAAAATACTGGAAGGGCTGTCTCCACACGCAGACAGGGACAGCGGTTAATTAGTTACACATGGCTGAAATCACCCCCCGGCTTCCAAAGGGCTGCCGGAGCCCCTCTGTCTCCCCACAATCGGTGGGGGGAGGTTTGGGGGGACAGCGGTGAGCGCGAGGGAGCCTTCACTTCTTCCAGTACGTGAATTCGGCCTTAACCCCGTGTGCCCCAGGCAGTGCTTCTCCTCCACCACCAGACCAAGCCCACATTGGCGGTCAGGGTCACGGCCAATAGAGCCGCAGTGCAGGGTCACGTGATTAAGGAGCAGCTGCCACAAAGACCAGAAATGGAGTGGAGTGGAAGGGACCCGAGACTGACGCATCTACCGGACCATGAATGCGGGTCATCATTTCCTGTTGTGAGGGAATGCTGGCACACTCTGGACGTGTGCATTCTGCAGAATGATTTATGTTACTTTTTAAACTAGTGCCTTTTGTATTCTCATTCATTCCCTGACTTTTAATTTGACTCTACTTCAGGGCTACACAATCCAGACATGGTTTTCCTTCCTAATGAGCCCTAAAAATTACTTAATTGAACTTGTTATGATATAATGAAGTAATAATTTGACAGGTTGAGGCCATTCCTTGTTCTCATGAAGCTGGAGATGTTAAAAGACACCTCTTCATAGCTGGATAGCAGCCTGTGAGGACTAGAGTCGGGCTCCTTTGCTCAATTTTGATTGTTGCTTTTTTAATGATCTGCTTTTATTTGACCTCAAATGCTGACGGCTCGATTCCTCGTAATACGCCCTTCGTTAGTGCCTTCGTTAC
Organism: Lepisosteus oculatus; assembly: GCF_040954835.1. Lineage (NCBI taxonomy): Eukaryota > Metazoa > Chordata > Actinopteri > Semionotiformes > Lepisosteidae > Lepisosteus > Lepisosteus oculatus. The sequence goes on from NC_090696.1 coordinate 21,442,914, forward strand.
TAGCTAGGAATGCTGCCTGTTTGCTTCTGTTGCTCGTGGTTCCCCTGACTTGCTGCAAACCTCTGCCCTGGTTGGCTGAGATCAGCCTGTCCCATTGCCTTCCCCCTGGTCCGGGTGTCTCTTGGAAGAAGCCAGAACTGTAGCTTCAACAACATGACTGGGTAGCTTGTTCCACACTCCCACTACCTTTTATGTGAAGAACTGCCCCCTAGTTGCATACTGTATACAGTAGTTCTTATAATAAAACAAGATATTTGAATTAATATAGACTAAAGACTAGGAAGGACACATTTTGCTCAGTCTTAAAGGCACTCCCTCCTCTCTTATAGTGGGATCTGAGTGCGGTCCTTACTCCTGCCACATATCACGACCAATAACAACATTCAATAAAAAAGAACTTTTAGGAATGTTTATGGAGACATCAGACATAATGATTGCTGGCCCAACCTACTTTAAGGCCAACAACCCAGCTATAGGACAAGAAAGGACCCCCCAAAACGAAGCAGGTTGGACAGCTATCCCAATCCTTCCATGCAGAAGTACGAAGTAAAATGTAAAGAGAATCTAGAATATAGGAAAGAGTCAGAATCCCGACAGCATTCTACAGGGTGAGGGGACTCCATCCATGCAGGTTTGTGGAATGAGAAGATTCTACCTGGAGGCTGATCGGAACCAGCACTGCTCTGCTGATCTGGACCAGTGCATGTTAAATATTCTCTCAGCATCTTCCAATTTACATGGGAAATTTGTCTTCCACACGGGCTCTGATACCGATCCCTGTCGTCTGTCTGAATGAGACAAAGGTGTTCTCTGTGCTGTGTCAAAACAGCAGCCCTGCTCTCTTTATCTGCAACAGATTACATGCAAAACAGGTTGATCATATACTGCAGTCTTACACAAGCTGATCCCTGTTACCAGGAACATCTTATCAGGGCTTTGCAAGAACAGCACCAGTCTTCCTTGAAACTGAGGTGGTGTGATGGTCTCATATACTGTCATACTGTACATACCTGATGTTCAGCACCTACACAACACAGCACACACACCAGTGAAGTTCAGCACCCACACAACACAGCACACACACCAGTGCTGTTACATACCTTCACAACACAGCAAACACCCCAGTGCTGTTACACACCTACTCAACACAACGCACCCACCAGTGAAGTTGAGCTCCTACACAACACAGCACACACCAGTGCTGTTACATACCTACACAACACAGCACACACACCAGTGCTGTTACATACCTACACAACACAACACAGCACACACACCAGTGAAGTTCAGCTCTTACACAACACAGCACACACACCAGTGCTGTTACACACCTACACAACACAACGCACACACCAGTGAAGTTGAGCTCCTACACAACACAGCACACACACCAGTGCTGTTACACACCTACACAACACAGCACACACACCAGTGAAGTTGAACTCCTACACAACACAGGACACACACCAGTGAAGCTGAGTCCTACACAACACAACACACACCAGTGAAGCTGAGCACCTACACAACACAGCGCACACACCAGTGAAGTTGAACTCCTACACAACACAGCGCACACACCAGTGAAGTTGAGCTCCTACACAACACAGCGCACACACCAGTGAAGTTGAGCTCCTACACAACACAGCGCACACACCAGTGAAGTTGAGCTCCTACACAACACAGCGCACACACCAGTGAAGTTGAGCTCCTACACAAGCCTTCTTTTGTCTGTAAGTGTTATATTTGGCGAAGCTAGGATAGAGTCCTTTACAGCTGAAGTGGCTGACAGACCTGGGTCTGGTCTCCGCTGCTGTAGTGTGGTGTGAACTGAGAGCATGGGACACTTCCTGCATGCTGGCTGCAGCCCAGCAACAAGAACAGCAGGGATGCCTTCAACTCAAAGCTGTGACAGGAAGAGGGCGGAAGTTAACTGTTACTGAGAATTAAGGCAAAGCCTATCCTGTAGTTTAAAATATGCAGTGATCTAAACTAAATTAAAATATTTTTTATTTAGTACAACAAGCCAACCATCACATCCCAGTGGTGTGAAGTGCACACAGAGAGCACAATCAACCCTAGGCAGAATGCCAGCCCAGCCTCCCCACAGTCCTGGACCCCATCGTACACATTCATGATGTAGCCACATTACAGGAGAGATTAAGACACAAAAGTAATCTTGCCTTTAGTCTATCAGCCAACTCAGCATACCTATCGCATGCCACAGATACACTCCACATGCAGATCCTCAGGCTGGTAGTTAACATAACATGGAGTTCTTGGATACAATGACATTCAGTGGAATACATTCAGTAGAATTACATTATAAGGTCTTCAACAGCCATCGGTCCTAAGCAAACTTCCCAAGAATGTGTAGACTTGCAGCGACATCACTGCGGGATGTGCCCCTCCTCCAATCAGATATGTCTCCCCTATCAGGCACCATAGAGGTCTCCAAAAAAGGCTCCACAGCCGAAATGTTCTGTTTTCTTTCTTCTCTTTTCAGCATGGAATAAACCTATTACTTGTTCCTTTGCAGCCTATCCATGCTGACGCAGCTACCCACCTGACCTACTTGTGTTATGAAATGTAAGTTATCTGTATGAAATTCTTGTCCATGAAGGAGCTGATTACAGATGAAAGCGCTGAAATATCATAACATTTGTTAACTAGTGACTAAACCAACACTGTGTGTTATTGCTCTTCCATGTGCAGCTTGACATGATCTGGGGATTGAGGAGGTGATTGTGCTCCTCTTGCTGATGCAGAAGACCCTGCTGCCTGTGTGCCTGTGCACCTGGGCAAAGCCTCCTTTAGAAATGTCCCCTGTGATACGGTGAAGGCAGTGAGTGCATGGAGACAATAAGTGCTCAATACAATCATAAATTTGTCTTTGCAATAATGGGTAGACGCTGATCATTGGAGCTCTCCGTAGTGGAGCCCTCTAGTTGAGTCAATTTGCTGGGAGTTCAAATCCAGCAATGTGGAGCAATGACACTCAGGTACAGAGCGCTGTTGCGATTACTCCATCCTGTGGTCCTGCTCCTCTGGGAGTATCTGCTTGTTCAGTCCTACTGGGGGTTGCCCTTCTGGGCTGATGAGCTCTGACAGGGATCTCTCCCGACCTCTCGCCCTGCCTCCCCCTCCTGCAGAGAGCCGCATTCCTGCCCTGACAGCCTGTGACCCACACCTCACACACACTTACACAGACCAACACACACTTCACACACACACACACTTACACAGCCCTACACACACCTCACACACACACACTTACACAGCCCTACACACAGTTCACACACACACAGCTCTACACACACACCTCACACACACACACAGCTCTACACACACCTCACACGCACACTTACACAGCCCTACACACACCTCACACACAGCTCTGCACACACCTCACACGCACACTTACACAGCCCTACACACACCTCACACACACATTTACACAGCTCTACACACACCTCACATACACACTTACACAGTCCTACACACACCTCACACACACACAACTCTACACACCTCCTTACAGCTCTTCACACACTTACTCAACTCCACACCCCACACACATCTCTAATCTCCCCACACACACACAACCCTGAGCAGTGAGGAGGAAAGAGAGCAGCAGGCCAGATGTCTTGCCTCACACGAAGATCAGACCAGGGACACAGGGTCCCAGCAGCCCAACCCGCACTGTGCACCAGGCCAGCCTGCAGCTTAGTCTGCGGCCTGGCCTGTGACCCAGCCTAAGGCCCAGCCCGACCTGTGATCCAGCCTGCGGCCCAGCCCAACCTGCGGCCCAGCCCAGCCTGTGACCCAGCCTAAGGTCCCGCCCTGCCTGCGACCCAGCCTGCGGCCCAGCCCAGCCTGTGACCCAGCCAGTGTTTGGCCTCCAGCTCTCAGGGCTGGCCATCGGAGGCAGGCAGGAGAGGCAGCCGAATCGCAGGGAGGAAGGAGAGGGGCGGAGGAGCAGACTGACAGAGTGCAGTCTGGGATGTATTTAAACAGATTAAGAAGCTGTGACCCCTGGGGTCACCACTGGGCCCAGCAGGGAATGCATTGCTTGCCGGAAGTTTTACTGACCAAAAAATGGAAAAGAGAAGAAAGAACGGGGACAGAGGTGAAATGAACTCAGCATGGGAGATGGACTTTTGTTTGTGATCAAGAAGGACATGCTTGAGCTCAGGGATGATGGGACTGCTGCTTCTGTATCTATCACCTGTCTGTCATCTTTATCTATCTATCATCTGAGGCAGCAGTGGTGCTATCTGTGTGGAGTTCATCCAGTGTTCACGTGGAGTTTCACTGGGAAAATTGGCCCTGGTGTGAGTGTGTGCATGTTTGTTATCTATATATCTTTCTATCCTCTATTATCTGTCATCGATCTCTATCTATACTGTAGAGCTCTATCTCTATCTATATATCTGTCACCTACTTATCATCTGACAGTCTAACTGACTATCTGTCTACACAGCCTTGGCATCTGCAGAGCCTGACACAGATGCTCGGGCAGAACTTTGATAGTCCTAGTGAGAGGAAACAGAAGGGCCAAGGATAATTTTTTACAGCAATTACAGCTTCTTGCTTTTTCCAGCTGGGGAGCAAGTCTGTTGTAAAAGGGGAGGTGTTAAACCAGGCAACCTTAAAAAGGGGGGATTCCAGTACCCCCCAAAATACAACTGACAGGGGCAGTGTGTGAGACACAGCACAGACATCACCTGCGCCTGGAAATGCTCCTTGCTTTTTCTCTGCTCCTTCACGAACACTGATGCTCAGACTCACACGCTCACACATAAGCTCTCTCTCACACACACATACACACACACACGCACGCGCGCGGAAAAGAAAACATCTGTCTTGCCTAAGAAAGTTCAGAGGCGCTCTCTGGCTGGATGCCAGGGCACTTTAATAATGTTCTGCAGAGCGTACTGCCTCTCACTCTTGTCTGCTTCCCTCCCAGCGGAGAGCAAGAAAAACAGCTCTCAGGTTCCAGATCAGGAAGCCGAGCCACGCCGCTGGGCGAGACTTGAGCTCTGTAGTGAAGTCAGATTGGTGTTTTTCTTTTCAGTGCATTCTGAAATTCGCGTTCGCACTCTTGAGCTGAGCTGGATTGCAGGTCCTTTCTATTTGAGAGAACCGATTCTCTTTCGGATATAAATGATCCCGAGGCTCCTTATCGCTTTTATCTTCATGGCATCAGGTTTTGAAGCCTCTGCCAACCACCGGATCGGTTTTTAATTCCCAGATCTTTTCCCTGTTGCCACTGTTGGAACGTGACTGTTGGTAAAGGCTTTTGTGCAGAAAGCTGGTGTGTTGCTGGTGTGTTCACTTCAGAGGACACAAGTGGAAACTATAGGGAAGCGCATTTTAAACTGAGACAAGGGGGGCGATGCTTTACACAAAAGGTTGTGGGAGTATGGAACGAGCAGCCCAGCCATGTTGTTGCAGTGAATACTCTGGCTTCTTTCACGAAACACCTGGATAGCATTCTTTGGATAAATTAACTACTACCTCCCAATTAACTAAACACACCAGCCCCCCAGAACCACGACTGGACACCCTGCAGACACACTGACCCCCCCAGGACCAGGACTGGACACCCTGCAGACACACTGACCCCCCCAGGACCAGGACTGGACACCCCGCAGACACACTGACCCCCTCAGGACCAGGACTGGACACCCCGCAGACACACTGACCCCCTCAGGACCAGGACTGGACACCCCGCAGACACACTGACCCCCCCCCCAGGACCAGGACTGGACACCCTGCAGACACACTGACCCCCCCAGGACCAGGATTGGACACCCTGCAGACACACTGACCCCCCCAAAGACCAGGACTGGACACCCTGCAGACACACTGACCCCCCCAGGACCAGGACTGGACACCCTGCAGGACCCTGCTGACACACCAGTCCAACCAATCAAACTGTTTTTTCTCCACTAACTTTTGTTTTCTGAGGTTTAACTGAAGATCATTGTCTGCTGGTATTAAAATTGGCTCAGTGCTTGTGATAGAGCAGGCAAATCATTCCCTGCTGCTTTACATATCTAACACCAAAATGTAGCTGGCAGCTGACACACACAATAAAGCTGTTAGGATTTTGAGATCCACCTTGTCCTGTGTTTATCACATTAAGAGTGCCTGCCGTTTTCGTAAAATTCCCCATGATTCAGAAGCTCACACCATGAGTTCACTGTACTTTGCCAGAAATATTCACCGTCTGTATCATCCTTTAAATAACTGGACCTCAGTATAATTAACTGACCACATGGTCATCAACACCAGCTGCAGCTCCGCCTGGCCCCGCCCTCACCCAGCCCCACTCCTGCTCCCTCCCCAAGCCCCGCCCCCGACTCCGCCCCTCAGCTCCAGGGAGAGCCCTTGCTGCAGGCCCCATAGCTGGTCTAGCAGAACATATTCATCTTCGGTCAGTACTGCATCCTCCACCCACAATGTGACGGATAGAGTCTTCTACCTGACAAGAAGCAGCTTTCCTCATCAGCTCTAACCGCTCTTCAGGTGCAGGTGGAAATTCCTACCTGGTGGCTGTCAGATGGGTTATAGTGTGAGATGCAGTTTTATCTCAATCATATGAATCTGTGCAGCTCATCTCTAATAGACTGGATGAAACATTACTGTAAATCAGTAGTTTCAAACCCTAGTGCTGCAGGAACACTGTCTCTCAAGTCTTTTATATTAATCGACCCCCAGTTTCTCTCCCTGTCTGTGTGTCTCATGGAGAGCAAGCTGGGGTATGCGAAAAGACAAATTCCTAATCCAAGGAATTGTATAGGGCTAAAAAAGTGATCTTCTGATGTCATGTCACCTCTGCTGTGTCATCATCCATTACCCAGCTTGTAAGAGCTGTTCAGTCAGAAATAAAAGACAGTATGTTGAGTAGAGGCTGTGTCAAGTTCTGTGCGCTGAAGGTGTGGAAACAGCACCATTGGAGTGGGTATTACTGACACTCAGGACTGACTGAATAAACAAGTTAAATAAAAGCCTAAACAAGCAAGAGGTCAATGATGGCATCAGTTAGCACTGGAGATCTCAGCTGGAATGAGGCCTGCAGGATCAGGAATGGGCACGTCTACTTTCAACAGTACTGTTGTCTTGCCACAGTATTGTGCATTATACAGCACTGGATTTTACTCACTTCTGGACAAAGCATTCCCTGTGCGAGTAGTCTCAGTGTATGAGGCCTGAGTTAAACTTGTTTGTTCATGGTACAGTGCCTTAGCAATCTTCATTACACTAGTGCGGTTTAGTGCAAAGGTATTTGGATTGCAGTCAGCAGTCTCCAAATAGCGTTTTCAAAATCAGGGCTGGGCGGGGGAGTGCTAGGAGAGCAACTGCACTGGGGCCTACCCCTGATGGGGGCCCAGTTCTTGTACAAGGGGGGACTCGCTCACGCCCCAGGACGTCAACAAAATCTAGGCTCCCTCCACACCCCCCAACCCAGAAAGCACAACATACATGCGGCGACCCCCCACCACACCCACTGACTCTGGCTTGGCTGCTTTGTGTCTCATGACGGGCTCTTTAACACGCAGCTCTGTGACACCGGTACGGCTCTTCAAATCTCCTTCCATAGAAACCTACACTTCTACACTTCCAGGCTCAGGAAAGGCTCCGGACGCTGCTGGGTCACTGGCTCCCTGTACTGCACCAGGAGTCCTTGCTCCATTCACACACAGGGCCAAACCAGACAAAAACAAGACCACACTGCAAAGGGAATTGCTTTCTTTTCTTTTCTAGAGGACATTTTAAAGAAAAGGCAAGAGATTTGCGATTGCTCATCTTAATCCTTACATATGCATTTATATCAAAAAGGATATCATAGCAGAGGAGGGTCCAGGCCCAACTGCAATACCTTACTCCTAATTAAGCAGATAAGTCTCCTTCATTTGTGGGGTGAAAGAATCATTTTTCAATGAGATCTTGTGGCCACTGAGGTAGGATGCGTGCTCCCCGATTCCCGCACTGCTGAGCGACCCAGTTCTTTTCCCACAGTGATCCCAACAGCGCTGCGTGCACCAGGCCTATCTGGAGACAGATGCAGGTGGTGGTTGTGTGTGGCGAAGCTCAGGGAATGCGTGCCCCCAAGGGGGGAATGCAGCCCCCAGCAACTGCATCTGTGTCATCCCCCATCCCAGCCGGGCTCACGCCAGAGCCAGCATCCGGAGCAGCGCTCCGAGTGGAGCCCAAGCCGGGCCCGTCAGGAAAGCCCGCCCGTCCTCACCTCGCTGCTTCATCCCACACGGCGGCGAGGGGCCAGATGGCACCTGAGAGAGGCCTGGCGCGCGGCCATCCCTGCAGATAAACGCGGCTCTGAGCTTCCCGAGTGCCAGCCGCTCGGAGAGCAGCAAGCAGGCACGCGTGCAGGCGCGCGTGTCCACGCACAAGGGCTTCTGGGATTCTAATTCCAAGGATCTTCTCTCCCTCCCTCATCCCAGTGCAGACAGCTGTGGCCGCATATTGGGAAGAGGAACAGATTGAGCTCTGTCCTGCTGCTTGCCGGCTCGCTAAAGAGCTGGACGTGAATGCCTGTGCATCAGCACTGGCTGCAGACAGGGGCAAACAAGACCTCCCTTGGCCCTCCTTTGAAGGAGGCATATGTAGGACACTTCAAAAAAGCCACAGGCATGAATAATCCTGTCATGAATATTGTTCCATCCTATACTACTGTTCTATTGCTGGTTTGGGGTTGGTGTTGGGTGTAGAGAAGGGGTTGGGGTTGGTGTTGGGTGTAGAGAAGGGGTTGGGGTTGGTGTTGGGTGTAGAGAAGGGGTTGGGGTTGGTGTTGGGTGTAGAGAAGGGGTTGGGGTTGGTGTTGGGTGTTGAGAAGGGGTTGGGGTTGGTGTTGGGTGTTGAGAAGGGGTTGAGGTTGGTGTTGGGTGTTGAGAAGGGGTTGAGGTTGGTGTTGGGTGTAGAGAAGGGGTTGGGGTTGGTGTTGGGTGTAGAGAAGGGGTTGGGGTTGGTGTTGGGTGTTGAGAAGGGGTTGGGGTTGGTGTTGGGTGTTGAGAAGGAGTTGGGGTTGGTGTTGGGTGTAGAGAAGGGGTTGGGGTTGGTGTTGGGTGTTGAGAAGGAGTTGGGGTTGGTGTTGGGTGTAGAGAAGGGGTTGGGGCTGGTGTTGGGTGTTGAGAAGGAGTTGGGGTTGGTGTTGGGTGTAGAGAAGGGGTTGGGGTTGGTGTTGGGTGTTGAGAAGGGGTTGAGGTTGGTGTTGGGTGTTGAGAAGGAGTTGGGGTTGGTGTTGGGTGTAGAGAAGAGGTTGGTGTTTTGTTGGGTGTAGAGAAGGGGTTGGGGTTGGTGTTGGGTGTAGAGAAGAGGTTGGTGTTTTGTTGGGTGTAGAGAAGGGGTTGGGGTTGGTGTTGGGTGTTGAGAAGGGGTTGAGGTTGGTGTTGGGTGTAGAGAAGAGGTTGGTGTTTTGTTGGGTGTAGAGAAGGGGTTGGGGTTGGTGTTGGGTGTTGAGAAGGAGTTGGGGTTGGTGTTGGGTGTAGAGAAGGGGTTGGGGTTGGTGTTGGGTGTAGAGAAGGGGTTGGGGCTGGTGTTGGGTGTTGAGAAGGAGTTGGGGTTGGTGTTGGGTGTAGAGAAGAGGTTGGTGTTGGGTGTAGAGAAGAGGTTGGTGTTTTGTTGGGTGTAGAGAAGGGGTTGGGGTTGGTGTTGGGTGTTGAGAAGGGGTTGAGGTTGGTGCATGCTTCTCTCATTTTGGCGCACTCACTTATGTACTCTGAAAAATATGTGCATCACAAACACATACGCACTTATGAACTCACACACACAAATAAATACAGGATCACACACTCTTGTGTACTCCCACACATAAATACACACACTTGTGAACTCACACACAAGAACATGCACACTTGAATAGAAATACACACACACTTATGCACTCACACACAAATATACATTCACACACTTGCACACAAACTTGTGACACAAACATGCACACTCACACAGAAATAGACACACTTGTGTACTCACACACACAAATACAGGATCACACCCACTTGCACACTCATACACACAGACATACACTCGCACACTTGCTTACTTGCACTTCCACTGTGTGTACACACACTTTCACCCAGTAATGTTGCTCGTGATGTTTATCATCATTCATAATCTCTCAGGCCTCTACATCTTTCCATCTCCCCCTGTCCTCTGTGACCCCTGTCAGATCACCATGGAAACTGCTTCTGGGGAGGCAGGGGAGGAACAGACGGGCTCCTCAGGTACCCGGCTCACAGCAGCCATGCCAGCAAGGACACAGCCAAGGCCCGAGACCATGTCCTCAGTGATTCTTCCCATTTCATTTCATTCGAACGCTATGACCATGAAACAAGAGGCCAGCAGCTCAGTACCCCACACTAATCCACTGAATTTATCTAGCTCTTTCTCGTTTCCAAAAAATGTCGGATTTTTATGAAGAATCCTGAGGAATCTGCTACAGCAGCATGAAGGCATAGCTTGTTCCAGTCACCCACAACTCTTTGTGTAAGGAACATTGCGCTTCAGGTTGATTTTGTCTTTAGCCCTATTGGACTTGAGTCCAGTTTAAGTCACCTGTGATAGAGACTAAAGAGGTATACAGTAGCTCCCTTGACACCAAGTCCCAGCATTTGAAAGCTCACAAAAGATAGGAGGCTCATCTTTTAGAGGTGGTAACTATGTTCGCTGGTGTAACAAGCTATGACAAGTTTTTGAGCAACTAAAAGGAGGAGCAGACCCTGATGAAGTATAGGCTCAGTGACCAGCCTGGCTCAGCGTGGAAACTGGACACAGACAGACCTGGCTGCCCAGAGAGGACAGGCTCAGTGACCACAGCCTGGACATAGAAACTGCACACAGACAGACCTGACTGCCCAGAGAGGACAGGCTCAGTGACCACAGCCTGGACATAGAAACTGGACACAGACAGACCTGGCTGCCCAGAGAGGACAGGCTCAGTGGCCACAGCCTGGACATAGAAACTGGACACAGACAGACCTGGCTGCCCAGAGAGGACAGGCTCAGTGGCCACAGCCTGGACATAGAAACTGGACACAGACAGACCTGGCTGCCCAGAGAGGACAGGCTCAGTGGCCACAGCCTGGACATAGAAACTGGACACAGACAGACCTGGCTGTCCAGAGAGGACAGGCTCAGTGGCCACAGCCTGGACATAGAAACTGGACACAGACAGACCTGGCTGTCCAGAGAGGACAGGCTCAGTGGCCACAGCATGGACATAGAAACTGGACACAGACAGACCTGGCTGCCCAGAGGAGATAGGCTCAGTGACCACAGACAAACCTGGCTGCCCAGAGAGGCCAGGCTGTGCTTCCACCTACAGCAGTGAGAAACAGAGACAGAGACGCACTGGGAGAAATAATCTAAATACTCTGTAATTAGACAAACATTTGTCCCTGTCATAACAAATGTAATCCCAGAACTCCCAGTCCTGACAGAATCAGGACAGTCACCAGTTCTACTGGGGGAGGAAACTCAATAGAGCTGCAGCCCAGTATGTGACCTCCTGTCACAGCCTGAGGGACAGAGAGTGGGCCTCTCTCATAATAATATTTAAAAAAATGTCTATATTTGTTTGGCTAATTGTCATTTCTTTGGCAACTGGTATCTCGTCAGACTGGCCAGTAAAGCTCGTCTTTGGGAGCAGTGTGGGGAGGAGAGGGTGCTGCAGGACGGGGGGCCGGTGTGTCAGTGGCGAGGGGGCTGGCGGGGAGGAGAGAAGGTTACAGCTGATGCCTGAAATAGCTTTGTCATTAGCTGTGGTCTTCAGTACAAACAAATAGTTTTGCCAGGGAGACGGCTTGCAACTTCCTGTAGGAAACTGCCAAGCCAAATATTTTTTGTCTGCATCTTCTCACCACACGAGAAATCCACCCTATATACTGTTAACCCCCTCAGGACCCAGCCCTGGGGACACAAGGGACACTGACTGACCTTCCTGTCCACACAGATAAGATGACACCGCCTTCATCTGGCCAAAACCGGGGTCAACCCTGTCAACCCAGCGGACTTCTTCAGAACCGAACAGTGGGAACAAGCAGAAACTACAGGGAAGGCACTCTAAACACTGAGAACAGGCAGCAGGTTTCACACAAAGAGTGGTGGAAGCGTGGGGCAAGGAAAATGTTGTCAAAACCGATACCCTAGTTGCTCTGAATGAACCTCTGGATGAGGGGCTCGGATCCGTTAGCTGCTAACTACGGAATGGCTGAATGGCTCCTCCGGTTTGTCAGAGTTCTCTTTCACGCATAGGAGAGAGGCGCTTGATATTTCCAACTCCTGTTGTAATCGTACTGCGCGAATCCCTGGTCCCCCCAGCTCCTGGCCAAGCACAGACTTTCGCCAACGCCAAAGCGCAAGAACTTCCGTTTTCTTTTTAGAGTTCAGTTGAGGACCTTTTGAGCTGGATTTGTATTTTACAGAAGCAAAAAAAATAAAGACTTGAAGTGAAAAGGGGAAATAACTGATGGGGTTTTGAAGGTCTCCTTCAGTTGTGCAGCGCCCGCAGGGAGTGCAGAGTTAACTGTCCGGGGAAACAGGCTTTCTCTGTCCCTCTCCCCCCACCCTGAGTCCTTTTCCTAAACAAGGTCTGGAATGCGCTCCTGGGTCTAGGAACAAATTCCCTCTCTCTCCAGCTCAGACTGCACACATGCACATCCGGGACCACAGAGCTGGAGAGGGAATGTCTGTTTCTGAGAGCAGGAAGAACTAACAAGAGACAGAGAGAGGAGAGACAGACAGACAGGGAGAGTGGTGAGAGAGGAGAGACAGACAGGGAGAGTGGTGAGAGAGGAGAGACAGGGAGTGAGAGAGGAGAGGCAGACAGGGAGAGTGGTGAGAGAGGAGAGACAGACAGGGAGAGTGGTGAGAGAGGAGAGGCAGACAGGGAGAGTGGTGAGAGAGGAGAGACAGACAGGGAGAGTGGTGAGAGAGGAGAGACAGGGAGTGAGAGAGGAGAGGCAGACAGGGAGAGTGGTGAGAGAGGAGAGACAGACAGGGAGTGAGAGAGGAGAGGCAGACAGGGAGAGTGGTGAGAGAGGAGAGACAGACAGGGAGTGAGAGAGGAGAGACAGACAGGGAGAGTGGTGAGAGAGGAGAGACAGACAGGGAGAGTGGTGAGAGAGGAGAGACAGGGAGTGAGAGAGGAGAGGCAGACAGGGAGAGTGGTGAGAGAGGAGAGACAGACAGGGAGAGTGGTGAGAGAGGAGAGGCAGACAGGGAGAGTGGTGAGAGAGGAGAGACAGGGAGTGAGAGAGGAGAGGCAGACAGGGAGAGTGGTGAGAGAGGAGAGACAGACAGACAGGGAGTGAGAGAGGAGAGACAGACAGACAGGGAGTGAGAAGAGAGACAGACAGGGAGTGAGAGGAGAGACAGACAGGGAGAGGAGTGAGAGAGGACAGACAGACAGGGTGAGGGGTGAGAGAGGACAGACAGGGTGGGGATGAGAGAGAAGGACAGACAGACAGGGTGAGGGGTGAGAGAGAAATAGATTATGAAAGAGGAGCTATATGGCAAACAGGCCTTTCTGTAGCATGAAGGAGAGACTAGAACACAAATCCACCCATAAACATTTAGAGAATAGTTCAGTATAGTTTGGCAGTGAATGAGTTCAGGACTTCAGAACAGACATATTACAGGATCTATGTTGGCTGAATTCTAGTGCACTGAAATTACAACAAAAACCACCAAACAGCCCATGCACGGTAGATCTGAGGTACTGAAAAACAATAATAATTTAAACTGCTGGACCCATCTAAAACAAAGTATTGTACCTCTCCCACTATAAAACCCTAATGCCAAGAGCTAAGCCCAGAGAGCAGCCCCCTGCGCCAGCTGGATCTGAAGCTCACTACCACCAAGCAGACTCAGGACAGCACTGCTACGATATCACACATCACAGCCCAGTCGCAGTCAACCCAATCTCTGCACATGCCAAACAACACTACAGAACCCCACTCACTGGGACACACACAAACTACACAAACTGGAATGCTGCAGGACCTTAAAAAACAATAACAACTAGTTGAGTATCTGATCAAGGTAAGAAACAACAAAAAGAAACTGACCCTGACAAATACAGGCTCAGTGACCACAGCCTGGCCATAGAAACTGGACACAGACAGACCTGGCTGCCCAGAGAGGACAGGCTCAGTGACCACAGCCTGGACATAGAAACTGGACACAGACAGACCTGGCTGCCCAGAGAGGACAGGCTCCGTGACCACAGCCTGGACATAGAAACTGGACACAGACAGACCTGGCTGTCCAGAGAGGACAGGCTTAGTGACCACAGCCTGGCCATAGAAACTGGACACAGACAGACCTGGCTGCCCAGAGAGGACAGGCTCAGTGACCACAGCCTGGACATAGAAACTGGACACAGACAGACCTGGCTGTCCAGAGAGGACAGGCTCAGTGACCACAGCCTGGACATAGAAACTGGACACAGACAGACCTGGCTGTCCAGAGAGGACAGACTCAGTGACTACAGCCTGGACATAGAAACTGGACACAGACAGACCTGGCTGCCCAGAGAGGACAGGCTCAGTGACCGCAGCCTGGCCATAGAAACTGGACACAGACAGACCTGGCTGCCCAGAGAGGACAGGCTCCGTGACCACGGCCTGGACATAGAAACTGGACACAGACAGACCTGGCTGCCCAGAGAGGACAGGCTCCGTGACCACGGCCTGGACATAGAAACTGGACACAGAACTGGCTGCACAGAGAGGACAGGCTGTGCTCCCACCTACAGCAGTGAGAAATGGAGACAGAGATGAACTTTCTGCTGCACTGTGACAAATACTCTGGGATTAGACAAACATTCTTCTCTAAAATAACAAATCCAATTTCAGAATTCCCAGAATCAGAACAGCTTCCGGGATGAGATCTCCTGTCACAGCCTAAGGGACAGACTGAGTCTGTCTCACAAAAATGTTTTATGGAATTGTATTGGACTTTTAAATTGAAGAAAATGTTCCTACAACATTTTCTGACAAATGACATAAGGATAACCCTGAAATGTAATAATAACAATTCCCTCAGGCTAGAAGGATAAAGGTCTGTATCTCAGTATCAGCGTAGAAGAGGGAGAAGTGTTTTGTGTACTGGAACCACTCCTGATGAATGAATCCCCAGGACTAGATGGTATCTTACCACTCGTACTCAAGGAAACAAGATGTTTCTCAGAAGGCAATGACACAACACTTCCAGAAGTCGCTAAAGACAAGCATCATACCTGGTACTGGAGGAGGGCTCCTGTAGTGCCCATCCATAAGAAAGGTGACAAAACTGAACCCAATCTTTATAGACCAATAACTCTGACTTCTATTACAGGCAAGGTTATGGAAGACATAATCACACCTAAATTGAAACACAGACCAAGGATAGATGTGTGAACTACGAAGAAGCACATTTAAAATTGGGGAAAAGAGTCATTTCTTTACACAAAGGGTGGTGGGAGGGTGGAACGCACTGCCCTGTCAAGTGGTTGAGGCTGATACCCAAGTCACTTTCAAGACACAGCCAGATGTCCTCCTCAGATCAGTTCACTACTATCTACCAAAGGGGATAGATCGGTCGAACAACTCCTCTCATGTGTGATCTTTCGTATATTTGAATGTTCTTCTTCTGTGACCTAGACGATCACCTATATGGAAATAGGATTCCAGAGATAGCCAACATGGATTTAGACAATGGATGTCTTGTTTAACTAAATTTGTTCAAGTTCTCTGAACGTGTGCCAGCAGTAATGGACAAACACAGAGCACATGGTATGGTATATTTAGATTTTCAGAAGGCTTTTTATAAGGGACGTCACAAAAGATTAATTTGCAAATTACAGGCTATATACATTTGGGTTAATGTGTCTTTGGACTGAGAATCACAGTACTCAGTACTATAGAAACAGGGGGTATGTATAAGGGGTGAATACTCAGACTGGGGTGATGTAATTAGCGGGCTACCACAGGGAGCTATACTGGGACCACTGCACCTCTTAATTTATGTTAATTATTTAGATTCCGGTGTAGTTAGTAAACTAGTAAAGATTGCAGTCAGTACTAAATGAGGAGGATCAGCAAATAGCACCTCATGAAATTCAAAAAGCTTTAGATCCTGTAAACTGGGGAAAAGAACAGCACAACATGGTGTCATTCACAGTGGAGGCACCTGGTTTGTGCCCTAAAGTGATGGCCATGCCCCATAGCGACACATATGGGGGAGGATGTGGACGATTCAACAGGTCTGTCCAGGACATGGACAGGCTGTGGACTTCCCTTCGATTAAGGGATTAAGCTGTGCAAGGCCTGTTTGAGTAAAGAATAACAGAAACACTTCTTTTTGTGTGCTAAAGTGATAGCTATGCCCTGTGGTGTCACAATACTGGCACAGACAAGACCTGAATATTCCAAGCACTAGATGCAGTAAGAGTCCTCACAACTTGAAGATACGAACAGGGAAACACTGAACCAGAAGAGGGTCCTTATGAAAGGCACTTTGGTGTTTATGTTCATACATGCTTTGCATTTTCCAGACACTATAAGGAAACCATTAAAAGAGAAATTGTTATGATATATATTTTAAATTATAGAACTATACTGCACTAGTAAGACCTCATTTCGAATATCGGGTACAATATGTGTCACCACGTGACAGGCACTGACAGCCTGAAGGAACTGAGTCTCTTTAGTCTGAAGGGAGTGTCCTGCACTGACAGCCTGAAAGAACTGAGTCTCTTTAGTCTGAAGGGAGTGTCCTGCACTGACAGCCTGAAAGAACTGAGTCTCTTTAGTCTGAAGGGAGTGTCCTGCACTGACAGGCTGAACAAACTGAACCTTTTAAGTTTTGACCAGAGAAGATTGTGAGGGGACCTGACCATACATCCATTATCTAAGAGCTTTATGCAATTCGGTGTCATGCAGGAGCCCAAGCCTATTCCAGCAACCAACAGGAGCAAGTCCATTGGAGACCAAATACAGACATTCATGCCAGGGCCAGTTTTCCCAGAAGCCAGTTATCCTACCAACAAGTCTTAGGACTGTAAGAGGAAACCGGGGCACCTGGAGGAAACCCACACGAACATGGGGAGAACATACAAACTCCACACAGATAGTACCACAGAAAGTGCACCCAGGGCCCCAGCAATGCTAACCACTGCGCCACTGTGCCACCGGGGAATTGATCCAAGAAATTGATCGTTCAGAATCATCATAGTCACCCACAAAGTCAACCCAGAGGACTGCTTCAGGATCAACAGTGAAGCACAAACCAGAGGTGGAGAAAACCACGAAAGTGTATTTAAACCTGAGGGCAGCTCTGTCTCAGCATCCTGTGTATGGAGTGTTTAGAAAAGGGGTGCTTTGGGGGTGTGCTGGGGTTCAAGCTGGGTGAATGTTGATGGCAGTGGGGTTCAAGTTGGCTGAAGCAGAGAGAAGGGAGAAGTCAGTCAGAAAACAGCGCGTCAGTAAACAACGGGGCTGCTTTCCAGCTAATTGGAAACAGGCTGCCTGCAGACTGGAGCCGCGGAGCAGGATAACGAGCCCGAGAGGCCGAGAGTGGAGACGTGTTACTGCAAGAGGGGGGAGAATTCTGCAGCTTGTTGTCTCCCGCTGCTGTGATGTGTTTCAGTGCTGAATCATTTGGCTTTAATGGGCTTTTATCCTGCTGGTAAGTGTCTCCACGTCTCAAGGAGACAGGGGATAGCTTTGCTCACGGAAATGGAAACAAGAGAAGGTCGAAATGGAAAGTAAGGAGAAGGGATTGTGGGCCCGGGAATACTGGAAAAGAACAGGCAGTGAGGGAGAAGGGATCATGAATCTGGGAATACTGGAAAAGGACAGGCAGTGTGGGAGAAGGGATCATGAATCTGGGAATACTGGAAAAGGACAGGCAGTGAGGGAGAAGGGATCATGAATCTGGGAATACTGGAAAAGGACAGGCAGTGTGGGAGAAGGGATCGTGAATCTGGGAATACTGGAAAAGGACAGGCAGTGAGGGAGAAGGGATCATGAATCTGGAAATACTGGAAAAGGGCAGGCAGTGAGGGAGAAGGGATCGTGAATCTGGAAATACTGGAAAAGGACAGGCAGTGAGGCAGAACATTCCCAGAAACCAATTCATTTATCAGCATATTTCTGAACTGTGGGAGGAAACCCACACAAACACAGGGAGAACATACAAACTCCACCCAGAGAGCAGAGTAAACTATTTAAACATATTGGATGATACCTTGTAACTATAAGTTTTCATAAGCAAAATAAAATCCCAGGCTTTGGAGGAGCAATGTGAATATTCCAACCAAGTATTCTGTCAGGTCAATTAAGGCCTTAACGAGGTAATAAAGTTGGCTGGAATGGAAATCCACAGGTGTGTGGGCCTCTAGACAAAGGATTACTGACACCTGACCACTCCCAGAGGGATATTAATAATATCCCTTCAGCTCTGTATTCTGGTTATTCCCCTATCCATTCAGGCTTCAGCAGCAGTGCTTGGTCTCAGTAACAGACAAACTGCTGTGCTGCACCCCTACATGATACAAGGTCCACTGTGCTCAGTTATCCCAGAGCATCTCGCAGGTGCGTCCTGCTGTCCCCTGGCCTTCCTTGGACTACAGCAGGGCGCACAACAGGTCTCGGTCTAGGCCTCCCCGAACAAGGAAGCACTTCAACTTGTCCAGTTGAGCACTGAATGAGTTTAATTAGGTGATTAAGGACTCTGGACTGCCTGCTGGACCGGAGTGGTACAATGATCGATTACACAGCGCAAATGGGAAAAAATTCCTGATATTGACTCCTGATCCTGGAGGGATGCAGTTTCCTCATTTGTGATCCAACCTAAATTTTTTAATAAACTACTAACCTGTTTCTTTCTTAATTAGATATAAGGCTGTTTTTAATTCAATTAAGGTCTATTACTGCGTTCGTTACTAATAATGCAACAATGTTAATAATTAAGTCAGTTATCTATGTGAGAACATGGTTGGAACAAAAGCCCGAAGACAAGAGGCCAATCTGCCCTGAACTGCACAAACAGAATGGGGAAAGTGAGTGAAGGTGTTCCTGATCCTGCGTCAGGCACAGTGGAGGCACCTGTGGGGTGCAGACCCTTACCCTCACCACACACACCATGCTTATAATCTCACACAGCAGATCGCTAGACTACACTGAAACCCTGAGCAGCGCAGGGTTACTGCTCATACATCTGATTGATCGGTCGGTCGATTTGTTTATCAATTGATTGGTTGATGGGTTGGTCGGTTGATTAGTCTATTGATTGATTGGTTGATGGGTTTGGCGGCTGATTAGTCTATTGATTGATTGGTTGATGGGTTGGTTGGTAGATTGATTGATTGGTTTATCAACTGATCGGTTGATGGGTTGGTTGATCGAGGTGTGTATATGGTTCAGACATATGGTTCAGGGAGCTGCGGGGATTACTGGAACAGCTTGCCCTGCACTACATGGCAGTGGATCACCTAGGATCCTTTTAGAAACAGCTGGGCGAGATCCCCTGATCAATCAGCTACTTCAACAGACTCTGCCGCTTTCCAGACAAGGGGAATGACAGGAGGGGTCAGCGGGGGACAGGGTCTGTGTCGGAGCGTGGCGACCAGCCCATGATGGCCCTGTTCCACAGCAGCGAGAGCAGAGTCGCTGGAGCAGTCAGGGTGGGGGGGGGGGTTCCGTCCGGGTTGCATTAGGTGTCAGGAACTGACCTTTTCAGACCTGAATTGAAGTAACATGACCATTTCCTCCTCTGCCCTCTCCTGTCTGTCCCTTCTTTCTCCTTCTCTCCCTAGAAGCTGAATTAAACTGCATTTTTCTGCTTGCGGGTTTACAGAAGCGGTCAGTTGGAAATGCTTTACTGGAATGTTGCTCCATAATGGCTTCACAATCCCTTCATGACTGCTACACAAGACATGATCATCACAAGCATAATGCTTTCTAGGGACAGGTGAAAATGGCATAACGTGCAGAAGAGGTCATGACATTTATTTTAGCATCATGTCTAGCCCTTGGGATGGTGAATCTTTGTAATTTGCTAAACTGCATAACTTTGTTGCTCTGTGTGAGGCGTTGGATGAGGAGATCTGGTGTGTAAATGGTGCTCTGTGTGAGATGTTGGATGAGGAGATCTGGTGTGTAAATGGTGCTCTGTGTGAGATGTTGGATGAGGAGATCTGGTGTGTAAATGGTGCTCTGTGTCAGATGTTGGATGAGGAGATCTGGTGTGTAAATGGTGCTCTGTGTGAGGCGTTGGATGAGGAGATCTGGTGTGTAAATGGTGCTCTGTGTGAGATGTCTGATGAGGAGATCTGGTGTGTAAATGATGCTCTGTGTGAGATGTCTGATGAGGACTTCTTCCTCATGTGTTGTTGTGAGATTGGTATAAGGGGGGCATATAGGATTCTTCAAAGTCTCCAACTTTCTCTCTGCCTCCCCAACTCCCCCACCCTCTCGCTCGCTCCTCAGAAGAACAGCAGGGAAGTCTCTCTGCGTCACCCAGCTCAGAGTGGATTTTTTCCCCCCAGTCCTATTTTTGAATCCCGACTTCTCCGAGCCCGGGAGACGAACAGGAAATGATCTCTTGGCAGCTGCCCTATGGGAATTTCCGCTGCTCTTGGCTGTGTGCTTTTCTGTCACCTTCTGGCGTGTCTTGGCAGCGGGACGAGCGCCACACAAGCCAGTGAGGTGCCACCAGAATCACAGCCCCGTGCCAGTGGCCTGGCTGAGGGCACGGCCTCCTGCTGCTCCCCGTGGCCCTGGTGAGCGGGCAGGGACCCCGCCAGCCCCGTGGCTCGCTGAAGCGGCCCACGGGGACTCTTTCTCTCCAACAGCTGCTCGCGCAGTTACCAGCAGTACAGTTCGCGGGTTGTCACTCTGATACAGCTAACAACAGGTCTCGTAGCTGTAATGGTTGGTCTTGAATTTATGAAGTGGGTTTTCCCAATACTGTTTGAGAAGTTGGGAAATTCAGAACTGGGCTTTCTGGGACTGTGCAGGGACAAACATCACAGCGGGCAGCCCTCAAGAACAGGAATGGATCGGACTGCTGCACACCAGGAGTCTTGATCCCCTGTTTTCCTGCTGCCAGCACTAATCCCAGAGTTTTTCCGGTTGAAGGGCTCCTGTTGGATATTCCTCAGTAGTGGGAATGCGGGAAGGGCCTGTGGTCAAGGAACATGGAGGACTGGAGACTGGGATCCTTCTATCCTTCCATTTCCTTATCACTTCATCCAATTCAGGGGCGCATGGGAGCTGGCGCCTATCCCAGAAAGCAAAGGGTGCAGGGCAGGCTACTCCCTGGACAGGACACCTTTCCATCACAAGGCACACAGACACAGACACTCACTCACACCAGGGCCAATTTTCCCAGGAGCCAATTAATTTACCAGCATGTCTTTGGACTGCAAAAAGAAACCAGAGCACCTGGAGGAGACCCATGTGAACACAGGGAGAGCATTCAAACTCCACACAGACAGCACCCCAGGAACTGGACCCAGGGCTCCAGTGCTGCGAGGCAGCAACGCTAAACACTACACTACCATGTAGTCCCAAGACTGGGACCACTAGGACTAATTAAGTCATTAATCACTCAAATTATGTCACCTAGAGTTTTGCTTGAGCTCCAGAGCCTGTCCAGCTTCAGACAATCATGTCTATGAGCTGATCAGTCCAGATCTCTCCCAGTTCTCTATTCAGATTAACTTCCAGCTGCCCGGAAGTCAGAGAACAGCACTCCTCCCTCAGCTGTGAGCGGAGCTCATCACAAAGCTCATCTGGATGCCTTTAAAGAGAATTTATGGCCTTTATTAAAGCCATGCCCTCCCCCCACCCCCCACCAAATTCCAGGATCAAGAGCACCAGCCCGCTGTTACAAAGCGCTCATGGCACAGATGATCCCACCAACCAGAAACAGATTTCTCAGCACACAGGCACTCCGGAGCAGGATCAGAATGCTGGAGTGGTGAGAGGAGGTGATAGGTGCACTGTTATAAGGCAGGGCAGCAGGGAAAAGCATGCCTGTGCTCATAATCAGAAAGCTTACAAACAGCACGAGCTCCATTCAGCCCCTCCTTGTCTGAGGACCTCAGTCTCAAGGATCTTGGAGGATCCCAGCAAATTGGCTTCAACCGCATGGATGATCAGCTTGTTACAGACTCCCACCACTCTCTGTGTACAGACATGTCTGCTGATTTCAGCCCTGGAAGCACTTCCCATTAATTTCCTCTTCCGGAGATGGAATACTATGCAATCACCAGAGTAGTATGGCCAATAGCGTGGGGGAGATTTTAACTTCCAGTGGAGGAGACTTAGAAGGCAGTACACCACAGCAAAAATGGGGAGAGAGGGGATTGTCTTTCAGAACTAGAATCCATGATTAAGCATTATGTTCAGGGAGCGGGCAGTGACATCAACTGGTTGCTTTCTCCACAAACAAAGCTGTAACAGTTTTCATGTTGCTTATGACTATTGTTCCTAAATGCAGAACAGGTCCATGAGTACCTGCAACAGCAGCCAGGATCTGTCACAGCAGAGCTTCTGACACTGTTAGGTGGGGGTTAAGGGTGATTATGAATGGTTAGCCATCTATGCACTTTCTTCTAATACAGGGTTGCGGGGCAGGTGGAGCTTATCTCAGCAAGCAATGGACACACGACAGGACACAGCCTGGAAGGGACGCCAGTCTATCACAGGGCACACACAGACACAGACAACGCAGACACAGTCTTTGGACTCTGGAAGGAAACCGTAACACCTGAAGGAAACCCACATGAACATAGGGAGAACTTGCGAACTCCATACAGACAGCACCCCAGGTCTGGTCCTGAACCCAGGACCCTGGCTCTGTGAGCCACTGCACTAATGTGCTGCCCCTATGAATGGTTATCTACCTTTTACTTGTGGATGGCTATAGGGCAGGGGGCACAGTTCCAGTCCTAGAGGGGCATAATGTCTACTTAATTGAAATCGTTTTGAGCTTAATTTAACAAGTTGAAGCACTTCCTCGTTCTTCATGAGGCTGGAGGTTAAGAGAGACCTAGAATACTTGCTGGACAGCATCTTGGAGACCAAAGTACAGACGATTCTGAGTGTTGCCATGGCCTGGATACACTGGGAACACTGGGACAGGAGTGGGCAGCTCAGGTCTTGCCGTGCAGAGTCTGTTTCTGGTTTTCCAACTCAGACTGTAATTGATTTAAGTGTATCAATTAAATGCATAAAAGGTCCAATTGACTGTGATTTCCAGGTCTTAAATGAAAAGCTGTCTCTTTATACCAGAAGGAACCCAGCATTCCAGGATCAGGGATGTCCACTCCTGCTCTATGACATTATACTGACTGCATAAGTGATCCGCTCATTTGACCAGGTCCCTTGAGAACAAATCCTTGTTTATAATGATGGCCTGGAGACTCACTTCTAAAGCAAGGTAGTTTACTGGAGCACTCTGAGTGAAGTACCCTATTCAAGCCTAAAAGAGCCATGCCTCATCTGGGATCTGAACCCGCAATCCCACCAGTCCACATCGCTAAAGAGGAAACTGCACATGGCTGCCGTACACTCGAGCCTGTTTACCCACTGCACTATGGCCCTGTTTTGAGAGCAATCTGGCTGTGACTTCACACCCCTCAGAGGATGTGTGCAATGTGCTCATTATTGCAAGGTGATGCAATCAGTTCAACAGGGGATAGGGGGTCACGCCCATGTGTCCATCACAGGGCAATGGGTGGGGCGATTGGACTCATCATCCAATAGGAATCCCTGAAAAACACTTCTCATAAACAGTGTGTTTTTTTTCAGCTGAAGTAACTTTGCTGTCATTGTTAATGAGGAATAAGTATTTATTCCACTCCAATTCATGCAATTCAAATCGTCCAAAGCCATATCCTGTTCAATTGCCAGTTCAATATGTTATGAATTACAACAGCGAACACAGAACACTTTTAGCACTTGGCTAAAAAATCTGAAGCACACCAGTGTTATGCAGCTACTATACTGTGAAGTTTTGTGCAACAGGACTGGGACCCCTCTCTCATTTCACAGCTCCATATTTCCTCCCTGTTCCTTCCTTCTCTCTCCCTTTTCTCCATCTCTCTGTCCTTCACTTCCTGTCTCTCTCCCTCCATCCCAGTCTCTCTCACGCGGTCTCTCTCCCTCTATTGCAGTCTCTCTCCCTCTCAGTCTCTCTGTCTCTCTCCCACTGTCTCTCTCCCTCTATCTCTGTCTCGCTGTCTCTCTCACGCTGTCTCTCTGTCCCTCTGTCCCTGTCTCTCTGTCTTTCTCTGCCGGTCCCTCTGTCCTTCTGCCGCCCTGTCCCTCAGTTTGTCCCAACTGAGGAGGTACTGGGGCTCCAAATGAGACCAGCGATGGTAGGGCGAGGCGCAGAGAGGAATCAAAACTCTCAGGCAGTCTGGAGCTCCCGCAGACAGAGGTGTGCAGCTTTTTCACGAATAGAGCACATCTGTAAATGAGCCTGCATACACAACACACACAGCCTGTCTAAACACCCCAGTTACCCTGCAGACGCCCGGTGATCCAGACACAGGGAGCAAACTAATATCCGGAATGGATTTTTAATGCATGTTATCCTGAGCTTCCGTGGCCTGGGTGAGCACAAGTGTATCTCAAATGGGCTCTGCGCTACATGTGGCGAAACCCAGAGCACTCCCACGCCATAGCAATCTGAGCCATTCCAGGTTTCACCGCAAGCTGTGGGAGTTCATAAAGCAGTGGAAAGTTCCAGCATTCTGGACAACCCTGAGTCTCTAACAGCACGAAAGCATCTCAGCTGTCTTCCTGGCGGCTTGGCGCAGCTCGTACCAGAGAGCCCAGGGGCCCCAGCAAGCCCTGGAAGTGGATCTGTCTGCTCTGCACCAGGAGTCACGCTCTCCTCGGGAGAGTGAGGAGACAGGGCAGAAGCGGGGCAACAATGTTCTTCTGGGCGCAATGAGTCAGCTCCCCAACTTCAACCCCCCCCACAACACATCGCGGAGCGAGCCGGGACAGCTGGCAGGACCGGCGGCACGCTAAGACCCGGTCTGAAGACGCCACACGCGAGGACGACCCCCGCAGCCTCCCTGCCTGCAGAAGGGAGCGGACGTGTTCGAGCGCTCCTCCACAGGGAGGGGTGCCGATCGCACTTTGATTGGCTGTCCCGCAGCGTGAACGGGGGCGCCCCACGCCTGCCGCCCCCCCCCCCCCCGATGTTAAAACACAGAGGTCTATTCTAACCGTGCCAGGGTGGGGGGGTGGGCGAGACCAGGGGCGGACATCTGTTGCTCCACTCCGAAAAACCTGGAGGAGCAGGAGAGCAGGCGGGAGGGGGGTCTGGCCAGACCGGAGGGCTAAAGAAAATAAACACAGCACCCGAGACGGCCGAGGAGGAGGCTGGAGAGCAGGACGGGACGCAAGCTGGAGAGAACTGGGGGGGGTAGACTGAGGAACCCCCAGATACACACACACACACACGCGCTGGGACCTCAGGTAAAATAATTGCAACAATTCCTATAACAAGAAGAAGATGCCCATCACTGACCTCGCACCCTGGCGTAACAGCAGCCGCACTTTGCCAGTACTTTCCGGAACAAGTGTTGGCACGCGCAGCCCCTGTGGTGGTGCCCTCCCTTCATGCTGTGCCCAGGTCGCTGCCAGCAGGGCTGCCACCTCTGATCATGGCACTGGACGCGAGGCGGGCAAGAGACGGGCAGGGCGCCGGACCGGTCCCCCTCCTCCTCCTCCTCCGCCGGGCAACAAGGGAAAAACCAAGGCTTCCGAAAGGCAGAAATAAAAACCCGGCTCGCGCGTGTCCAGATGTCATCCGCCAGCCACTCCAAGCAAATCCCACTGATCCGGCACTTCCCAGACGGAACGAGTGAGCAATCTCCACGGCTGTCACCCGGGGGTGTGGACAGAGCCCAAGGCAGGGCGTCTGGAGAGGGGCAGACGGAGGGAGAGAGAAGGCAGAGAGCACTGCAGGTCCCCGCCGCCTTCTGCTGTCGCTCTGGTCAAATAACGGGCTCTCCGTCTGGGAGAGAGGGAGGGAGGAGGGAGGGAGAGGAGGGGGGGGGTGGAGCTTGCAGCCTCCCCCTCCTCTCCTGTCCTCCTCTGTTCTCTCTCCCTCTCTCCTACCGCCTGCTCGCCTCTGCCTCCCTCTCCCTGCACTGCGCAGGAGACGGAAGCACACAGACACACACAAAGACTCCCACACCCACTCCTTGCAGAAAGCGCCCGCCGAGTTTGGTGGGAAAGCTGGTGCCTCAGTGACAGACACACACACAGCCCCTGAGCGGCGACAGGCTCGCGCACTGCTGCGTGACACACTTGAACACACCGCCGCCGCACTCCCGTTGCACAGCGGGCTGATCCGCTCCAGGTTTTTTGCCAGCCGCGGGGCTCTTGTATGGCAGCCAGCACCTCATGCTTGTTACCCTGTTGTAAGTGATTTAGCACAGACAGATGTGGCACTAGCATCCGGTTAAAAATAGCCGGGCTGCACATGTCGGGCTGCCTGTTTCATCTGGAGGGATTGTACAAAGAACTTAACAGCTGAGATGGAAAAAAAACTGAAATGGACCCAACTGCTATTCAGTTAAACTCTTATTTCCATCCCTGTTAGTACATAGGGAGAGAGACATGCAGCCAATTGAATGTTGGAAGGAATAGAATTTGTTCCATTTGTAAGATCTCTTAAAGTCTACCAATCAATTTTATTTGCATATAGCGCCTTTCAACCCAGAGCATTCATAGTGTCCTCCAGGCACTTCACTTTTCATAAACACACATATAAAAATGTAGATATATTTGCTTATTATTACTTTGATTTCTTGCTCAAAGGGATTTTTCCATTTTTCAAAGCTTTTCCGAAACCTCCGTCTGTGTATTAGAACTTGGACTGATAGCCTGAAAGTTTCGGGAAGAACGCTCTCTTTCCGAACTCGGAGTCTCAAGGAAAGGCCCTCCCCGAATCCGTGGAAAGACACGGGCAGAGGGCGATCAGACCTCCACTCTCCCCTCTCTCCTGCGGCTGAGCTGCTCTCGGAATAAACAAATCAGCTGTACACTTTCTTGCCAACATTGTTTCAGTGGATCAACCTGTTAATGCTATCACACACCCTCACACAGACACCCGTGCACACACACTGACACAGTTCCATGTTTTCACGCTCATACACAGACACGAGCGCTGACTCACCGCTGCGCACACTCAGAGTCGCCCATAAACGCACACTAACACATCTCACACAGACATACTCAGACACCCCCCGTCTGCCTCTTTTCCTCTGCTGTTCAGGGGTGAGTGATGGGGAAACGATTCTTCCAGGAGTTTTCTCCAGTGACACATCCCCCTGGCCTGGGCCCCCGCCAGTCCCGCGCGAGTGTGCGTGAGCGCGTCCGTGTGTGAGGGCCGAGGAGACTGGCCGAGGGTGAGCTCCCTGGAAAAACTGGGAACCGAAAGGCACGTGGCAGCACAAACACTTTCACTCTTCACTCAGCGAGGCCACCGGGGACTCCTGCTGCCCAGCAGTTTGAGCCACTCCAGGATTTACCAGCTGCCGGGCTCCGGTGCAGACTGTACTGACAAGGCAGCAAAGACACAACATTAATGGCGACTGTGCAAATCTGCTCCAAAAGAGGAGGTGGCCTCCAAATAAGGCAGCCTGTGGTACTGATTTGTAAAGGAGAGCCCTGCAGCTAGCGAAAACCCAGAGCGGATCCACTTGCAGTGCATCGGGATGTTCAGAACACTGGTAATGTCACGAACACGGACTGAAATCCGTGTCAGATCTTGTAGAAGACCCTATGCGATGCGGTAAGAGCTGGAGAAAACAGGAGGCGTGGTAAAAGGGAACACACAGGGGTTTAATAGTGCACAAAATAATAGTGACAGTCCGTGAGATAGTGTACGGGGAAGACAAAACGGCATCCAAATCCAAACGGGTCCAAGGGCAGGTCAAAGCACAATCCGAGAGTCCATCAACTAGAAATCCATCCTGGGACGCGACAAAGTTAAAATCCCCGGGAGGGGGGAGCACACGGACAAACGAAACATGGAGGTCCAAGGGTGACGGGGCGAGATCCTCCAGACCCTGGGCTCAGGGAGCGGGAGGTGTCGGGGATGAGGCCTATGCCCTCAGGAGACGGACGTAGGGTTTCCTGGTGCCAGGCGGGCCTCGCGACATCCTTACCCTCATGATGAGCCCCGAGGACTGGAGGAGCTGGTCTTTAAATAATAACACTAAAAGGGTACACCTGGAGAGCTTAATCACACGAACAATAACGGGAGCAGTGGAGCGCCCTCTAGGGAGGGATGTCGGGCGTGACAGGTAACAGCCGCACAGGGCGCGGCCCATGTCTCAGCGGGGGTCTGATCTTGATGGGGACAACTGTTGCGGAGATCTAATACACAAAATGGAACAAGACACAGTGGGCTCCTCCTACCTTAACAGGCCTTGAGCAAAATCCACCTGGGGGGGGATTTGAATTGTCCGGGACGTGTTTAAAATGCGCCAGCTGAACTCTCATCCTCAAGTGCGGCGGGTTCTGGCCACCACGGACTGATGTTGACTGATAAGGACTGACGCTTTATCCTTATCAGTATTGCCAAGGAGCTGTAAACCCATCAGGTCTGTTGATACTGAAGGAATCTATTGGATTAAAAGGCACTGAGCGATCTAATCTACTGAACCACCGCAGGGTCCCTCTATCTATCCTACTTCTCCATCCGTCTGTCAATGTCTCTCTGTCTCTCTTCATTTCTGTCGCTTAATCAATCGATCTGCCACTGTGCTGTATATTTCTCTCTCGACAATAATAATCATCTTTTACCAGTGTAAACAGCCGCTGAAAGATGACCAGCGATATGTAGAATTGACACATAAGCAGGTGTGGCTCTGAGCTCTATCAACAGGGTGATGGAGAAAACAGATTCCAGTCCACGGCCATCGTGCCTGCCCACCTGTCCTGTCCAGACTGTAGGATCAGGAGCAGTGCAACAGTGGGAGAGAGCTCCCCCTGCTGGTGAGCAGTGTAAACTGCAGGCCAGTAACCAGAGTCCCGCAGCTCCAAACCTCCAGCTGGTCAGCCCAGCTTGGTCATTAAACCAGGAAGAGCTAAAGGATCTGGCTCAATGGATTGGTAAGTAAAACTAACCTGCACCTCAATCCCCAAGCATCAGATTGCGTTCAGGAGATTAGCAGCAGTCAAACAAATCTGTTCCACAGGACAGGGAGGGGAGGCAGAGACACTCTACAGCTGGTGTCTGACAGTCTTTTTCCAGCCGTCAGCATCAATTAAACAATTAGCCTAATTATTTCCTTATGTAGACCCATACAGGACATTACGTAAGGTCTTTAACCATTGATTATTTAACGAAAACACTCACTTGATTCAAGGTACAGTGACCTACGAACCACCTTAGGAAGAAGTACTACAGCTGGGCTGTTAATTAATTAATTAGACCAGCTGTGTAAGCGAGGGCATGGGTGGAACTAAAACCAGACAACACCGGATCTGGAACAGACACCCCTGGGCTAACGCCACACAGGGCTTTGCTCCAGAGCGGGAATTGTTCTTATGGGAAGAGATTTGCCGGGATTACGCAGATCCGTGGTGGGATCTCCTCTCTCCTCTCTGAACCCACCCACGCCCCCTCCCTCTTCTGCGTCTCCTTCTCCCGTCTGCTCTCTAGCCTTTTTTGGCCATAGTTGTGGTTCTTTCATTGTTTTGCTATGTTTTCCAAATCTGCCGATAAAAATAACGGCCCTACAGAAACAATGCGTGCTCTAATCCGTCCGGGCCACAGCGATTCCCGGCGGACTGCAGCAAAGACAATGGCTACAGGAGAGTCTTCCTCTGCCTCCGATGGAAGCCTGTCCAAACTGCAAAAGAATCGGCCAAACGCCCGGAGTGGATCCGCTGACCAGGGAACGGAGTGAAGTACGCAGCCCTTTAATAATCAGCCATTTTGGTCAGAGTGGTCCATCTCCAGTCAGGAGAGCCCGGAGTGTGTCTGCAGGCTTTCATTGCAACTCCACTCTTAAAGACCTGAAGCACTAGTCAAACAAAATGAATAAGATCATCCTTATTGGTTTATTTGGACCAATTTACCGACTTTCCCCAGTTCAAGAGTCTGCTGTTCAGTCCTGGATAGCCACAGGGCCTGCAGTCCAGTCCTGGAGAGCCACAGGACCTGCAGTCCAGTCCTGGAGAGCCACAGGGCTTGCAGGATCTTGTTCCAGCGGAGCTTTGAAGGACCCTAATCAAATCAATTGGTTGCTAAATTAAGAAAAGGTCCCTGGTCATCAGGTACTGGTGCAGAAAAGCAGTAGCAACGGGGCAGCCCTGCAGGGGAGGAGACGAACTGCCCCGATGTGGGAGAGATATGGATTTATCCGGCCTCCAGTGTGAAACCAGGAGGATGAGCCCCAGTGATCCTGAATCATGGCCAGCAGGGACCTGCTTTGCAAAATGACTGCAGGTGCTCGTCTTAAAGATGCACTCATATTAACAAGGCATTTCTCGGCTTTCTCTGACAGCAGGAAACAATGAAGCATTTCTCACCATCAGTGAGGCGTCGTACTGTTATTAAGGAGGGGTTCCATTATGGGTGGCATGGTGGCACAGCAGTTGGCATTGCTGCCTCGGAGCGCCTGGGCCCTGGGTTCATTTCTGGACATAGGGCGCTGTCTGTGTGGAGTTTGCATGTTCTCCCTGTGTTACCATGGGTTTCCTCCAGGTGCTCCAGTTTCCTCCCAAAGACATGCTGGTGTGTTAATTGGCTTCTAAGAAAAACAACTGGCCCAGGTGCGAGTGTGTGTAAGCCCCATGATGGACTGGCGTCCCATCCAGGGTGTACCCAAACTCATGCCCCTTGCATGCTGGGATAGGCTCTGGGTCCCCTGTGACCCTGAATTGACAAGGCTGTTAGAAAATGGGCTGAAGGAAGGAGTTCCATCACATCGCACTCCTGCTAATGAAGCCCTCTACAGCGTCTTCAACACTCAGGGAAAGAATCTAAAAACATGTGGCATGGACACGCTCGCTCGGTAGTTTGCTGAAAGATTTGCAGTGACAGATTGTTCATGATCACAACCTTCCCCTTACATGATGCCATCTGTCAAATTAATTCTGGATTTCCGTGCAGACTCTGTGTCGGCAGAAACCGTGATCCAGCCCCAGGGGACGGAACAGTTCAGGACAAGTGATTTCGCCCTGTGTGACACATGCAGACAGTAACAATGCACTCGCCCATCTTTAACAACAGCATGATCAAAGACAGGGGGCGCTTGAGGACTGAGGACTGGAAGGGCAGCACAGGGGGGGCCCATACTTGCTCGGGGTCGAGACGGAGACAGGAAGGGTTGGAACTGGGAACCTCCTGGTAGCAAGCCCTGAGCTTTAGCCCCCTCAGCTGCCAGGAATTTGGATTCTAACCCAGGACCGTGGCCAGGCAGCCGCGCTCATGAGGCCCGGACGGGAGGGAAGGGCGGAAGAGCAGAAATCGCGCAGGTGGGGGCGCCGCTGTCCTCCCGCTGGGATGATCGCTCCTCTCCCATCTGCAGCGTCGCAGGGCAGCAAGGGGCTTGAGTGAGAAATGAGCTTCCGGGAGCCTCTGTCCTGGACTCCCACTGGGCGAGTATGCAGGCTGGTGCTGTCGTCTGAAGTAGAGCACGTGGAGTCAGTTATAGTGCCGGGCTGCTGGCAGTGCCCTTTCTAACCTGGCCACACGTGAACCCAAGAGAGCAGACAGACGGACTCGGACAACCCTGACCCCAGAGGGATCCCAGTCTGACACACACACACACACACACACACACACACACACGGGACAGAGGGATCCCAGCTCTGACACACACACACACACACACACCGGAACAGAAGGATCCCAGCTCTGACACACACACACACACACACACACACACCCGGGACAGAGGGGTCCCAGCTCTGACACACACACACACACACACACACACACACACACACACCTGGGACAGAGGGATCCCAGCTCTGACACACACACACACACCCGGGACAGAGGGATTCCAGCTCTGACACACACACACACACCCGGGACAGAGGGATCCCAGCTGCGACACACACACACACACACACACACACACACACACACACACACACCCGGGACAGAGGGATCCCAGCTCTGACACACACACACACACCCGGGACAGAGGGATCCCAGCTCTGACACACACACACACACACAGCCGGGACAGAGGGATCCCAGCTCTGACACACACACACACACACACACACACACACGACCGGGACAGAGGGATCCCAGCTCTGACACACACACACACACCCGGCACAGAGAGGTCCCAGCTCTGACACGGTCCCAGTCCAGTTTCCCCCAGTGCCTGGGTCAGCTGTTGTTACTCGTCATTGTAAACTGCTGTGCCATTCTGTAAAGTGCTCTGTGGCAAACTGGTGTGAAGGGCATTATAGCACATCAAATCCAAGTCACTGAGTGATTGATGGATTGATCGATTGGTTGTGCTCCACAGGGGCACCACGAGCACCGAGCCACCGACTCGTGCTGCAGGAGAGAGACGAACCTCACCCCCCCTACCACCATCGCCCCCGCCCAGCAGCAGCCCTGAACTGGATCCAAGTCATGTCATTAAGATGAGCTTTAAGTTTTTTAACTTTTAAGATTTATTTTTTGCTCCAGGCCAGAGCTGAATGCCAATTAAGGCAAACTTGTATTAGGGAAGCGAGGAAGAACCTGGCAAAGTGCCTGCAGCACGCTCCAGCCCTGCTCCGTCTGCGCCACGCTGGGATCACCAGCCTTCCCTGCAGCGTGTGAGAGATCAACAGCACAGGGCGCTGGAGCATCGGCCTGGGAGCCAGCAGGGGCTCGCACTGCCCCCTACCTGTGAAGGAGCGTACTGCTCCATCTCCACCACACTGTGATCAGCCTTACTGCAGCATTTGAGATCAAGAGCACAGGGCGCTAGAGCAACACACAGAGAGCCTGCAGGGCCTCACACTGCCCCCTGCCTGAAAAACAAAGTACTGCTCCATCTGCACCATGCTGTGATCAGTAGCCCTGCCTGCAGGGTGTGAGAGATCAAGAGCACAGGGCGCTGGAGCAACAGGGAGAGAGTCTGCAGGGGCTCACACTGCCCCCTACCTGAGAGAGTACTGCTCCATCTCCTACTAGTACTGCACAGAATTACTGAACAGAACGATCTCCAGTGGAACCAGTGGACCTGTCCAGTTCAGTCCCCACACACCACCACCCTCCTCACACCCCCAGCTGAAGGCCGTCCTGCTGCAGGAATGGGATGGGACTGGGCTGCCGAAACCTCCAGAAAAATTCCCTGAGGAATCTATCAGGCCACAGCCTGTCCCAGCTGCTCACAGCGGCCCTGTGATTCAGAAGAGGGATGGGGTTTCTAACATTTTGTCCAGTGAGTGTAAAAGCCTAATGCTGGGGCCAGCAAGTGTACGACAGGAATCGACAAGGTACCCCACCCGGACTGGGTCAGTGTGGCCCAGCCCGCTTAGATCTGTTTAAAAAATCTGGAGAACGATCGTGCAGAAGACTATAGATTACAGGCACAGAGGTATGATGGGAACACCAGACAACTGGGCAGGGAGGGGGCCATGCCAGTGGGAATTCCAAGAAGAGGGTGGCCAGATGCTCGCTGGCCCTTTAAGGCGGGAAGGCTGGCACTGCACCGGTGCCACGGGGGACCGCGCTCCAGGATGGCTGGAATGGAGTTTTCCGAGGTTGGGCTCTCGGACGGCAGCTCCTTTTAAGGCCAGAGCTGGCCAGGACCGGGGAGCTCTGGGGAGCTGCAGCTGTGCAGGTTTTACAAAGGGAATGTTTTTAAAAAGAGGAAAAATGCCACCATCCCCGTGATGACGTCTTCCTGGCCAAAAACAAAGCGATCTTAGTTCCCCGTCTTCAGTTCCATGATAATTGCTGATTACATTTAATTTCACCGTTACCGCATTGTACGAGGCCACATTCCAAGATTAGGAGCCACAGTCCCAGTACAGTAGAACAGTCCCGTTACAATAGGGGCTACAGTCCCAGTGCAGTAGAACAGTCCTGTTACAATAGGGGCTACAGTCCCAGTACAGTAGAACAGTCCCGTTACAATAGGAGCCACAGTCCCAGTGCAGTAGAACAGTCCCGTTACAATAGGGGCTACAGTCCCAGTGCAGTAGAACAGTCCCGTTACAATAGGGGCTACAGTCCCAGTGCAGTAGAACAGTCCCGTTACAATAGGGGCTACAGTCCCAGTACAGTAGAACAGTCCTGTTACAATAGGAGCTACAGTCCCAGTGCAGTAGAACAGTCCTGTTACAATAGGGGCTACAGTCCCAGTGCAGTAGAACAGTCCCGTTACAATAGGGGCTACAGTCCCAGTGCAGTAGAACAGTCCCGTTACAATAGGGGCTACAGTCCCAGTACAGTAGAACAGTCCTGTTACAATAGGAGCTACAGTCCCATTACAGTAGAACAGTCCCATTACAATAGGGGCTACAGTCCCAGTGCAGTAGAACAGTCCAGTTACAATAGGAGCTACAGTCCCAGTGCAGTAGAACAGTCCCGTTACAATAGGGGCTACAGTCCCAGTGCAGTAGAACAGTCCCGTTACAATAGGGGCTACAGTCCCAGTGCAGGAGAACAGTCCTGTTACAATAGGGGCTACAGTCCCAGTGCAGTAGAACAGTCCAGTTACAATAGGGGCTACAGTCCCAGTACAGTAGAACAGTCCTGTTACAATAGGGGCTACAGTCCCAGTGCAGTAGAACAGTCCAGTTACAATAGGGGCTACAGTCCCAGTGCAGTAGAACAGTCCTGTTACAATAGGGGCTACAGTCCCAGTGCAGTAGAACAGTCCTGTTACAATAGGGGCTACAGTCCCAGTGCAGTAGAACAGTCCAGTTACAATAGGAGCTACAGTCCCAGTGCAGTAGAACAGTCCAGTTACAATAGGAGCTACAGTCCCAGTGCAGTAGAACAGTCCAGTTACAATAGGAGCTACAGTCCCAGTGCAGTAGAACAGTCCAGTTACAATAGGGGCTACAGTCCCATTACAGTAGAACAGTCCCATTACAATAGGAGCTACAGTCCCAGTGCAGTAGAACAGTCCAGTTACAATAGGAGCTACAGTCCCAGTGCAGTAGAACAGTCCAGTTACAATAGGAGCTACAGTCCCAGTACAGTAGAACAGTCCAGTTACAATAGGAGCTACAGTCCCAGAACTCAGATTCTTCCTTCTTCAAAGCCCCAGATCAGTGGCGCTGTGGATCAGACAGGACTCGTCCCCTCTCGTTAGTGCAATCCAGCCCTCATTACCAGTTCTGCTGAAGAGCAGCTCAACGACCCCCCAAGCCTCTTCAGGACAGAGGAGGGCAGGAGGGCACTCTAGCTGAGTGCAGGCAGACGAGAGCCCACAATTAGCCCTGGAGAGGGGCTGGTTCAGGCACAACGCTCAATGATGAGCTTGTTAGCCCTGACTGAGAGGCCAGCTCTGCGGCGAGGCTGAAGAGGTTCGAGTGTTTGTTGATGGAGGTGCGTAGGAGAGGTGAGATCATGTATTTCCTGGCTGGTGGGGGCCCTCCCAGCTGCAGCTGCACGTCGAGCGATGGGCGAACCCCCGCTAGGGGTCAGGGGTCACGCTTAGAATCAGGGTTGACGATAGGGTTTAGGGCTACAAGTAGAGGTGAGGACACAGGGTCTGGAGCTTTGAAACTCACATATTGGGCTAACGTTTGGGTCAGAAGTATGTATGGGACTAGGGTCAAGGGTTAGGACTGAGAAAGAGAGTCAGACTGGCCCTGTTTACATGGATCCTCATTCCTGGGGTGAATTTCACCCCTGGCTTGGCTCTGCTGTTCATAGAGGGCAGTCCTCTTTCCAGAAGGGCAATCATGAGCAACCCCTCACTCCCAGCTGCTACATTTTTGTTACTGGAGTTCATATATTTTCCAATTTTAAGTCTCTCTCTCCAGGAACCTTTTTCGTTTCTAGCTCGGATCTTGTTCAGAGATCTGGCGAAACAGCACCGTGGCCTGGTCAACCACTGGCCAGAGGTTCAGCCCAGTCGCTCTGCAGCCTGTCCAGAGGAACCCTGGAATTTGAGCCGGTCATTCACTAGGAGGATGACCAGAGCTGGAAGAGGCATCATTTGCAAACATGTGGTTTAGTCTGTATTGCTCTTCGTGAAACAGAGGCAGCCTTGTTTCTGATTAAAGGTCAGCCTGTCAGCAGCTTTCATTTTGCCCTGGTCTCTGGAAATCCTTTTGGTTAAGACACACTACTAAAGGACTTTTACTGCAACTGCTATTACTACTACTTTGGATACTGCAGCTACTACTGCAATAACTTCTATTACAATTAAGAAAGATTCTTCATAATGGTATTGGATAGTAGTGCCCCGTACTGTTCAAGCAGTAACGTTTTCACTTTCAAAGTTGCTTATGCCAGCACTGAACTTATTATTTTTTCCCCAGATTGGGCCAATTGCAGTAGCATACAATGTAAAAAGCCATATAAACCCAGCTGTGCTCCATCAGATAAGTCACTGTATCAGATGGGAAAACATGGCAAGGCAGATTATGCCTTGCAAATTCACCAAGCTGAACTGTAAACATGAGCTTTGATAGCCCAGCGTTCGGGGCCTGGACTGTGCAGTTCTTCCTGTCGGAGTGCAGTCTTATACCACGAGCATGCTGCAGTCACCCATAGCTGTGGTGTGGGCCTGGAATCACTGTGTTAGTGCAGACAAAGGGAAAGAACAAAGGAGAGAGAATGAGAGAGTATGGAAAAGCTGAGCCTGTACTGTTTCAGGGGCTATGATCACAATCTCACCATAGAATCTGGACACAGACAGACCTGGCTACCCAGAGAGGACAGGCTCAGTGACCACAGCCTGGACATAGAAACTGGACACAGACAGACCTGGCTGCCCAGAGAGGACAGGCTGTGCTCCCACTGCCAGCAGGGAGAAAGAGACAAAGAAGCACTTTCTGCTGCAGTGAGAAATAATCTGGAATTAGAGAAACATTCTTCCCTAAAATAAATCTAATCCCAGAATTCCCACTCCTGCCCCAGTAGGCTTGGAAACATCTTAGTTTGGCAGACAATTCAATAGACTGGCAGGACAATACAAGATCTCCTGTCACAGCCTGAAGAACAGAGTGTGAGCCCCTCTCTCAGTCTTTTTGTTGTAAGACCTTTGCTGTTTTTATTTTGCTTTGAATTGTAAATATGATAGGGAAGGAGAGAGAGAGAGAGAAAATATGAAAAAAGGCAGTAGATTTTCCTTGCAGTCTGTGTGATCGGCCCCTATCCCACTCCTCTCCCGCCTCGAGCTGAGCTGTTGCACACACCAGGAAGCCGTGCTGGAGCAGTGGGCCTTGACACAGAGGGGCAGGCTCCCCTTGCCTCAGATACACTCTGCACGGGACAGCAGGCTGAACCCAGTCCTGAGCAATGAAAATATAACACTCTTTGGGGAAACAACTTTTACCAAATGCCTCCGTGAGATCCTACCAAGAGTCCCATTTGGGGAGATAAGATAGTAGCTGGCCAGGTAATTCCATTGGAGCTATCCTGGATTCTGAGCACACAAGGGAATACCTCATTTACAACCTGGAGAGCTATTTATAGAGCAAAGGACCAACTGCTGTGCCCCCCAGCTAGGAAATGAACCTGCAACCTCCCCGTGGTAAGCCCAGAGCCCTAAGTATTACTCCTTCCTGTAGACATATTAATGGGAAAAGGTAGAGAGCCTTAGTTAGGAAAAGTAGGATCGAGCACAGATGGGCTCGAGCAGATTGTCCCAGTTTGCTACAGGACATGTGCACACCTTGTGGAACAGGGGACTGGGCTACAGGCTCTGGCCCCAGCCCACAGGCTGACAGGCTGACTTGTAGTCAGCAGGGTTACAATTGTGTTCTTTCTGTTTCTAAGAACACTCAGTTTCGCCTCCCCCACTAAATCTTTAGCCAGGTGACATTTTGACCCATTGCATGAAAAAAGAAAAAAAAAAGAGGTCAGGAAACCACAAGCCAAGGTCCTGAAAGGCTTTTGGAAAGCTCAGAGAGAGGCAGCAGTCAGTGACCAGACAGAACAAGGACTCACTGTCTCACTGCAAACAGAACAATTTCTAAAGCAAAGCATTATAAACTCACCATCGGGTCCTGCCATCCACTTGCAAGCAACGTAGAACAATTAAGAGTTTAATCCAAGTGGATCACCATACGATTTCTCTCTTCTCCAGCACAGCTTGGGAATGTGGACAAGACTATACTGTACTTTCAGGGATCATCTCCAGAGTTTGTAACACAGGAACAAGCACCTTAAGAAATATTTTAGACTTAGTAACACTTTTTATAGCTTTATAGAAACACAGGGGTCCTGTCTTCTATAAACAGACATGGAGACTAAGGCACAAAGCACCTTCAAATGGAACAAGTGTCCTAGTTAACAGACCCTGCCCAGGACTCAAACTTCCCTCTCTAAACAGGACAGCTCACCCATGAATGGGAACTGGTTTCCCTATTCAACGTCTTTGTGGATTCAGCAATATAGGAATCCAGGATTTCCAGAAACAAATTAAACTGCAAAGCCCTTTAGGAGAAGAGAGAAGAGCAGCTCTCCTGCAGTGCTTCGATTGCCCGGCCTGTACTTGGTGTCCAGTCTGCTTGCCGAAAGCAAAAATCCAGCGTCCAGTCTTTCTCGGAAGCCAACGACATTTCAGGAAATGCCAAGTTGGCACTCTGGTACTGCAAGGTTGTTGGAGGAGTCTGGGCCAGCATAGCCATGTTACACTGTGTTTATACACGAGTCTCCTAGACCACCTGTCCTATTGCAGTCTCAAGCACAGTTGTGGATGGATTGCGGGTGGGGGAATGGGGTACCAACATCCCCAATCACCCCCTGGTCCAGCAGACCAGCTCTGTTCCCCAGCAGAGCACTTCATCCTCGTCGGGCCTGGGCCTACTTCTCCAGCCTCCCGAGATCACAGAATCCCTCAGGCCAAAAACTCTCTCAATCAATCAATCAATCAATCAATCAATCAATCAATCAATCAATCAATCCTTCCTTCCTTCCTTCCTTCCTTCCTTAAGCACCCCCCACACACACACTCAAATATTATGTTTATACCAAGTAGTTTTATAAGCCTTTTAATTAGCCCAGAGATGTGGCTAGCTCCACACACAGCCTGCCCCAACAGCTCCTTTTCCTCATGTGGAATCCCACTCTCTCTGAGTGCTAAGGACACATTCAGACCAGCTGTGCCTCATTCTGCAGCTTTCCTCGGTTAACATGCAGCCATCTTGGCTCAGGACCACACCCTTAAGCCTGTGGTTTGAGCCAAGATGGTGGCTTTTTCACAGCGCCACCTTTCACTGGAATTTTAAAAATAAACTCCTTTCTGTCTCAAATGGATTTTTAATTATACTCCACTTTCAATTATCAAAACTACCATTGAGCTGACAGACTGAAGGAACTGATCCTTTTTAGTGTTGAACAGAGAAAAGGATAAGGGGACTGAGCCCAGTATTCAAAATCCTCAAAGACACTAACGAAATCAACCCTGTTTTCTGAATCAGCAGTGAAAGACGTAACACAGGAGACAAGTGGAAACTACAGAGAAGTGCATTTCAAGCCAAAAACAGCACAGCTCTCTTTACACAAAGGGCAGTGGAAGAGTGGAACAAGCTACCCAGCCATAGTGTTAAAGCCGATACCCTAGTTTCTTTCAAGAAATGGCTGGGCGAGGTCCTGGGATCTGCTAACTATAATATGGGCCAGACTGGCCGAACGACTTCTCTGGGACAGACAGGCAGATTGAGAAAGATCTGTCATTGCACCTCTGCACATGTGGGCTTATTCCACGTCTCTGACCCGGTCGAGGGCGCGCTGCAGTCTCCAGTAACCCTGCCACATGTTGCACAGCCCCTCTCTCAGCCAACACAAGCCCTTTGTTCTTTTTCAGCCTGTGGAAATGCGTGCAAGGCTTCTCCCCGCTAGCACACAGCCCGCTTTTGTCAAGTACCCCCCCAGATCCACTCGGCAGAGTCCAGCTCCACATCTGGTAGCGGTTTTCAGCAACCACTTGCTGCGTTCTCTCAAGTCATTAGCCTATCCCCTGGGCCAATTAAGCCTTATCTTTAATACGAATTTCACTGGGCGTGGCTCAGTAATGGTGCATTTACCCTGCACTGACTTGCTAAGTGTCTTTGCAATGAACTCTATAGCTGCCTTCCAGTATTTCCACATCCTTGTTGTTCTTGGTGAGCTGGTCCCCACATATGGAAACCCAAACACGCGCTTGTGTGCAGAGCAAAGCAGGTGTCTTCTTCAGGACAGGATCTGAGGACACACTCTCTGACTCTCTCCTCCTGCTGTCGTTTCTAGGTTTTTATACAAGAGGGCACAAGGCACACCCATCAAGGCATTCACTGATCAGATGTTGCAGGTTCGATTCTGGGTGATGTCATCAGCCATCTGTGACCGGGACTGCCCCAAGGGTTCCTGGGATAGGGGGACATCACTGGGGGCTTCTCGACAGTGTCTAACCAGACACCTCAGGCTCAAATAACTGCCGATCCCCCATCAATCCCTAAAACGTACAGTGAGTGACAGTTCCAGATTTTGGAGAAAAAGAGCAGAAGTTCTCTCCTGATCCAGCAATGGGAACCAAATCTTCCTACCTTGACCTGTCAGCTCCCCTCTCCCCAGGCCGTCACCCCGTGCTGTCTCTTCCTGGGGGTCTGGGGGCTCAGCGCCCCCGTCCGCACGCTCTGACCTCTGGGTCGTCTCACACAGCAGCGGCTCCTCTTCAGAGGCATCAGGGGCCTGAAAACAAGGGCCTGAAATCAGAGGGCTTTTCTGAGGGCTAAGGTGTGAGACGTGTGAGTCCTGCAGTGTGAGACATGTGAGTCCTGCGGAGTGAGACGTGTGAGTCCTAAGGTGTGAGACGTGTGAGTCCTGCAGTGTGAGACATGTGACTCCTGCGGAGTGAGACGTGTGAGTCCTGCGGTGTGAGACGTGTGAGTCCTATGGAGTGAGACGTGTGAGTCCTGTAGTGTGAGACATGTGAGTCCTATGGAGTGAGACATGTGAGTCCTGTGGTGTGCTACCCCTGTGATGTGAGATATGTGAGCCCTGTATAGTGAAATGTGTGGTCACTGTGGAGTGAGACGTGTGATAACTGGTGTGAGCTGGAGTGAGCTGAGCTGATCATGTGTCTCTTGACACTCCGTCTCCTCACCTCCTCATTAAAGATAAGGCCCAGCAGCCTGCTCCCCCAGCACTGAGAGTAAAGGACATTCCAATGTTCAAAGTCTTCACAAACACTACAGCAGAAACCCTCAGAAAAACATCAATTTAATTGAGTTTGGTCCTGACATAAATATTTGGAGAATCTCAGCTGTGGTCAGCTCACCCGGGAAGATCTGCAAATGAGTATCTGAAATGGATTTAGAGCCTGTACTGTTATTGTTATTAAATTCTAGGGTGTCAGGGCTGCTCCAGCAGAGAGGGAGAGAGTGTGTGTGAGTGTGTGACTTGTATGCCTCTGTGGATTTCAGGGGTGCCACGAGTGCTGTATGTGTGTGTGTATCTGTGTATCGCTTTATCTGTGCGTTGTGTGTATCTCTGCGTCAGTATGTGTTTGCAAGAGATTTTATGTGTGCATCTGTGTGTGTGAGTATGTGATTTTGTGTCTTTGTACTTCTGTGTCTATAAGTGTAAGTGTATCTCTTTGTCTGCCTGTGTGTTTGTATCCACGAGTGTCAGTGTGTGTTATTGTGTGTCTCAGTGTGAAAGAGAGCAGGTGCATCTGTGTGTAAGGATGTCAGTGTATTTGTGTGCCTCTGTGACTAAGTACGTCAATGATCTGTGTCTCCAGTAGTGTGAGATGGCAAAACACTGCAATCACACACTTAAAAAGTACAACATTAACAGGCAACTCACAAAATTCGAGGACTCAGTAAACTAGAACTGTTTCTGGGAAAAGTGGAAAACTTTAAATCAAAACCAGAAGAACTGGCCAACCAAAATGGAATTGTCTGCAAAAATGTTTACTAAGAGATTACAAATGTAACACAATAGTTTTGAAAAATTCGTAGCTCTGTATCTGGCTATTAAAGACAACCAAAACCCTTGGACTCCCCGATCACAGAGTAGGAGCTAATGGACAAACTCCAGGCCCTCAGACCACGCAAGGGCTGTGGCCAAGGAGTCAACATCGAGATGCCGAGACTGAGATGCAGAAAGCCCTGCTCACACTCCAACCTCTTACGGGTGTTTCTCTGAGGTCTAGAACCAAGGACTGATCACCGCAATCTAGAAAAGTGGAGACAAACTCAACCCTAAAACGGGCATCTATGTGAACAGTAGTAATCTGGGGAAGGTACTGTATTCTGCAGTATCATGAATGCCCGAACACTGGCCTTCCTTACCAAGCACAGTGACCTCAGTA
The DNA here is from genome assembly GCF_040954835.1 of Lepisosteus oculatus. Lineage (NCBI taxonomy): Eukaryota > Metazoa > Chordata > Actinopteri > Semionotiformes > Lepisosteidae > Lepisosteus > Lepisosteus oculatus. The sequence continues at coordinate 21,485,416 of NC_090696.1, forward strand.
AGAGCCTGGCCTCATACTACACAACACAGAGATCAAGTTTCTGTTCTGCATGGATGACCTGGTCCCTCTGACACCCACAGAACAGGGGCTGCAGCAGAGCCTGGCACTGCTGGAGCAGTACTGTCACACCTGGGCACTCACAGCCCATCTGGACCCAGAACAGGGGCTGCAGCAGAGCCTGGCACTGCTGGAGCAGTACTGTCACACCTGGGCACTCACAGCCCATCTGGACCCAGAACAGGGGCTACATCCGAGCCTGGCACTGCTGGAGCAGTACTGTCACACCTGGGCACTGACAGCCTATCTGGACAAGACCAGAGTCATGGTCATCCAGAAGTAAGATAGGTCTCAGATTAACTGGTATCACTTCACATGGGACAACAACCCAACCAGCTGCGCATATCTTGACTCATATCTGGTTCATCTGGGAGTTCTGAGCTGGCAGTGAAGGCACTGAAAGTGCACATGGTTTTCTACAGCATATGAAGAAGGCTCCACAATATTAACCCCCTTTAAAAATCCGGCTACAAATATTTGAAAGTGAAATCCAACTCATTGCCCTGTATGGCAGTGAAGTGTGGGGTCCCCTCACAGACCAGGATTAAACTAAACAGGACAAAAACCTCAAGAAACTCCCCACACAGAGTTCTGTAGAAACATCCTCCATCTGCAGAGAAAAACACCTAACAATATGCACGGGGACCATGGTGCCCAACAGGAGAGTGATAGCTGACTGGATGAGAGGCATGTCTCTCAGTGATGTCACAGGAAGTCAGCAGATGACCAGGATATCACTGTGTGCCTGGGAAAGCAGAGTGAGCACTGGCCAATTCATTGCAAACCTGTGCTCTGCCACATCTCTGTCGTTCTGAGGAATCTCAGTCATAGCTAACTATTAAGATCTATCTGTGTGTGTTATGATTACAAAGCTTAGGTGCTGGGCGATTTGAAGTAGAGATTTTGCTTTGAATTAAGATGGATCAAAAGATGACAGCCCCTCTGGTGCCTAATTATCTGATGAAAATGCCAACACCTGTTTGAATAGAAATATGTGGCGGAAGAGAAGTGCTTAAAGTAGCAATCCTCATCCTAAAGTGTCAGTCTGATCAGCCACTTAGTTAGTTAATTTAATCCACATCAATTAAGCAATTTACAAGCCCTTTGTGCCAAGGTGTTTCAGTGGCATCGATCTGGAGTCTTCCCACTGTGAGCAGCCACCTGACCTTTTGAATTCCTCTCGCTATTGCAAGACTATAAACCTGTGCTCCCGACTAGGCAAGGAGAGAAATGCTTCCCCAAGCTTGTGAGCCATGCAGGACCCATCCCCCGCCACCCTCCCCCCCCCACTCACCCACTGCTGGCTGGGCAGCGCCAGGGATGAAAGGATGTCACCCATGGCACCCAGAATATAGTCCGTCCGTCCTTGGTTCTTGGGCAGAGCCTTCATCCCCGATCCCGAGATCTGACTCTTCTCCCGTGCCGAAAGAAATCTCCTCTCGATCTCCGCCGCCCAGCGAGCGCCCTGCCAGGGAGAGAGAGCTCACAGCAGGGTAAGATCCCCGGCGAACGTTAGCTCCTGGTCAGGGTCTCTCCTGGGGTTTTCTTCTCCGGGTGAGTGTGAGCCGTCTGCACGCAGAAAAAGCCCAAGTGTTTGTTTGTGTTTCGGGAGAGCTCCTGCTTTGTTAAAGTTCCCAGCCCACCCTCCGGGAAACTCCACTCTGCCTGGGCCATTGGCTGCCGAAAACATGCCCACCCCACCTCCCTCCTCCGTCCCCCCTACTCCCCTCTCCCTGTCTTATCTCTCGCTCCTTATCCGCACACCCCCTCTCCCTCCGCCCAGGCTCTCTGATGTCCACATGTTTCTCGTAAGGAAGACAGCGCTCTCTGACGGGCCAGACGAGCAGAGCAGCAAGGCTCACTCTCTTTCTCTTTCTCCCTTTGCCTCTCACTGCAAAACCCAGCTTGCACCCGGGGCTGGGAATGAGTCCCATGGCATAGCAGGCTTGATCGATTCCACGTCTTGCCAGCTCCTGCCCAGTAAAACCCAAAGGCCAGCCAGATGTGCTCAGTGCTTGCTTAAGTCCCACATCTGTCTTGGCACAGTGACGCCACATCAGCCCCCACACTGCAGTCCTCTGGTGTGGGCTTATGTACAAGAGGCACCGTAGGACCTCAGCAAAACCCGAGACGGCTCACGGGGCTGTGCAGTGGGAGTCCTACCTGCTCTCTCCGGGTTTTCTGAGGATAGAGGGTGGGCAGTTGAAGGCAAGGAACTGGATCCCCTCTGTGCCGGAGAAAGGAACTGCTTCTCAGATCGGATCTGGAACAGCTCTAAATTTAGCACCACACCCCTGTTTCATGGCTAAACTGAGCGTTAGCCCTGCCTCTCAGCCACAGACAGCTCTCTGTGTTCAGCAGGCAAGCCAAGACTGCAGGTCCACCTTCTCTGTGTGTGTTTGTTCTTGGGTTGTGGCCCAAGCAGGACTTGGGTTCTCTGTGTGTTCCTGAGATTGAGCTCCTGCAAGTGTGTTTTCTGACAGATACAAATGTGATCTGTAAATATAATACAGTGAATGACACAGTACTGTACTCCTTACAGCTCTGACGCCCTGCAGGATACAGTCTGGAGTCGAAACATTCTGAGGCATGAACAGTTCATTCCTCTGGGCTTGATGTATGAGCGCAGGCTGCAGCACGAGCCAGGGGGAGTGAGAGATGGAGGGGAGAGCCGAGTGCTGCAGAAAGCAGATTTCTGGGAACATTAGCGCCACCTCCTGGACAAGACCAAGAATCCTCTAATCACACTGCCCTTGTTGCCCTAGTGGTTTGTGTTGAAGTCATTCTGGCTGGCAGACAGGGGGGGTAGGCACTGTCTCCTGCACTCCTCCAATTCACAGAAGAGACTGAGGCCAGATGTCCTCTGGGCTGTTTTATTTAGTACACAAGCCTGGGAATATAGCATTGCAGGAGCTTTTTATAACCACACAGAAGAATTCACATGTGTGGCCAGTAGTAGCTGCCTATCTTTTTTCTGTGCCTGCCTCTACTTGCTCTGAGTGTATGTATATAGGTTTGACTACAAGGTCTCACAAACTGGGCCTTTTTACATACATTGTAATCAGGCTTTGTACCTTTCCATATACTGTATGCACATCTTGCTCAGCTCAAAACATTTTGTGTTTCCAGCTATGTTATTCGTTCTAAGAAGTGAAGAGTTTTTTACCAATATGCAGTTTCATCTAAAATATTGTCTGATTATTAACACGTTCATACCACTCTGTTCATATTTTATTAATTTACTCTATTTCTAAAACAATTATAATGACATTTGCATCACCTGTTTGGGCAATTTTGATTATATGGCCAGCAGCTATGTCACTCTGCAACTCACAACTGGCAGCCCACTGACGATAAGCAGGTGTGAGCCTGGTCAGTACCTGGATGGGAGACTCCTGGGAGAAACTAAGGTTGCTGCTGGAAGAGGTGTTAGTGGGGCCAGCAGGGGACGCTCACCCTGCAGTCTGTGTGGGTCCTAATGCCCCAGTATAGTGATGGGGACACTATACTGTAAACAGGTGCTGTCCTTTGGATGAGACGTAAAACCGAGGTCCTGACTCTCATTACAAATCCCAAGGTGTTTCTCAAAAAGAGTAGGGATCTTTCCCCAGTGTCCTGGCCAAATTTCCCATTTCCCATTGGCCTTTACCAATCATGGCCTCCTAATAATCCCCCTCTATGAATTGGCTACATTACTCTGCTCTCATCCCCACTGGTAGCTGGTGTGTGGTGAGCATTCTGGCGCACTATGGCTGCCGTCGCATCATCCAGGTGGGGCTGCACATTGGTGGTGGTGGAGGGGAGTCTCCACTACCTGTAAATCGCTTTGAGTGGAGTGTCCAGAAAAGCGCTATATAAGTGTAAGCAATCATTATTATTATTAATTACACAGCACCCCCTTAAATGCAAATGTGCTCATTCATTTCTACAGCAATTGAGAGCTGTTTACATCAATAACATAAATACCGAAAGTGTGTGTTTTGAACGAAAAGGGTATTTTTCATGCATTTTTGCTTGTTTCCTTATAAGCCATGATAATGAAGGAACAAAGGTGCTGCTGTCTCCTGTTTATATGGCCAGCTGCTGTCTCCTGAGTTTCAGCTCAGTCCTGGTTTACGGGAGACTTCAAACAGCATGTCTATGGGGATGCGGGGAGGGAGTGATAAAGACAGATCTTTAGCATTTGGGTCCATTGCACATTATGTCTACTTTTCTGCCGTGTTTTAAATCACCCAGTAAACCTTAAACATCCAGCTCTTAAAGACCCTATTCTCAGAGTACATGGATCTGAAACAAGTGGAAACTACAGAGAAGTGTGTTTAAAACTGAGAACAGGAGAACAAATAGCCCCGCCGGCACAAACACAAATGCGTATGCTCGCACGGTAACATACACGTGCACGATGCATGTAAAAAAAGGGTGCACCCCTTTTCACAAAGAGTGGTGGGGGTGTGGATCAAGCTGCCCGCCCATGAAGCTGAAACTGATTTCAGGGAACAGCAGAGTGATCCTCAGATCAATTCGCTACTGACTACCAAACGGGCTGGACAGGCTGAATGGATCCTCTTGTTCGTCATCTTTCTTATGCTCCTCATCTCCGTCACTGAAAGTGGCTCATTCTGTGGGGCCAGAAGAAGCCTCACCAGCCGTGACCAATGTCCAGAGAAAATGACAAGCTGCCGTTGTTGTCCCCAAGCCTGCTGGTTCATCCATCCCTCCACTTTCTAATCGTTTCATCCACTTCAGGGGCGAGGGGGAGCCGGAGCCTATCCCAGGAGGAACGGGTGCAAGTCAGTCCATCACTGGGGAGACAGACAGAAACACAGACACAGACACATACTCTCACCAGGGACAATTTGTCTTACAGGGCAGCTGAGCATCTATATCATAAAATCTCCCACTTAAACACCAACTACTACAACTTCCTGGCTGTGTTAATCCGTCCATCCACTTTATCTAAGTCAGAGTCGCGGGGCAGCAGGAGCCTATCCCACAAAGCAACAGGTGAATGGCAGGATACGTCCTGGATGGGACACCAGTCCATCACAGGGCACGCACTCACACGCACACCAGGGAAAGTTTTCCCAGAAGCCAATTTGCCTGCCAGCATGTCTTTGGACTGTGGGAAGAAAAAGGAGCACCCAGAGGAAACCCACAGGACATGGTGGAGAACATGCAAACTCCACACAGACAGCACCCCAGGAATTGAACCTCTGTGCTGCCCTGATATGCTGTCAGTTGTCCAGAAACTGTGACCCTGCAGCGCGAAGTGTGTCTGCTGAGCAGCTCTCACCTGAGGCTGCACCCTGTTTCAGTACAGCACACCAGACCCCTTTATAACCTGCTTCCCCTTCACAAGGGGCCACTGAACACTGAAACAGCTGGAGACTTCAAATTGTCCATAAACATCTGTAGCTTTAAAGAGCTGTTTTCTTCTAAACAAACAAGGGCCTAAGGTAGCTGTTGCTTTAATTAACTGATTGGGAACTCGGATCTCAAGGCAGAGAATGCACAGCCCCCACCCATATGGCCACAGTGCTGTGGGGGGAGGGCTGGGCCTGTGGCTCCCCTCTGGTGACATTCTTAGCTTTAAGTCACCCTGGTTGACAGCACAGTGTTATAAGTTCTAATTCAGGGATAATAGGATCTGTTCTGCCTGTAGCCCTGTGGTTGAGACAGAGGGGACTGTGTGACATCTGGGCGTCAGACTCCCATCGCCTTCCCTGACCAGAATGATCCCCAGACCCCACCTCTGCTGGGAACCAGTGGAACCAGCGGACCTGTCCAGTTCAGTCCCCACACACCACCCCCCCCCCTCACAACCCCAGCTGGAGGCCGTCCTGCTGCAGGAATGGGATGGGATTGGGCTGCGAATACCTCAGAGGAGTCCATCTGCTACGCCCTGTCCCAGCTGCTCACAGAGTAGATCTCACATTTGGTGGGGGTTCCTGATATTCTGTCCAATACTTATCTGAAAGCCCTACATGTGCAATGATATATAGATGAATAGACTGACTGATAGAAAGCTAGGAAGACACACTGTAGTGTGTCTGTGTTTATAATGCCATTGCAATCTGCTATGATAAAGGCAGAAAGACAGAATGCATGTAGATCTGTAGGATTGTCTTGTGCACCAGACATGCTGTATAGACATCCATTGTATTCACAAAAGCCCAGACTGAGTAAGACTTAGTGTTGTCATGTATACAAAAATCTGTAGAAACTCTGGTGCAGTGTGAGTGTGTCTGTGTTTGTGTCTGTCTGCTCTGTGATGGACTGGCGTCCTGCCCAGGGTGTGCCCTGCCTTTGCTTGCTGGGATAGGCCCCGTGACCCTGAATTGGACCCTGAAGTGCTTAGAAGATGGGTGGGTGGATCGAAAGGTTAACTTAAAATACGTTGGTCCAAAAATGGTGATGTTTTTGAGTGTACAAGGTGCATGTGAGCACTGGTGGGGCGATCTCTGTGGCGGTCTGATCTCCGGGAGGCCTCTCTATTTTCAATGTGCCTCCCTGCCTTGACTCCCTGCACCTCTGATGGATCTACTTAGCGGTCAGCACTGGCTCAATGGACTCCTGAGTCAAACAGCAGTGCCCCAGGCTCCCTCCCTCTACAGCCCCAGGGGACAGATCTGAGGGGGCGGGAGACTAACAGCCCCTCCAGGTGGGAGTTCTGCTGCACCTTGGCTTGATCTCCAGGATGAGGAGGACTATGGGCCGAGTGTGATGGAATCGGAGGGCTCCCCGCCGCACCCAGCCTGGACCCCTCTGCTTAAGAGCCGCAGAGCCGCAGAGCGCAGGCAGGGTGACGGGTCCCGCTGTCCCCTGTAATCCCCCGCAAATCTCCTCTAATCGGGATGAGAGCAGCACGCTGCCTGACTTCAGAGCCCATTTGAATTAAGACTGGAGGTGTCATCTGCCCGGCGCAGGCAGAGAGAGAGGGAGATCTGACGAGGACCCAGGCAGATCACAGCAGGATTCTCCTTCGTTAGAGGTAAGCGGGCAGGGGAGCGTGTGCCATGTGTGAGCCCGGGGCACTCCGAGGGGGACAGAGGGAGCTGCGCTGCGCCATCGTGCCATCTTCCAGAGCAGCATGGTGGTGCCAGCTGAGCGGGACCTTCTGTTTGGGATTTCAGCCACGATTTGTAATTAAACTAATAGGACAGTGTCATTCTAGTCACACCTAAATATGGAGGCTTGACAGAGGGGTGGACGGACTGATAGATGAATGTATAAATGGATGGGTGAATGTATAGATGGATGGGTGAATGTATAGCTGGATGGATGATGAATGTAGGAAAGAGTGGATGGATGAATATTTAGATGGATGGATATATAGAGGAATGGATGGGCGAATGGCTACATAGATGGTTGAATATATAGAAGGATGGATTGAAAGATGAAAGGATGGAAGAGTGGAAGGATGGATACATTGACAGAAGGATGGAAGGATAGACAGAGGAATTGACGGAAGGGTGATGGGGTGGAAGGATGGACAGACGGATGGAGGGATGGAGGGCTGGATGGCAAGTCGAACCGCTCCGAGGTGCTGCAGTGGCAGGGGATCACAGCAGAGACCAGAGCCGCCAGTCATCCCCTAGAAATTGCCCAGGTGAGAGGGAGACCGCCTGGAACTCCAGAGGGTGGCCAATCGGGATCCTGCGCCGCATCTAATCGAATTTCAGGAAGACTGAACAGGATGTGACAACTGTACAAACTGAACGGCTTGAAGCTCTGCTGCTGGATCACATTCCCCTCTGGACTGTGGTGACCGGACTGTGGTGCCACATTTAACAGGGCAACATCACTGTTGCTCCTTCTGTGCCGGGCGCCAAATTCCAAACTCAGGGCAAGCCGCTGCCTTGTGGCGTAGGTTTCGGAATAGAGGGACAAGCCAGCATGGAATCCTATCCTCAGGGCGATCAGCTCCTGCTCTCCTCAGTGGCAAATAATAAAGTACATCCAGCGCCGGCACAGCGTCCAGTTCCGGGCAGTGGACAGCAGTCCTGCTGGGCTGGTCACGAAACAGGCTTCTGCTTTCCGTGCCCAGAGCGGAGGCAGCTCTGAGCTCCCTGAGCTGGAAAGCTGGGAAGACCCTGGCGCAGGACGATCCAGTTTGTGTTGCCTGGTAGTCAGAGCAGCTGCCACTAATAACAGACAAGAGCTTCCATATTCACACACACCCTCAATGAGCTGTAATACAAAGCTGACTTAGCATGAAAGAACAGGCACACAGTCCGTGTCTCTCAATTCTGTTTCATTCCTGTTTTTTCTGTGGCAGTTTCTTTAATGTGAGCAGTTAAACACACTGAAGCCAATGTAATAATCACTCACCTCTGCTTCAGATACCTTGACACTACTGCTGTTGCTCTTACAATTCATGGCAGCAATTAATTGAGAAAATGCACTATTACATTTTGTACACTATATTCACCTCACTTAGAATTATACAGCCTCCAAATTTATCCACTGCCTGTAAGGGTGTCAGAACTGACACATCAGCCAGGTCTGCTGTTGCCTTCAGTGATGCAACAGAGGCTTATGCATCAACAATCTTTTCTCTGTGAGACTCACATGCAGGAGCCTTCCTTCACATAGCACAGTGCACTAAGGGAAAGGTCTGGTCTGCTGCTGCATTACAGTCCTCAGGAATGTTGGGATATTTCCATTGATTTAGACAGAATGGTTTGCTTCTGTGGAACATACCGCACTGTGGTACTTTGGCAGGGAAATGGTGTCACCATTGTCACTGGGTAAGGAAACTGAACATTCAACGTGTTTGCTGCTGAGACACTGGAGTTCTGAAAAGGAGATGTGGCTTTTCTTGCTTTCCTGTTAAACTGGTCTAGTTAATCTGGTAACCAGTTGGTTTAGTTCGCTAAGAGTGGAGAGTCAAAACCCTCAGACACCCTGCAGACACACTGACCCCCCAGGACCAGGTCTGGACACCCCTGCACACCTGTCATAAAGGACAGCAGGAGATTCAGGTGAAGACCTCACTTTGTCACATCTATAGTTAATCAGTCTGTAAGTAACCCAGAGCAGGGTTATTTATATAACTTTAATGACTTAAGTTAAGTCAAAGAAAATCCCATTCAGGTGCACAAGAGAAAAGCTTATCAGTGCAACACCATGCCTGTAAGTGTATTCTTTCCCACTGTGTCACACTAGGACAAGAGTTCTAGTCTGGTTTTACGGGTCTTTTTAAAGAGCAGGTTATCATCCATCAATTAAACAAGTCATTGGTTCATCAAGGTCTTGAAGACTGAAGGGCCTTCTAATGTTTATTTAAGACAATCTCTCAATTACTTAACCTAACAAATCCCTTTTTTAATTGATCACAATCCACTTTGTCCAGGTCTATAAAACCTGATGATCCAGTGGCTACTGATAAAGCATGGGAGACTGGGAATCTTTGGGAAGGAGAATTTCTCATTATAAAAAATATCATGATGAAAAATAACGCTTTTTGCTTCCATGGGAGTTATGTCTCTTAAAGCCATTCATCTGTTGTTTTAGTGATTGATCAACCAGTTACTAATCCACCCATTTCTCTAAAATTCCAGTGATGCTAACCACTTCTAGCTCAGCGATGCTTTTAGCCCAACGATGCTAACCACTTCTAGCTCAGCGATGCTAAGCCCAGTGATGCTAACCACTTTAGCCCCAGCGATGCTAACCACTTCTACCTCAGTGATGCTAACCACTTCTAGCCCAGCGATTGTAACCACTTCTAGCCCAGTGATGCTAACCACTTCTAGCCCAGTGATGCTAACCACTTTAGCCCCAGCAATGCTAATCAATTCTATCCCAGCGGTGCTAACCACTTTTAGCCCAGCGGTGCTAACATCGCTGGGCTTAGCATCGCTGGGCTCGAAGTGGTACGCATCACTGGGCTAGAACACTGGGCAGTGTAGCGTTTTGAAGTGGTTAGCATCACTGGGCTAGAGCCACTTCTAGCCCAGTGATACTTACCACTTTCGCAACAGCAGCAGCCAAAACAAACAGGCTGGCATGGGTGCCCCTGGGCACACTCTGTGACCTCAGGGAGCGGTTCTGCACCCACAGAGCCAGGTGACTGCCGAACACTAGGAGCCTTCAGTCCCTGGAGGAGCTACTGAGCTGTAAACAAGGTCTGATCCCCCTAGAACTGAAAGTGCCTCAGAATGCTCTCGCTGGTGACAACAGGCAATCGGGGAATAGAAAGGCCCTTCATTAACAATGTGTGTGATCGCTGGCTGCATGCCACGCGGCAGGTTGATGTAACAAGCCTGCAAAAGTAACCGTGATCTAATTATGTGGCCATTGTGCAATTGTGTAATAGTTCCTGTTCACCGACAAAGGCTCATCTTCCACTTGATCTCCAGGGTGGTCAGCCAGGCGTTCGAAGTGAGAACCCGCGCCAGGCGCGCCAAGCCAGGGGCACGCGAGGGGCAGAGGTCCTGCGCTCACCGTGATCACCACTAGTGCTTCCTGCGGGGCGTGGAGACACCAGCTGCTGCGCGTTGTGTAAGAGGGAAGGATAAACAGGAAGAGAGAGAGGGAGAGACGGGCGAGCGCGGCTGCGGGTTAACGCTCTTCCGGAGGGGCGGGGGTGCCCGGGGCCTGCGTGCGGGTCTCTGCGCTGGTCGTGCCGGGGCTCGGGCGTGTGTGAGTCCGAAACCAAAACCACAGGCTCTCTCTGCATTTCCACCTCCACCGCTGGGCTTTCCCTTCCTGGCGGGTTCCTGCTCGCTGTGCTGAGAGCTGCGGTGGGTGTGTGCTTTTTTCGCTTTTTAGAAGCAGTGTTGCGTTTTGACTGGGGTGGCCCGTTTTCCCGAGCTGCGGGAAAGACCCGATAGGGGTGTCGTTTCTAACTAAGCTTTTACCAGCAGCCCCTTCCATCATTCACGAGGAGACCACATGGGTGCAATGATGGCCTCCTGAAGGAGAAAGAGGATTTTTGTCTTTGATCGAAGTGTGATTTTGACAGTATTTTTGTTGTTTATTGTCGGCTTAGAAGACAATGGTCTGTCCTTAAGGGGGAGGAAAAACAGGATTTTGTTTCTTTTCTGCTGCATTGCTGGTTTTCAGATACTTTAACCTGGAAGTACAGCGTATCTCGGAGGGGTCAAAGGTCAAAGGTGAAGCAGGCCACAACCCCGCACTTGCAGGGTGCTGGGGTCAAGAAGGCGATGCCCCGCCTGCTTGCTGCTGCGTGATCCCGCCCTGGGGGGCAGAGGGGCTGGATGACGGATGAACAGGGCGTGGCAGGGGACCCCAATCTGGATTCCGGGGGCTGCCTGGAAGATGAGTCCACCTGGGGGGCATCCACTAGCTCCGGCAACGGCGAAGATGAAGATGATGATGCAGACACAGCCAGCATACTCTCGGATGACTCGGTCTTCCCCGACTACACACCAGAGCGGGAAAACAAGGGCTTGGAGCCCGCACTGACGCTGTACCAGGCCTGCGCCCAGAATGACGCCCAGGCGCTGGCCAGGGTGCTGGAGAGGGGAGTCACGCCCGAGGAGGTGATGGAGCTGGACATCAACGGAAGGGTAATTACATTTTCAGGGTTCTCTTGGGGATCCCAGCCAGAAACTGACAAAAGGAAAAAGCTGTAATTTTCACAACTCCTATTACAGGGCAGCAGAACACTACATCATAAAATCTCCCTCTTAAACACCAACACCATCTTCTTGGCTGTGTCAATTCAGCCATCCACTTTCCAACTGCTTTATCTAAGTCAGTGTTGTAGGGCAGCAAAAACCTATCCCACAAAGCAACAGGTGAATGGCAGGATACATCCTGGATGGGACACCAGTCCATCACAGGGCACGCACTCACGCTCGGGACAGTTTTCCCAGAAGCCAATTTACCTGCCAGCATGTCTTTGGACTGTGGGAGGAAACTGGAGCACCCAGAGGAAACCCACTGGTCATGGTGGAGAACATGCAAACTCCACACAGACAGCACCCCAGGAGTTGAACCTAGGGCCCCAGAACTGTGAGGCATCAATGCCAACTACTGTGCCACCCTGCTGCCCTGACAGTGTTAATGTACAGGACTGCTCTATTACTCTTAGATGGTCAGTTTTGCAGGATTAGTATCAAAGTGACAGCAGGCAGTAGATGAGCAGATGTTTAGAGGAGGCGAGCTGGTCATTCCAAACCAGCTGCAGCAGCAAAGGAAGATACAGCAGAGGCTCCTTTTCAGATCATTTCTAAAACCCAAGCAGTCTTGATTGCGGAGGGCTGAGCTGCAGAGTCCTGTGGCCAAACACGAGACGCAGGACTTTGGGAGCGAGGAGGAAATGGAGTGGTGAGACTGTGCTCGTGACAGTGACTCGTTCAGCAGACACCAGAACCCACAGCAGCTGAGACCTGGCATGACACTTACTTGTCAGGAAGGGACGTGCTCGGGGGGGCAGCAGGATGGCCGGCAGAGCAGGGGGTGGGGACCACTGGTTGTCACCACTGGGCCTCCTAACCATGCGGGTTTGTTCTCACGCAGAATGGGCTGATGCTGGCCAGTTACAAGGGTTTTGTGGACATCACAGCTGGGCTTGACCACTGTCCTTACCTGGACGTCAATCACCAGGACAACGACGGAAACACAGCGCTCATGATAGCGGCGCAGGCAGGTGAGAGCACAAAGAATTTATTAAAAAGCTCTTTACAGTTTTAGTCTGATTATCACAACAAGTTCACCCCAGTCTCTCTGACTTTCTCAACAAGCTCTTCCTCATCTGTCTGCAATTCTCAACAAGCTCTTCCTCATCTCTCTGCTCTTCTCAACAAGCTCTTCCTCATCTCTCTGAGCTTCACAATGAGCTCTTCCTCATCTCTCTGAGCTTCACAATGAGCTCTTCCTCATCTCTCTGGTCTTCACAATGAGATCTTCCTCATCTCTCTGCTCTTCACAATGAGCTCTTCTTCATCTCTCTGCTCTTCACAATGAGCTCTTCCTCATCTCTCTGCTCTTCACAATGAGCTCTTCTTCATCTCTCTGCTCTTCACAATGAGCTCTTCGTCATCTCTCTGCTCTTCACAATGAGCTCTTCTTCATCTCTCTGCTCTTCGCAATGAGCTCTTCCTCATCTCTCTGCTCTTCACAATGAGCTCTTCTTCATCTCTCTGACTTTCTCAACAAGCTTTTCCTCATCTCTCTGCTCTTCACAATGAGCTCTTCTTCATCTCTCTGCTCTTCACAATGAGCTCTTCTTCATCTCTCTGCTCTTCACAATGAGCTCTTCCTCATCTCTCTGCTCTTCACAATGAGCTCTTCTTCATCTCTCTGCTCTTCACAATGAGCTCTTCCTCATCTCTCTGCTCTTCGCAATGAGCTCTTCCTCATCTCTCTCCTCTTCACAATGAGCTCTTCCTCATCTCTCTCCTCTTCACAATGAGCTCTTCCTCATCTCTCTGCTCTTCGCAATGAGCTCATCCATTAAAATTCTAAGACACAGTATTAATGTAGTAAACGCATGGTAATCAGAGGAATGTTTCCAAGTGCTAAACTTTCACAAGACACATAGGACTAGGTTTCTGAGCATCCGCACGAGCACCTGAGCTCTGTGTGTCGTCTGCAGGTCACTCCACCATCGTCAACCACCTCCTGAACTACTACCCTGGGGTGGACACCGAGGTGAGAGACAAGCGTGGCTTCACAGCACTCATCAAGGCTGCCATGCAGGGCCGTGACGACTGCGTGGCTGCCCTGTTGATGGCAGGTGAGTCAGGGACAGGGGTCAGGGGTAGGAGGTCAGAGGTCAGAGGTCTGATACAGCTTCAAAATCCCCAGTGACAACACTGTAAGAGCAGGGCTGTTCCTTTCAGCTTTCAATGCCAAGGGCACAGGAAGCGAGAGTCCCTGCCATGTCACATGGGACACGCCCCTGGCGCATGGAGAGTAAGAGTTCGAGAGTCCAATATGATGACATCACTGGCCCACAAGGTATCAAAGTAAAGAACCCCTTTAGTACCGTAAGTTTACAGTGTGCAGCTCAGGCATTCAGAGATGTGTGATAATTGATATATATATATAATCTACTATAATTGAAATATCCTATTCTATTGAGAAAATGTTCTGGGGGAGCAGCACAGTAGCACAGTGTTTGCTGTAGGCTCAATTCCTGGGGTGCTGTCTGTGTGGAGTTTGCATGTTCTCCCACGGTCCAGGTGGGCTTCCTCTGGGTGCTCTGGTTCCCTCCCACAGTCCAGAGACGTGCTGGCAAGACAGTTGGCTTCTGGGAAAACTGGCCCTGGTGTGTGTGAATGTATTTTTTTCTGTGTGCCCTGTGCTGGACAGATGGTCTGGGTGTATCCTGTCTTGCACCTGTTGCTGGCTGGGGTAGGCTCTGGCTCCTCCTCAACACCCAACACCCAAAGAAGGCTCCACAGCCGAAACATTGTGTTTTCTTTCTTCTCTTTTCAGCATGGAATAAACCTACTACTTATTCCTATATAGTATGTATATTCTCAGAGTGATATATATTCAGGGTGAGAAGAGATATATATATATACAGTATATCAGGGTGAGAAGTGATATATATTCAGGGTGAGAAGAGATGGATATACAGTATTTTCATGGTGAGAAGTGATGTATATATACAGTCAGGGTGAGAGGGCTATATATTGTGGGTGAGATGTCATATTTTGGCAATGATCTTAAAACTGGAACTACTGAGTGCACATGAAGTCGAGAGGGTGCAGCTCTGTCCTCGGCGTGGACAAGGGACTTGTTCAGGTCTCTCCAGACTCCCTGGTGTGTTTACAGCAGCGTTAGTGTTCAACAGGTTCGCAGGTTCGCAGGTTGCTGTGTCTCCCTCTGGTGTTGTCGTTCATCCGGTTTTGGCACAGCGAGTTAGACAATGAGTGTCAGTCCACAGCCCCCCTCTCTCGCAGCCGCGCGTGCGAACGCCCCTCTCCCCCCCAGCGCGAGGGTTTCCCCTCCCGCAGCGCGAGGTCTGCTGCTTGCGTCACGCTGTGAGCTCCGCGCTGCCGTTTCGCTTCCTGTTAAAGACACAGACACGCCGAGCCGCAGGGGTTTGTGTATTAATACAGTAAAACCTCGATTCAACAGACTGATAGAGGGAGAGGGAGCTCAGTTAGCGGCGGCTGTCACAGACTGTGTGTTACAGCCCCCTGACAACAGTTTATGTAAATGACATGCATTCATCTCGGCAGCACGGTAAATCCACTAAACACATCCATAGACAGTTTAATAATTAAGGCACGAATACTACACTTGACGACATAACTTTGCCGACTGTTTCTTAAAAACTCATATTGCTCATCATAATAAGGTTCACATAAGCATAGCTACTGATTGATTCAGTTGGCACTTTTACCCAAAGTGAGTTACATTTGCATCCAATTTGTCTGGTGTCCCCTGGTTCTACAGCTGTACATTTTACTGGAACAATTCGGGTGAAGCTTTGCTCAAGGGTGCAAAATATGTGCCTCAGCCTGGATTCGAACCCACACCCTTCCAGTACCAGGTTCTGGACCCTGCCCCTCACGGCTGCCCTGACTCCAAACAGTGAGTCCAAACAGTGAGTGAGCAGTGCTGTATTCACACAGTGTTGAGCTCTGGCCTCTGCTGAGCTCCCTGGCCTGCAGGGGGCGACAGTGACACCTGTGTCGGGGGCGGGGGGATTAAGGGATGGCTCTGAGGTCAGTTTTTAAAAGATCCCCTGCCGTTTAATCGGAGACCTCTGCACTGCGGGGCAGGATTATCCATGTGGATTTGTGGGACTATTCTGGCTCTGTTGTAACACTGTCAACAAGACACTTTCTGCCCAATCACACTGCCCGAAGCCCTGTGTAAATCCCAGTATGATCCAACACCCTTTCCTTCCCCGTTCTGACCGCAGGAGTTCAGATCCATTCCTGTTTCTCTGCTGCTGTGATTGTATAATTGGATATGTATTCTACAGAACAAATAAATAGACACCAGAGCTCAGAAATAGATATCACACCACATACCAGACTAGGAATAGATATTAGACCATAGCAGATATACTGTAGATACAATAACAGATACCACACCAGGTTTTTAAGGGGTGTTTGCTGTGTCCAGGCAAGAGTGATACCAGACATTAAATATCTGGTCACAAGTAATTACACTTTGCAGCTGGTACAAAGTTTCTAGCAGGAATGCGCACAGCTCCAAGTACTAAACGACAGTGTCATGTTAAATCTATTGTGGATGTTGTTCCTAGTAGGAAAATGATGCTGCCCATTCAAACTTAGTTCAAGAAAACACGTGTAATTAGAGACGTCCTAATCACCTCGCCTTGCTTTACCAATTCAATCGATTTTGCTGTAGAATTTGTACAGTAATTTTCTTATGAAGTGTGCATTACGGTAACTCATCATTGTCCGGCAGATCTGGTCTCCTTGTTATACACCAACCAACAATTCTCTTTCATTTCTGCTTTAAAATAGACATTGCCCCGGTGTGTCTGAGGTGACATCATATGCTGCTTCTCTTGTCTTTGTAAGGAGTTATTTGGGAGAAAACTAGTGTCACCTACAGCCTGGACTCAAACCCGGGACCCCCAGCCACAGACACTCTCCACAAACCTGCATAGCTGGGGGCTGTGTGTACCAAGGCTGGCCACCAGGGGGCACCAGACACATTCGATGCCGCATGTTCTGGGTGTTCCATCCATGAGCAGAAATGAATGTTATCGAGTCATAACAGCACCACTGCCACTCTATTCTGGACAAAACAGCTCTTTCTCTTTGTTAGTCATGTTGTGATCGCAGTTACTAATGCAAATACACTGAAGTCAGGGGGTACAGTGGCACTGTGGTGAACATAGCCAGCAGTCATATCACCCTGCAACTCACAGCTGGCAGCCCACTGAAGCTCAGCAGATGTGAGCCTGGTCAGTCCCTGGATGGGAGACTCCTGGGAAAACTAAGGTTGCTGCTGGAAGAGATGATAGTGGGGCCAGAAGGGGGCGCTCACCCTGTGGTCCATGTGGGTCCTAATGTCCCAGTAAAGTGATGGGGATAGTGTACTGTAAAAAGGCATCGTCCTTCTCTGCTGTCATTAGAAATCTCAGGGTGTTTCTCAAAAAGAGTGGGGGTGTAACCCTGGCATCCTGGCCAGATATCGCCCTGGCCCTTACCAATCATGGCCTCCTAATAATCCCCCTCTATGAACTGGTGTCATCACTCTGCTCTCCTCCCCACTGATAGCTGGTGTGTGGTGAGTGTACTGGCGCACTATGGCTGCTGTCACATCATCCAGGTGGGGCTGCACATTGGTGCTGGTGGAGGGGAGTCCCCATTACCTGTAAAGCGCTTGGAGTGGAGTGTCCAGAAAAGTGCTATATAAGTGTAAGGAATTGTAACATTGCTGCTTCACTGCAATGTTATGTAATGGACTGGCCTGTCCAAGGTGTACCGTGCCCTTGTGCCCATTGCTTGCTGGGATAGGCTCCAGCTCCTGCACAGCCCTGAACTAGAAGATGCAGTTAGAAAATGGAGGTACCACAGGCAGCCAGCAGGTGGCACCAGACCCATGTGGTGGAGGATGTTCTGTGCTGTGATCTGGTCATAACAGCCCTGCCACCCTATTCCTGAGAAAACAGCTCCTATCTCTTTGCGAGTCACGCTGTTTCAACGTGAAAGAGCAGGGCCCTGGGGAGACTGCGGACCCAAACTCCTCTCCTCTCCTCCTCTCCCTGGCTGTCTGCAGGCGCGGAGCTCGACGCGACGGACCAGACGCGGGGCAAGACCGCGCGGGAGTGGGCCGTGCAGACGGGCCGCTTCCAGACGCTGACCAAGATCCGCCGGCTGCTGGCCCGGCCGCGCGCCGAGCAGTTCTGCCAGGGCTTCGTGCCCGAGTGGCCGGCGCTGGCCGAGCTGGCGGCCCGGGCGGCGGAGGCAGCGGCGAGGGGCCGGGGGCCGCAGCTGAGCCAGCGCATCCGTGACAGCCTCACCTTCAGGTTCCCGCGCGACCCCGAGGACGGCGGCGTGCTGGACCACATGGTGCGCGTGACCACGGCCATCTCCAGCCCCTTCGTGGGCACCGCCTGCCGCCCGCTCTGCCCCACCAGCCCCCCCGCCATGGGCAAGAGGCGGCTGGCCGTGCCGGAGATCCTGAGCCAGTATCCCGGGAAGCAGGCGGAGGACACGGCGGTCCGCCACAGCAACGGATCCGTCTCCTCTTCCTCCTCCTCCTGCTCCTCTGGCTCGGATGTCCCCGCCGAGCCCCCCCGCCGCGGCAGCATGCTCTCGCTGGCCTCCTCCGGCGTGCGCAGCTTCCTGCCCGGCCGCGCGGCCCGGCGCAACAGCGTCTTCCCGGCCGGCTGCGTCCCCCAGATCAAGGTGACCAAGTCCGGGGAGCCCACCCCCAAGAAGGAGAAGAAGAAGAAGTCGAAAGGGGGCAACTTCCTGGAGCCCCCCAAGTGGAAGTACAAGGAGGTGAAGGAGGAGAAGAAGAGGGCGGAGAAGGAGAAGGAGGAGAGCCAGGAGAGGAAGACCAAGGAGAAGAAGAAGAAGAAGAAGTGAGCAGTGATCCCAGGGGGCTGCCGTCTCATTCCCCACAAATCCCCATCTCTTCATCAAGCACTTCCACACTGGGAGGGTCTCCAGATCTGGGTGTGTGTGTGTGAGAGCTTGTGTGCGTGTGTGCATGTGTGTGTCTGTATCTGTGCTCGTGTCTGCATGTGTGTGCATGTGTGGGCGCGTCTATGCGTGTGCGCATGCGTGTGCTCGTGCATCTGCGTGTGTCTGCATGTGTGTGTGCATGCACGCGTGTGCATGTGCATCTGTGCGTCTGTGTGCGTGCGTGTGTGTCTGTGTGTGTGCATGCATTTGTGTGCGTGTATGTGTTTAGGCTTAGGAAAAATCAGTATTGCAGTTTGGAGTAGGGTAGCTCCGTGATTAAGACGGGGGGACAGAAGCGATCCAGTGAGTGCATCGGAATTCCAAGAAGTTTGCATGTTCTCAATACGGCTTTGATCCTGATGTCTGGATATTTGCAGCTAGTGACCAGAATAGGACCTGGCGGGGCCGCTGGGCGGATTTCACGGGCGCTGACCCCCGGGGTCTTCTGGGCCGAGGAGGAGAGGTGACGGGGGGACACAGACAGGCCGTTCTCTCTTCCCATTGTCCAGGAGTGCAGCCGCGGGGGGCGGGCAGAGGGGTGACCTTGGCTTTCCCACCCCAAATTTAGGTGTTAGTAAAATCCCAAATTGTCTTAAATGTACTAACCAAAGAAAACGTAAATGTAGGAAACAATTATGAGGCGTCTTCAATGTTTTTAGAAGTGCACATGCAGCCTATATAGTAAATGACCGGTGTCTGAAAACGAGCCGCAGCTCAGTGAAGGCTCGGAGAGATTCTGCCTCTGGCCTGCGCCTCAGCTCCTCAGCTCCACTGCCTCCCCCCGGAGACTGACAGGGGTCACCAGCGTGACTGCAGCACAGAAGGACAGCAATATGCCTTTCAGTTGCACATCCAATTTCAAATTAAAATAACATCTTGTAAAAATGCCACCCCAAGTATGAAACCCTAGCCTAACCCACTGGCAGGCTGCTGACGCAGGACAGGTCCCCGGTTGTAAGGATTAATCAACAGTCCAGATTGTTGACTGACTGATCCGAGGATCCTCTCCTGATGGAAGATTCCTCCTTCGCTGGGATATCTGGCTTCGCCTCACTCACCGTGGAGCAGCTCGAGCCGATAGCAGTCCCACAGCAGGACACCCCGGCTGCAGTCTTCCGTCAACACCAGGAGCAGAGCTCTTCCTCTCAAGTCGCGGCATTTACAGGCTCGGTGCCCATGTACACTACACCTGCTGGACAGAATATTAGGAACCCCCCTCCCTGCAGGAACAGACACAGAGCAACGAGACTGGGCTGGATTTGCGTGAGGAGCAGGAACTGGTGGGACAGGCCGTGGCCTGAGTGATTCCTCAGGGATCTGAACTATCCAGAGCCCCATCCCATCCCATTCCTGCTGCAGGACGGACTTCAGTTGGGGTTGTGAGGAGGGTGATGGTGTGTGGGGACTGAACTGGACAGGTGCACTGGTTCCAGTGGTTTCCAGCAGGAGTGCGGTCAGGGGATTGTTCTGGTCAGGGAAGGTGATGGGAGTCTGTCTCCTGCTCCTCCAGCCCAACCTCACACACACACACACACACACACTGCCCCCTGCTGGGGGTTTCTTCATTAGCCGGGGTCCCTGTCCTGGCTCCGTGCTCTTCCCGTGTAGACGCTGGGGTGAGCAGTTGTTCACACAGGGTGCTGTCGGACCTTCAGGCAGGACACGGCCCCATACTGAGCGGACAGCAGACCCTCTCCCCTCCCTCCGAGACACTCGGCGATTTCAAACACGCAAACGACTCTCTCACACGACACGATCCCTGTGAGTGCTGAGGTGAGCGAGGAAGAAACACGCTGAAATTGTGGGACAGGCTTCCCTGGGAAGAGGCCTTGGGTCCAGACCCCAGGCCTAATCAACGCATTGACGATCAAAATCACTGAACCAGGTCTATCTTAGACGAAATACGAAGTCACTAGTAATGTTCCACAGCCGGGCCAGGGGGCCCCTGCTTTTCTTTCCAACAGAGCCCGTAATCACCTCATTGATTTCATGTGCTTCATCAGACAGGCTGAAGCCTTTCTTTGTTCTCACGAAGCTGCAGATGTTGACAGACCTAGAAAACCTGCTGGACAGCGCCCCCTTGAGGACCAGGTTGGGCTCCCCCCGGTCCACAGTAACACATTATTCTGTTCCGTTTATTCCGCTACCAGCGTCTCCCTTTTCCTCCCCTTTTTTCAAAGGGAGCTGATATGCAATTGATCATTAGCCCAGTAAGGGCTTCCTCTGGGAGTTGTGAACGTAGCGTGCCAGGCCAAGCTGGGGCCAGGCTACAGGGGCTGTGTGGCTCTTCCTCGAGCTGTGAACTGGGGTCAGCGCTCATTTTCAGGCTTCACAAAAACAAGGCCTTGCCTACTGTCTTCCACTGGCTCTCTGGTTCAAGCTCTTCTTTGCCACTCCCGTTGCACAGCGGACTGATCCGCTCCGGGTTTTAGCAGCTGCGGGGCTCTGCTATAGAGGCCACCTGCCGGGAGCAGGGGTTTCAAGCTTCCTGCCTTATTGTGAGCAAGCGGGCACGTTCAGACATGAAAACAATAGAATTTGTTGAGTTCGTTTTGTTTCAGCACAACAGATTATAGAGGAGCTCTGCAGCAGGTAAAACCTAGGACGGATTCTGCTGCTCTGCAATGGGAATCTGATTCAGTTCTGTGCAAATCCTATGGCCATATTCAGACACGTGTTATTTTGGGTTCTGTACATATAAAGTTGTTGAAATATACACGGGTATACATATCTTTAAATATACAGTTACATACCATATTTAAATATATATTTGCATATCTTTAAATATGCATTTCTATTTCTATACCGTGTGTCACGAGGAATAGCAGAATGTATCTTCTGTTGTACTGTGATATCTCTGCTGCTGTGTTGAACTGGATTTGAAATCCTGGATTCTATGGAGGTGGCTGCTGTATTTTCTGTTGGGTTCTCTTGTCCTTTATAAACACGTGCGCACATGAACTTACACCAGCATATACACACTCATGTACATGTGGTTACACACTCATGCACACATGAACTTACAGAAGCATATACACACTCATGTACACTTGCAGTCGTGCACACACATACACATATACACTCATGCAGGCACACCCACGTGCATACATACTGATGCACACGCACACAACCATGCGAACACACAAAACTCACACACACATACACTCTCACACACACACACACAAACACTCTGTTCTCCGACCTTTAAAGAGGAGTCTTGTTTCTTTAGACATGAAGCCATCTTTAAAAAAGCCACAACCTACTTCTCAAGGAAAATAATAAAATCTGAACAGGATTTGACTTCCTGGTCCGTGGTTTTAGCTTGCTTTCCTGAAACCGTCCTGACTGCTCCTTCTGCTGTCGTCTGTGTGGATGAGTACAGCTCCCTTCTCAAGGGAACAAGAGTCCCACACAGGCTGCACAATGCACAGGCACCCAGCTTGCTCACTTGGTTATGAGTAGCTTACAGATCGAAGATCTAGGATCCTGGGAGATCTGCTGCACCACCTTGGCTGGGCAGTGTGTTTCAGAGCCCCACCACCCTCTGTAACAAGTACAGACAAAGCCCCGGTCAAAACCAGACAGGAAGTTGTGGCTGGGGTCAGCTCAAGTAAGGAAGGAAGGAGTTCAGGTCCCAGAGTGGGCTTTACTATTACAATAAAGAATAAAAGAAGAGTTTTAATCACGAGATGCTATATGTGGTAAAAGCATTTACTAAGACCTCATCTGGAATATTGTATGCAATATGTGTCACCATGCTACAAAGGTTATATTGCAGCTCTTTAATCAGTCCAGAGAAGAGCAACCACATACAGTACAAGATAAGCTTAAGGCAGTCCTACATTGACAGGCTGAAGGAACGGAGTCTCTTTAGTCTGGAGGGAGTGTCCCCCACTGACAGGCTGAAGGAACTGAGTCTCTTTAGTCTGGAGGGAGTGTCCCCCACTGACAGGCTGAAGGAACTCTATGTTTTTAAATCTTGAACAGAGAACACTCCAGGGGAACCTGATACAAGTATTTAAAATCCTCAGAGTCACTGACAGAGCAAACCCATCTGACTTCAGAATAAACCAGAGGACACACGTACAAACCATCAGTTAGGGCTCTGTGGAGCTGCATTTGAACCATCTGAAGGGTGGTAGGAGATTGGAAGCTGAAACTTTGGCTTCCTTAAGAAACAGATCCTCAGATCAATGAACTAAACTGCCAAACAACCTAGATGGGCAGAATGTGTATATAGGAGATGCATAGTGTATACAGGCATACCTGGGTACCAGTGGCAGTTCTGGAGCCTAAAGGATTCTGGGACGGCAGCTCGGCTCGGAGGCTGCGCCGAAGTGACCCTCCGCACAGGATAGCGGACGCGTTGTCACGCTTACTGCACGGGTCTGGCTGAATCCTGTTCGCTTCTTCAAGTTCCCCTTTTAGTGTGAAAAAAAAATGACTGAAAAGCAGAAAGGCTCGAGGCTTCCTCTTTCAAAACGGAAAGGATCGAGCTCGGGTCGGCGCTCGGCCGCGGAGGGAGGCAGTGCGGACAAGGTGAACTCTGGGGTCCCAGCTGGGCGTCTCGGCTCGGGCAGCTACAGTATCTGGGCACCGCGGGTCAGCGGACTCCACGGGCCTCGGGCTCTGTGTCGAAGCTGCCCCGTTTCGATTAAACATCCCACTTCTAAAAAAATACGGGCCGAAATACCGCAGAGCTATTTTAAAGCGACGCCTTAATTTTTCGGATAAACGTTTTTGTTTTCCCGAGATTAGAATAAACTTTCACATCACAGTAAAGTATACTTAAAATAAGTCAACTCGGGGAAAACAAACAAACAAAAAAAACGTTTTCCCCCGTGTTGACGTCGAAGCGCTTTGCTGACAATCCTCGGCGGTTCTCCGGGCAGTGTGCTCCGCGGTGCTGTCGCGGGGGCAGCGGCCGGGCAGGCCGGGGGGGGGAGCAGGACGAAGCCCGGGGACCGCTGGAAGATAAATCTGAAACGCTCTGCCAAATGCTCGCTCCTCCGAGCTTTCCGTGAAGGCTCCCAGCTGTGCGGGAAGCTCCGTGCCAGCGGAGGAGACGGGCTGGGAAACTCAATCCTGGACTCCCGGGGGCCCGGGGGAGGGGGCTCCACACTGCACGCCCCGGCCAGCTGTGTGACCTGAGCCAGATATCGAACTGCACCGGGTGACGAAGAAATTCAGACGCTACCGAGCGTGTTCCCAAACCTACAGAATAGGCATTCATCTGACCACTCAAACAGCACATCACCGATTTCACAAACTAGCATCGAAATCACAGCTAGGAAGAAGAAGATCAAAAACTATCCAAGAACAAAAGTGAAAGAAACGTGGTTTGAGACGTCTGAGTGCAGCTTTACAAGTACACGCTGAAAAAGAAAAGAAACTCGTCCATAAATAACTTGCAGAAACTGAGGAGTCATTACATCAGAGAAGAGGAACGCTCTAAATAAATCAAAACCAAAAGAGATGGCCATCCAAAATGGAACAATCTGGCAAACGTTTTTGAAAATCTGTACCAAAGGCTCCCAAATACAGATAAAACAAACCAAAACATCATACTGTATATGTGACATGGATAGTTTTGGAATGGGCTATTAAAAGTGGCCGAAACCCCTTGGACTCCCTGATCACTGAGCAGGAGCTACCGGACAAACTCCAGGCCCTCAGACCACGCAAGGCCTGTGACCACGATGGAGTCAACATCGAGATGCTGAGACACAGCTGCTTGAAGTTGCAGAAAGCCCTGCTCAAACACTTCCACCTCATCCTGAAAGCCGGTGTCTATAAGATCTGAGACAGACTCGACCCCAACAACTACCTGTCATCTGTCTGAACAGTAACCTGGGGAAGATGTTCTGCAGTGTCAAGAATATGTGCACACTGACGTTCCTACTGAGCACAGTGTCCTGAGTAAAAGGCACATTGGCCTCCTACCACAGAACACTTCTACACCCCACACACATCTATAGACAAACATGTGCACCAAAATACAAAGGAAAGATCAGCTTCTTCAAAGTGGTTTAGAAGGTAAAGTCTGTGATGTACTCAGAGAATAAATGTTCAGTGAAAACTGAAAACAAAAGGACAGAGTTCTTCACTCAGGGTCATGGGGTGGGACAGGGCTGCAACCTGAGCCCACCACTGTTCAATATCTATATCAATCAGTTAGCAGAGTTGGAACAGTCTGCAGCACCTTTTCAACATTAGATCCCACTTCATGACACAGAGATCGAGTTCCTGCTCTGTGCTGATGACCTGGTTCTGCTGTCGCCCACAGAACAGGGGCTGCAGCAGAGCCTGGCACTGCTGGAGCGGTACTGTCAGACCTGGGCACTCACAGCCCATCTGGACCCAGAACAGGGGCTGCAGCAGAGCCTGGCACTGCTGGAGCAGTACTGTCAGACCTGGGCACTCACAGCCCATCTGGACCCAGAACAGGGGCTGCAGCAGAGCCTGGCACTGCTGGAGCGGTACTGTCAGACCTGGGCACTCACAGCCCATCTGGACCCAGAACAGGGGCTGCAGCAGAGCCTGGCACTGCTGGAGCAGTACTGTCACACCTGGGCACTCACAGCCCATCTGGACCCAGAACAGGGGCTGCAGCAGAGCCTGGCACTGCTGGAGCGGTACTGTCACACCTGGGCGCTGACAGTCAATTTGGACAAGACCACAGTCATGGTTTTCCAAAAGAGAGCCAGATCTCGGGGAAACAGGCACCACTTCACAATGAACAACAACGCACTAGAACATACATCCAGCTACACAAAACTTGGTCTATCAGCTTTTTTTAGTTCCGTAAAACCTTCCTTCAAACAACATGTGCAGGGCAGAATTAGGCTAATTTTCAGAAAAGACCAATAAATCATCGGCTACATCTGAAAAGCAGTGGCCAGAACTTCTACCACCACAATTTGATCCAGGAGCTGAGCCCAAAACAGAGCCCCCTGAGCCAGCTGGTCCTGAGGCTCACTGACCCAATCCACACCGACACCAGCCAGCCTCAGGACAGCACTGCTAGAGCACCACAACTCAGACTCTGCCACATCACAGCACAGATCAAACAGCAATATCTCACACACTGGGACACACACACACAAACACAACATAAACTGGAATGCTACAGGACCTTAATAGCGACATGTTAAACTGACTCAGCCAGGATGAGATACAGCAAAGAGAAACAGGGCCTCACAAAGAACAGGCTCAGTGGCCGCAGCCTGGCCATAGAAACTGGACACAGACAGACCTGGCTGCCCAGAGAGGACAGGCTCAGTGACCACAGCCTGGACATAGAAACTGGACACAGACTGACCTGGCTGTCCAGAGAGGACAGGCTGTGCTCCCACTGCTGGCAGGGAGGAGCAGAGACAGAGATGCACTTTCTGCTGCACTGTGACAAATACTCTGGGATCTGACAAACATCCTTCCTTAAAAAAAACAAACCTAATCCCAGAATTCCCACATCTGCCAAAATCAGAACTGTTTCTAACCCTGCTGCGGGAGGAAACTCTAAATGTCTGTAAAGAGGAAGAGGAAACACAAGGACAGAGCAGAGCAGTGTCCAGCAGAGAGTCCTGCTCTCCCAGTGCTCGCAGGACACTACGGGGTAGTGCAGAAAACTACAGAATACTGCAGGATACTACAGGATGGTGCCAGATGCCACATGATGCCGCAGGGTAAGACAGGATATGACTAGAGAGAGGAGAGTGTAGAGGCAGAGAGGAATATTACAGGATATGACTCCTGTATGATCCTGTGATCACTCCACCCAGTATTCTGTAGTATGGTGGAAGCACAGATACTCTTTTGGCCACAGGGCTGGAACAGAAAAATGACAACTTACAAGTTCACAACCCAGCCCGAGTTATTCTGGGCTGAGCACAGCTGCAGATCGTCCTGAAACCCCTATCCCCTGTCCTGCTAGAAATCAGCACAGCTGTCAGGGCGCGAATCAGGCCCGCCTGCCTGCCCTGGCTGAGCTGCCTGTGTCCAGCTGTCTCTCCTGAGAAACTGGGAAACCTCAAACTGGTTCACTCTGCAGAAGAGGGAGAAAAAATGTTACTGACAGCTTCTTGGATGACATTAGTGAGAACAAGTTCTAATCTTATCAAGAGTCCCTTAATTATCAATATTGAGCAAGGCAATTAGTGAAGGGGGGGTAGAGGAGGAGGAGGGGGGGCACGGGGAGACAGAGCAAGGCAGGGGGGCGGAGGGGCAGAGGGAGAGAGGGCAGAGCAGGGCAGGGGGAGACAGGGCAGGGCAGGGGGGCAGAGGGGCAGAGGGAGAGAGGGCAGAGCAGGGCAGGGGGAGACAGGGCAGGGCAGGGGGGCAGAGGGCAGGGGGAGAGAGGGCAGGGCAGGGGGGGGGGCTGTCCATTCAGGACATTCCTTTAATTAAACCTTTTAAGCTACAAATTTACTATGCTGACACAAAAAAAAACTTTGAACCTCTGAAAATGTTACTTATTCAAACAGATATACAAACCTCTGCAGGAATCTTAATACCAAAAATATGTATTGCAATGAAAAGCCTTTCATTGCCAAATGCGTGAATTTGGACTGATTCCCAAGAGCTGCAATATAAATTTCTACAATGTTGTGACCAGAATTGTATGTAATGCACAACACAATCCAGAGAGTTTCTGAAAGATTCTAAACTAGTGCATTGTATGATTTTAACAAGGAGTCCCGAGCTTTCAACAGAGAGGGAGAGGAAATGAGACGGGAGAGAAAGTCAGGAAAG
The DNA here is from genome assembly GCF_040954835.1 of Lepisosteus oculatus. NCBI lineage: Eukaryota > Metazoa > Chordata > Actinopteri > Semionotiformes > Lepisosteidae > Lepisosteus > Lepisosteus oculatus. The sequence continues at coordinate 21,512,832 of NC_090696.1, forward strand.
AGGGAGAGCTGGGGAAAATCTAAGTACAGGGAAGAAAGAGGGAGAGGGACACAGGATTCACAAAACTGTGAACACACCCCAGAGAAACCCCACAGAGGTCTGCACAAACGTCCTCCGTGTGCAGAGAAAAACTCCCAACAATGTGTGTTGGGCTGAAATAGGCCAGTACCCACTGCTAATCAACATACAGAAGATATCAATCTAATATCGGTGACACCTGAGAAGCTGTGACCAGAACTCCTACCACCACAAGGCCCTGCTGAGCCAAGAGCTCCGAGCCTAGAGAAGAGCCCCCTGAGTCAGCAAGTCCTGAGGCTCACTGACACCAACCAGCACAGCTCAGCCAGGTCAAATCAAATCACAGCACAAGGCAAATAACACTGCCTCACCCACCGGGACACACACAACGCCTGTGTGGAACACAACCCAGGGTGCTTCCGCCTCAGGCGGTACTGCTGCTGGGGTTCGGACACGGCTCACACCATGGGTCGCCTGCTCCGTTTGATGCAACGGGTCACTGAGGCAAACACACAGCCCTATCTCCAAATCTATATGTGTGTGTGTGTGTTTCTCCCGACTGGGCCTTTGTGAGGGAAAACACGTTTCACGGACGGAGTGCTTCTGGGGTTGTTCTCATTATGCTGTCGGAGTGGGCGACGCCAGTGCCGGAGACTGTGAGGAAAGCTGAGGCCCTGGTGAGAAACAGGAAAACGGCGCAGAGAAAAAAGAGAGAGAGAGAGCGCGCATTCCGCACGCCGCGACCCCGTCACACACAATAAGAGGTGGGACTCTAATCAGGCCGAGCCATCGGGAACACGGCAGCGTTTCGCTTTCGGCCGGGGCCGGAGGAGCTCCGAGTTGGGGGGGGCGCCTGTTTGTCAGTGTCTGAGGGAGGGCGGATGGCGACAGGTCCCCGTCCAGACCGAGCTTGCCCGCCTCGCTTTATCGGCAGCAGAGATTGCGGACGAAGATAACCCGGACCCCACCTCCCAATACAACACAACGCACCCACACACTTTCGCAACATCTGGCCCGCAGTCCGCAACGCCACACGCTGCCGTGGACTCGGGGACAGCGCGCCGACATCTTCCCCGGGAGCGAGCTCGGGCGCTCTCGCCGCGCTTCTGCTGTAAAACTTGAGTTGGTGTGCGTTTTCACTGGGACCCAGTGGGAGGGTTTTGTAACTGGATTCTCTGGTTTAGGAGCTGAAGGCGGATTTTAGCCTTTAAGCCTGCTGTTAATCATGTGAAGACTTCAAGATTCGTGCCTTCAGGAAAAAAGAAACCCGAGAGTTAAGATGAATTCCTCTCAGCCTTCAGCTCCTGGGCTCCTGAGTTTCCCACCAACCTAATCGCTGGTCCCGGGGAGAAGCGAGAACAGTTTCAATTCGACAGATTGTTGGTGTTCCTTCCTACGGAGACCGGACATTTGAGGCGTTTTCTCGCAATGAGGAGCGCCTGAAGACCAGCGCGGAGAAAGAAGGGAAGAGAGAAGACTGGATTCTCCCGAGAGCCGCGGAGCCGCAACCACAGGTAACCCGGCACCCCGGAGACTGGGACCGTCAGCGACACTGCAGGACAGAGTGAGACAGTAGCGCGACACTGACACGCCTGGAGAAAGACTCATACACACAGAGAGACAGTCGGAGACGCACTGAGAGAGACAGTAATACTGATGGAGAGAGACATAGTTAGAGACAGTAAAACTGATGGAGAGACAGTCAAAGACACCCTTAGAGAGACAGTGACACTGATGGAGAGAGACAGTCAGAGATGTGTAGGCGGTAATAGAGAAAGACATTAATATTGGTGGAGAGAGAGAGACAGTCAGGGACACACTGAGAGAGACAGTAATACTGATGGAGAGAGAGAGACAGTGCCACCGAGAGAGACAGCGACCAAAATTCCTACCACCACAAAGCCCTGCTGAGCCAAGAGCTGAGCCCAAAACAGAGCCCCCTGAGCCAGCTGATCCTGAGGCTCACTGACCCAATCCACACCGACACCAGCCAGCCTCAGGACAGCACTGCTAGAGCACCACAAGTCAGACTCAACCACATCGCAGCACAGATCAAACAGCAATATCTCACACACTGGGACACACAAACACAACATAAACTGAAATGCTACAGAACCCTAAACAGACAATAAACACTAGCCGAATATTTGACCAAAATAAGAAACGGCAAAAAGAAACAGACCCTGACGAAGTACAGGCTCAGTGACCACAGCCTGGCCATAGAAACTGGGCGACACAGAGAGGACAGGCTGTGCTCCCACTGCCAGCGGGGAGAAATAGAGACAGAGGTGCACTTCCTACTGCACTGTGACAGATACTCTGGGATTAGAGAAACATTCTTCCCTAAATTCAGAAATCTAATCCCAGAGTCTAAACTCTGTGATTCCTTCATCTCCCCTCTTCCTGCTGCTTGATTCTCGCCCTCCTCCTCTGAAGAGGGGGGAGCCCCAGTCCGAGGAAGATCGCTGGGGTCCAGCTTCTAACTCGCGGGCAGTCCAGCGCTGGTTCTGGGGAACGGCTGTGCGTGCAGTTTCTCCACGTTCTCGTTAAAGCACACAAAGCTGGGAGAAGCTGGGTAATTAGTCCAGTTTGCGTATTGAGGTCGTTAAGACCGAGTTGGACACACCGGCGCTACAGGACCAGGGCTGGAGACCCATATAGGAGAACAAAGGTGATCGGATTATTGTGCTGGATCCTTACAACCCAAGGTCATTATCCCCTGGTCCTGGGGAGCCCCAGTACAGCATGCTCCCCCCAAATCGCCTGGTACTAATGCCAGGGAGCAGGGAAGAGTTAATGATCGGTTCAGGCGTTTGTGCAGTCAAGGAAATGTGGTTCTTTTAGGGCTGATCTCAGGTACGTTCCATATCCCTCCATATTCTAAGTGCTTTATCCAGTACAGGGTGGTGGGGGAACCAGAGCCTATCCCAGCAAGCAAGAGGCACAAGGCAAGGTTCACCAGTCCATCGCAGGCCACACACACACAGAGACACACTCGCACCAGGGCCAATTAACCAACCAGCGTGTCTCTGGACTGTGGGAGGAAACTGGAGCACCTGGAGGAAACATGCAAACTCCACACAGACTGCACCCCAGGTCCAGAACTGAACCCAGGGCCCCAGCGCCGCAAGGCAGCAGTACTAGCCACTGTGCCACCGTGCCACCAATCTATAGTAGGAGTTTAGTCCCTGATGATCTCTAAAGAGCTGACACTACCAAAACCACCTGCGCGATGGATCACAATGAAATTGTTCCTGGTCTTTTGAAATCAGTGATTTGAATCAACAACACTTGCTGGACTGGGGTTCCCCGGCAGTGGGGTTGGGGTCCTTTGGTTGAAATCCCAGTCCATGTCCTGCCCCCACCCCCTCCCCAGTGTATGCTGCTTTTCAATTGGAGTCACGTTATCAGCTCAATAAAGGTCTCGGTTAGATCATGAAAAGTGATGAAAACCTGTGTTAGCTTGTGTCCTCTGGTTGGTTTCACTGTGGATTCAGATGACGCTCTGTCAGTGTCTTAAAGGGTTTGGAATACTTGTATCAGGTGCCCCCGTAGTCTTCAATTTCAACTGAGGTTCAAGACAGAGCCATTCAGTTCCTTCAGCCTATCAGTGTAGGACACTCCCTTTAGACTAAAGAGACTCAGTTCCTTTAGCCTGTCAGTGTAGGACACCCCCTTCAGACTTAAGAGACTCGGTTCCTTCAGCCTGTCAGTGTAGGACACCCCCTTCAGACTAAAATGACTCAGTTCCTTCAGCCTGTCAGTGTAGGACACTCCCTTCAGACTAAAGAGACTCAGTTCCTTCAGCCTGTCAGTGTAGGACACCCCCTTCAGACTAAAGAGACTCAGTTCCTTCAGCCTGTCAGTGTAGGACACTCCCTTCAGACTAAAGAGACTCAGTTCCTTCAGCCTGTCAGTGTAGGACACTCCCTTCAGACTAAAGAGACTCGGTTCCTTCAGCCTGTCAGTGTAGGACACTCCCTTCAGACTAAAGAGACTCAGTTCCTTCAGCCTGTCAGTGTAAGACACTCCCTTCAGACTAAAGAGACTCGGTTCCTTCAGCCTGTCAGTGTAGGACAGTCCTTTAATGAAACCTTTAAAGCTAAAAGATAAATATACCAACAAAAAAAATGTCCACCTTTGAAAAAGTTGTTGATTTGTTTATAGCAGTGAAAACCCCTAAGTTAGCTTGACTCACTCAAGGCCAATGACTGAGAGGGGGATTGAGAGTAGCTCAAGAGGGCCATGCATATGTCACAGCCTACCAGAGTGAGTCCACACACTACATTTACCATTGGTGTGGCTTTTACCACACTGGACCACAGCATCGTACCCATACTTGTCCCTACTGTGCTATTACCCTGATCTCACTGGGCTTTACTACGCTGTATTGTGCTTTTACCACAATATTACTACTCTGAATTGTATTTTGACGACAGTCTTGCTAGGCTTCACTGCTCTGTCCTGTGATGTTACCCTCTTCTCACAGGGGAATACAGTACATGAGCTTGCACAGCATTGAGTGGGTTGTGAGAAGGTTGCACGCAAGGGTAATAAATTGAAGCAGTGCAGAAGTTAAAATCAAATTGATATTGAGGTGTTGCTCTATGCCACAATACTCCAAGGTGCCTTCCCAGCGTTCCTCCCAGTATCAGCGGGACACATACAGACAGTCTTCTGGGCCACAGCTCCTGTACTGGCAGCAGAGCCTTCTACAGTTTAATGACGGATGTAATTAATTTGGCTGTCATTCCAGTTCATTCTGCGGATAGTTCTCCACACAGTTCACATCCACTGGGTTGCTCTTCGTACAGCTCCGCAGAGTTTTAAGTGATCTTTTACATTTAAGCTTTGTGCTACCTCCCCTACCTGCAGTCACTGGCTGTGTGGTTTTTCAAGTCTCGGATCTCTACTTCCGACCCCTGTGACCTCACACAGGTGAGGAAGAGGAAGTGCAGGCAGACCGCCCCGCCCATCTCTGAGTCACATGTCTCAGGCAGCACAGCCTGATTGGAGGAGAGAGACATGGGCAGCTGTGCTCCACCCTTTGAGGAGTGCCGGTCACAGTCGGCTAGTGGCATGAGCATGGCTCAGACCCACAATCACAGAGCTCAGCCTGTTTGAGTACCTTTGCCAGCTGAGCCCTTCGGGAACTCCAGAATTTAAATAACCTTTGAGTATTGCGTTTGGATTGCTTGTACGCCCACGTATTTTTTTTAAAAAGTAAACTTTACAGTGGCGTTGGTGAACTCATCCCTTGTCATCTCATAGCAATTAAACTGAGACCTGAGAGACTCGTGTAGTTTAAATTATTATTAATTAAGAAATTAAACTGAGGGTGGCATGGTTGCTCAGCGGTAAACATTACTGCCTTGGAGTGCTGAAGCCCTGGGTTCAATTATGGACCTGGGGTGCATTCTGGGTGGAGTTTGCATGTTCTCCTCATGTTGACATGGGTTTCCTCCAGGTGCTCCGGTTTCCTCCCACAGTACAAAGACATGCTGGTGGGTTAATTTGCCCTGGTGCGAATGTGTGTGTGTCTTCCCTGCATGAACTGGTGTCCTGCCCAGGGTGTACCCGGCCTTTCCCCTGTTGCTTTCTGGGATAGGCTCTGGCTCTCCCGTGACCCTGTGCTGGATAAAGTGGATTCGAAAAAGAATGGAGTGCAAATTAAACAGATAATCTAATGGATGTGTTAAGAACAGGACTTTTTTGGGGGTCTTGTGCACTTTTACTGAGAAATATTGAGATGCCCGAGACACTTTCCACTGTTTAGAACAAATGGACAGTTAACGGCCGCAGTGCCTGAGTTCAGAGCACAGGGAGATAAGACGGGTTCCAGCTAGAGCTTATTGATCCTGGCAGATATCTGCAATTTGTTCCCTGAAAGACCCCTGGTCACCATGTTCGACAGCAAGGCTGGTTCAGATCCCTTTGTGCAGAGTAGGGCCGGCTGTAGTGTAGCGTGAGCACCTCTGGGTAGGGGTCATCTTCAGAACATGAGAGTGGCAAGGGGGGGAGATGACAGAGAGATGGAGGACAGCGAGAGATGAAAAAAAAGGAGAGAGATGGGGGAGAGAAAGCTGGATGGACGTGTGGGGTCCACTCACAGACCAGGATAACACTTAATGGGACAAATATCCCATAGGAACTCTGCTCATGGAGGTCTGTAGAAACATCCTCCATGTGCAGAGGAAAATTCCTAAAACCATGTGCAGGTCCAAATTAGGCCAATATCCATTACTAATCAAATACTGGTCAAATCGTGGTTCCACGTGAGAAACAGTGCTGTGCATTCCTACCAGCACAAGACCCTGCCTAAAACAACACCAATCAAAACCAACCACCCAACAGCACAAGCTACACTACACTACCTCACCCACTGGCACATACACACACATACAACACAAACTGGAATGCTGCAGGACTCTAAATGGACAACACACACTAGCTGAAAATTTGATCAGGATGAGAAACAGCAAAAAGAAACAGACTCTGACGAAGTACAGGGTCAGTGTTGTATGGTGTATTTGTATTGTAAATGTCTCCAGATCTTGTACTGACTGTATATGCTTTGGCAACACTGTAATTTACCAGTCATGCCAAAAAAGCTGTTTGAATTGATGGAGCAGAGGGAGAGAGAGGATGGAGGAGAGGTAGAGATGATGGAGGGAGAGAGATGGAGGAGAGGGAGAGAGAGTTGGAGGAGAGGTCTTGAGATGATGGAGAGGGAGAGAGAGACGGAGGAGAGGGAGAGATGATGGAGAGGGAGAGAGACAGAGGAGAGGGAGAGATGATGGAGAGGGAGAGAGAGACGGAGGAGAGGGAGAGATGATGGAGAGGGAGAGAGAGACGGAGGAGAGGGAGAGATGATGGAGAGGGAGAGAGAGACGGAGAAGAGGGAGAGATGATGGAGAGGGAGAGAGACGGAGGAGAGGGAGAGACAGAGGAGAGGGAGAGAGAGACAGAGGAGAGGGAGAGATGATGGAGAGGGAGAGAGAGACAGAGGAGAGGGAGGGAGAGATGATGGAGAGGGAGAGAGACGGAGGAGAGGGAGAGATGATCTAGAAGAGGGAGAGACGATGGAGGAGAAGGAGACAGTGGACAGCAGGCTGGACAGATGTGCTGTGTGTAGCCATCCTCAGCTCTGCGCACCTCTCCCTGCCTGTCTGCTGAGTGTGGACAGTACCGGCGCACATGATCTAATACCCCAGAAAAGAAAACGCAATATGGAACAAGTCCCAGTGTGCTGGCCAAAACTCCCAAGGACAGAAAACTGTGGAACAATGGGTAGAATTCCCAGGAGGCTCTGGTCGTTTTGCCAGACTGAATCTCGGCACGACCGGAGGAAGTGGGAGCGCGTGTGGGAGAGAGGGAGAGGAGCCAGGGGCCTCTTTCATCAGGATCGCTCGAATCCCTGCTGGGGCCTGCTGTCTGCGGGCAGCCGTGTTGAGGCTGATTGTCCAGATCCCAAACAATTCCCAGATGCTTTGATTTAGGGAGAGAGATCTTTGTCATCTCCATAATAACAAAACAGCTTTAGTTTTTCGGGGGGGGGAGAAATCTATTTTTTATGATGTCAGGGGGAGACAGCACATACTATATGTCTCTAGATCCATCAGGCCCCAGGGGTGTCAGACTCACTTCCTGCAGAGCCCAGTGTCTTCTGGGTTGTGGTCTAACCAAATTACTTCCTTAATTAGATATATAAATGTTGATTACTGGACAAATGCCCTTCAGTAAAAGTACAGTGACCTAAAAACCACTGTTGAGCCTGGTTAGAAGTATTATAAATTATCCATTCATCCATTTTCTAACCACTTCATCCAGGACAGGGTCACGGGAGCCGGAGCCTATCCCAGCAAGCAACAGGCATAAGGCAGGGAACATTTTGGAGGGGACGCCAGTCCATTACAGGGAACACACACACGCAAACCCACTTACTTGCACCAGGGCCAATTTTGCCAGAAGCCACTTAACCTACTCGCATGTCTTGTGACTGTGGGAAGAAACCCAGGTGAACACAGGGAGAACATACAAGCTCCACACGGACAGCACGCCAGGTTCGAAATTGAACCCGAAGCCTCAGCGCTGTGAGGCAACAACGCTGACTGCTGTGCCACCTCGCTGCCTAGGTCTCACTGACCAGCGTCTCCTCAAACACCCTCCCGGCAGCTCGGGCTCGGCTGGACACGAGCAGCCAGCAGGCAGGGCTCTGTGGGGATGTGGAGAGCAGCTCGCAATGAGTGACCGGGAGCCCCTGGGTACCAGTCATCATGCTGGCCTGGTGTGGTCCAGGGCTCCCGGTCAGTCAGCAGGAGCTCTCGTCTCCCACCACAGAGCTGAAAGGACACTTTTCACACAACAGAGCACAGGGGCGTCGGGATCAGCCGCTGGACTGAAACGCACAGGACTGACCTGTGTTTCTGCGGGGAGCAGACATGCAGAGTGAGGGCAGCAGAGCCGTGAACAGCGTCTGAGGCTCAGGGCAGCGTCACTGCGGCCCGTCTCGCACCCCGGTCCAAACAAAGACGGCGCGGCTGCCGTCAGGCGGGGAGAACCGCGATGGCGGACGTGCTTCAGTGGCCAGGCCCTGGGACAGCTGGAATTCCTGAATCTGCTCTCTCAAAAGACGGAGGAGCATGTTTCCCAGCGCCCCCACGCACACACACATGCCCAGCCTGCGTGACTTCCCATCTCAGCCGAAATCTAAACAAGTCTGGAGACCCGGCTCCGGTTGCCGCGGAGACGGGCGTGTCCACCTCCCCTCTCCGACAGGAAGCGAGACACCAGTATTTACCCTGCGAGCTGAAAGCACTGCAGTGAGAGAACTGTTTCAAACGAGCAGACAGCGTGCAAGAGAAAAGCAGACAATGAGTTTTCAGAACTCCCCCACCCCACCCCCGATGGGGGGCAATTAGTGGGCAGACGGGACATGGAGACAGATTGGTCTGGTGTTGTTTGTTTTTTGGAGGGGAGCTCATTTCCTCCCTGGCATTGTCGGCGGCCCCGTGGTGCAGAGCTGCGTGGGACAGCGCGTCCGGGCAGCAGAACAGAGCTCTCCCCCGTCCCAGTCCTCCCTCACTGAGCCCTGTCGCTCACACTGGCTCTGTCTCCATCTCCCTGTCACCAGGGGACTGTCCCTGACCGCAGCCCCAAGCCCTGCCGCTGTCCTCCAGGCCCCACACCGCCTGTCTCGCTCCCTCTGTCCCAGCTCTAGCCTCTAGCCCACACTGCCTCCCTCTCTCTCAGCTCTAACCTCTAGCCCACACTGCCTCCCTCTCTCAGCTCTAACCTCTAGCCCACACTGCCTCCCTCTCTCAGCTCTAACCTCTAGCCCACACTGCCTCCCTCTCTCAGCTCTAACCTCTAGCCCACACTGCCTCTCTCTCTCAGCTCTAACCTCTAGCCCACACTGCCTCCCTCTCTCTCAGCTCTAACCTCTAGCCCACACTGCCTCCCTCTCTCTCAGCTCTAACCTCTAGCCCACACTGTCTCTCTCTCTCAGCTCTAACCTCTAGCCCACACTGCCTCTCTCTCTCAGCTCTAACCTCTAGCCCACACTGCCTCCCTCTCTCTCAGCTCTAACCTCTAGCCCACACTGCCTCCCTCTCTCAGCTCTAACCTCTAGCCCACACTGCCTCCCTCTCTCTCAGCTCTAACCTCTAGCCCACACTGCCTCCCTCTCTCTCAGCTCTAACCTCTAGCCCACACTGCCTCCCTCTCTCAGCTCTAACCTCTAGCCCACACTGCCTCCCTCTCTCTCAGCTCTAGCCTCTAGCCCACACTGCCTCTCTCTCTCAGCTCTAACCTCTAGCCCACACTGCCTCCCTCTCTCAGCTCTAACCTCTAGCCCACACTGCCTCACTCTCTCTCACCTCTAACCTCTAGCCCACACTGCCTCCCTCTCTCTCACCTCTAACCTCTAGCCCACACTGCCTCCCTCTCTCAGCTCTAACCTCTAGCCCACACTGCCTCTCTCTCTCAGCTCTAACCTCTAGCCCACACTGCCTCCCTCTCTCTCAGCTCTAACCTCTAGCCCACACTGCCTCCCTCTCTCTCAGCTCTAACCTCTAGCCCACACTGCCTCCCTCTCTCTCAGCTCTAACCTCTAGCCAAACTGCCTCTCTCTCTCAGCTCTAACCTCTAGCCCACACTGCCTCCCTCTCTCTCAGCTCTAACCTCTAGCCCACACTGCCTCCCTCTCTCTCAGCTCTAACCTCTAGCCCACACTGCCTCCCTCTCTCTCAGCTCTAACCTCTAGCCCACACTGCCTCCCTCTCTCAGCTCTAACCTCTAGCCCACACTGCCTCCCTCTCTCAGCTCTAACCTCTAGCCCACACTGCCTCCCTCTCTCTCAGCTCTAACCTCTAGCCCACACTGCCTCCCTCTCTCTCAGCTCTAACCTCTAGCCCACACTGGCTCCCTCTCTCTCAGCTCTAACCTCTAGCCCACACTGCCTCCCTCTCTCAGCTCTAACCTCTAGCCCACACTGCCTCTCTCTCTCAGCTCTAACCTCTAGCCCACACTGCCTCCCTCTCTCTCAGCTCTAACCTCTAGCCCACACTGCCTCCCTCTCTCTCAGCTCTAACCTCTAGCCCACACTGCCTCCCTCTCTCAGCTCTAACCTCTAGCCCACACTGCCTCCCTCTCTCAGCTCTAACCTCTAGCCCACACTGCCTCCCTCTCTCAGCTCTAACCTCTAGCCCACACTGCCTCCCTCTCTCAGCTCTAACCTCTAGCCCACACTGCCTCCCTCTCTTTCAGCTCTAACCTCTAGCCCACACTGGCTCCCTCTCTCTCAGCTCTAACCTCTAGCCCACACTGCCTCCCTCTCTCAGCTCTAACCTCTAGCCCACACTGCCTCCCTCTCTCAGCTCTAACCTCTAGCCCACACTGCCTCCCTCTCTCTCAGCTCTAACCTCTAGCCCACACTGCCTCCCTCTCTCTCAGCTCTAACCTCTAGCCCACACTGCCTCCCTCTCTCTCAGCTCTAACCTCTAGCCCACACTGCCTCTCTCTCCCAGCTCTACCCACTAGCCCACACTGCCTCCCAGTCTCTCCCAGCTCTACCCACTAGCCCACACTGCCTCCCAGTCTCTCCCAGTCCCTGAGCTCTCAGCAGTGTGTCACTAACATCGCTCTCTCCTGTGTTTCCCCAGGGATGGGCGTGCCTCTGCTGGCCGTGCTGTCCCTCTGCCTCATGGCAGGCCTGGCTGGTAAGTCTGAGGCGCGACAGTCCTGACTGACAGTGTGGCAGATCGCAGGGCTGGAGAGGTGGTCCTGTGGGCTGAGTGACTGCAAGCAGGTGTGCGCATGGAGGAGAGTGTGTGCTGTGGAACAGTGTGTGTGTGCTGTAGAACAGTCAGTGTGTATGTTGGAGGAGTGTGTGTGTGCTGTGAAACAGTGTGTGTGTGTTGGAGGAGTGTGTGTGTATGCTGTAGAACAGTCAGTGTGTGTGTTGGAGGAGTGTGTGTATGCTGTGGAACAGTGTGTGTGTGTTGGAGGAGTGTGTGTGTGCTGTGGAACAGTGTGTGTGTGTTGGAGGAGTGTGTGTTGAAGAGCAGTGTGTGTGTGTGTAAGCGGGGCAGATCAACTCCTTGCAGATTTCGAGATGTGGCCTTATCAGAGCAGCACAATGGCTCAGAGAGGAAGTCTTTGTCTTCCTGCTTTGCCCGGCACTATAAATCTCTGCGCCCCCCCAGAGCAGACCTGGACAGGGCCACTCCATGCCTACGAGCTGCCCGAATCGTCAGGGAGTATCAGGGTGCACGCCTGCTTACCAGGGAGTTACCCTGTGCTCGGGGTCAAGTGTCAAATGGTGTCTTCAGAGGGGGAATCCTGTAGTGTTTATCTGGCACAGGTACTCACTCAGAGTGCGAGGTTGTGATCCAGGCTCACAATTCGAGCCCGGGTCATGTCGCTAACCCGGGACTCTCCGAGAGGCAGTGTCCAGTTCAGAATCATCTACAAGGGCTCTCCCTACGCCCAGCAAAACAGTGCCCTCCTGCGACTTCCCAGGAACTGCAAGGAACTTTGTGAGAGACGCACTCTCCTCCTTTTTCCATCGGTCTGGAGGAGAGTGTCTAAAACCTCAGCCCAGAGTGTGGACATTGACCACCTAGCTGTTCCAGACACCCACAACTCTTTGTGTAACTCCCTCTTACTTTATATTAGTGACCCCATGTCCCTGTTTCGCGACAGTGTGAGTCCCCCTGGGTGACATTATCTGCACCACTGAGGATTTTTTAGACTTTGATCTTCATCCATCCATTTTCTTAATCGATTCATCCAAAACAGTGCCACTGGGGAGCTGGAGTCTTTCCTGACAAGCAGTGGGCTTAAGGCGGGGTACACCCTGGACAGGACACCAGTCCATCACAGGAAACACACTCACACCCGGGCTGATTTTCCCAGAAGCCAATTAACTTACCTAGCTGTGGACTGTGGGAGGAAACCAGAGCACCGCGAGGAAAACCACACAAACACAGGGAGAACATGCAGACTCCACACAGACAGCACCCCATGTCCAGAACTGAACCCAGGACCCCAGGACTGTGAGGCAGCAATGCTGGCCACTGCACCACCATACCACACAAGACTTGGATCCAATATCTAATTCTGCATTTGCATTGCTATTGATTGCTCTCTATTTTTTGTTTTCGGGGCACACGAGGCAGTTGCAGTGCAGATAGTACCAGCACGCTTGCACACAGCACATTCAGAGAAAAGAATACCCCAGTTTCCCCTTCCGGTGCTCCTTGAACCTGAGGGTGTTTCATTGTCTGGGTTCAGGACACTGATGCACCACTGTCTGCCACATGGACAGCTGCCTGATCAGGAAAAACAGGCACACTGGCAGGGCAGTTAGCAAAGCTAATCCTGGGCTGGATTCTGGACAGGGCTTCATCTCTGCAACTTTGCATGTTCTGGCCAGGCCCACACGGGTTTCCTGCAGGTGCTCTGGTTTCCTCCCACCTTCCAAAGACAGGCTGGTTAGGTTACGCATGTGTGAGAGTCCGTCCCTGTGTCCTGGGTGTGAGGGTGTAACCCGTTCAGGTGTCCTGGGTGTGAGGGTGAAGCCCGTCCCTGTGTCCTGGGTGTGAGGGTGTAGCCCGTCCCTGTGTCCTGGGTGTGAGGGTGTAGCCCGTCCCTGTGCCCTGGGTGTGAGGGTGTAGCCCGTCCAGGTGCCCTGGGTGTGAGGGTGTAGCCCGTCCCTGTGTCCTGGGTGTGAGGGTGTAGCCCGTCCAGGTGCCCTGGGTGTGAGGGTGTAGCCCTTCCAGGTGTCCTGGGTGTGAGGGTGTAGCCCGTCCAGGTGCCCTGGGTGTGAGGGTGTAGCCCTTCCAGGTGTCCTGGGTGTGAGGGTGTAGCCCGTCCCTGTGCCCTGGGTGTGAGGGTGTAGCCCGTCCCTGTGTCCTGGGTGTGAGGGTGTAGCCCGTCCCTGTGCCCTGGGTGTGAGGGTGTAGCCCTTCCAGGTGTCCTGGGTGTGAGGGTGTAGCCCGTCCAGGTGTCCTGGGTGTGAGGGTGTAGCCCGTCCAGGTGTCCTGGGTGTGAGGGTGTAGCCCGTCCCTGTGCCCTGAGTGTGAGGGTGTAGTCCGTCCCTGTGCCCTGGGTGTGAGGGTGTAGCCCGTCCCTGTGTCCTGGGTGTGAGGGTGTAGCCCGTCCCTGTGCCCTGGGTGTGAGGGTGTAGTCCGTCCCTGTGCCCTGGGTGTGAGGGTGTAGCCCGTCCCTGTGTCCTGGGTGTGAGGGTGTAGCCCGTCCCTGTGTCCTGGGTGTGAGGGTGTAGCCCGTCCAGGTGTCCTGGGTGTGAGGGTGTAGCCCGTCCAGGTGTCCTGGGTGTGAGGGTGTAGCCCGTCCCTGTGCCCTGGGTGTGAGGGTGTAGCCCGTCCCTGTGTCCTGGGTGTGAGGGTGTAGCCCGTCCCTGTGCCCTGGGTGTGAGGGTGTAGCCCGTCCCTGTGCCCTGGGTGTGAGGGTGTAGCCCGTCCCTGTGCCCTGGGTGTGAGGGTGTAGTCCGTCCAGGTGTCCTGGGTGTGAGGGTGTAGCCCGTCCCTGTGTCCTGGGTGTGAGGGTGTAGTCCGTCCCTGTGTCCTGGGTGTGAGGGTGTAGCCCGTCCAGGTGTCCTGGGTGTGAGGGTGTAGCCCGTCCCTGTGCCCTGGGTGTGAGGGTGTAGTCCGTCCAGGTGTCCTGGGTGTGAGGGTGTAGCCCGTCCCTGTGTCCTGGGTGTGAGGGTGTAGTCCGTCCCTGTGTCCTGGGTGTGAGGGTGTAGCCCGTCCAGGTGTCCTGGGTGTGAGGGTGTAGCCCGTCCAGGTGTCCTGGGTGTGAGGGTGTAGCCCGTCCCTGTGTCCTGGGTGTGAGGGTGTAGTCCGTCCCTGTGTCCTGGGTGTGAGGGTGTAGCCCGTCCAGGTGTCCTGGGTGTGAGGGTGTAGCCCGTCCAGGTGTCCTGGGTGTGAGGGTGTAGCCCGTCCCTGTGCCCTGAGTGTGAGGGTGTAGCCCGTCCCTGTGCCCTGGGTGTGAGAGTGTAGCCCGTCCCTGTGCCCTGGGTGTGAGGGTGTAGCCCGTCCCTGTGCCCTGAGTGTGAGGGTGTAGCCCGTCCATGTGTCCTGGGTGTGAGGGTGTAGCCCGTCCCTGTGCCTTGTGCTTTCAGGACAGGCTCTGGGCTCCCACTGCCCTTACCAGGTACAAGAAGCTTTCAGATAATGGATGTTCCTGATCAGACTGGGTCTCTCAGACCTGTTTTTTAGACTCCCTTCTTTAAAGACCTTCGGAGGAAATCTGTTTGATTTTGACGATAAAGCAAGAGTGTGGGGGGGTGGAATAAATCTCCAGGTGTGACGCCCAGACTCCCCCCTCCCCCAGGTCCTGGAGTCCCAGAGACAGTCGCTCTCTCCTGACTCCTGCCCAGCGTCTTCTCGCGGCTTCCTGTTTACTTCCTCTCCGGCTCCTTCTGTCACGCACAAGCCAGAGAGCGCAGCCCTGCCCCCTTGCTCACATGCCTGACGTCTTCCTTCCTCACTTTCATCACCATCCCCCCCGGTGCAGAGAGACAAGACCGAAAATGTACAACACATCTTGGGAGAGAAAAGCCCTGTGCGCTCATCACGGTTTCGCAGTATGCTTTGGGAACCTCTGATCAGCAGGGATAGACTCAGCCTTCCCAGAGACCTGCTCAGCACACAGTGCTGCTTTGATTGTGTTGAGTCGCTGCAACAGAGCGCCCCCCTGTGGCTCGCTGCACCTCACTACACCCTGCCCCCACGAAGGAAGCAGCTAGTCTGACAGGCGCCAGTACCAGAGGTCACGTCCCACAGAGTGCCAGGGTTCACAATGAGGCGAGCTGATGCAATATTGGCAGGGAGGGAGTGTGTAAGGTTGGCACAGGGGTAGCTGTTTCACAGCTCTTGCCTCCTGGGTTCAATTCTGGATTGGGACACCCTCTGTGTGGAGTTTGCATGTTCCCATGGGTCTACATTGGCTTTTTTCCTTGTGGTCTGATTTTCTTCCACCTGGAAAACACATGCTGTGCTGGCTAATGGAGTCTAAATTGCTGCACAAGCGTGCATGCATGTTGATTGACATCTGTAAATAACGGTGCAAGCGCACGCCTGTGTATGTCTGTGTGTGTGCATGTGCGTTTGGGTGTGCATGCTTGGGCAAATTGACGTCTCCAAATCGCACGTGTGTGAGTGTGTGTGTGCCCTGCGGTGGACGGGCGTCCCGTCGGCGCCCCCAGCCTGCCAGGCTGTGTGCGGGAAAGGAGCTCTCTCTCCCCCCAGACCCCGCGGCGCCGCAGTGGGTGGAGTGCTCCTGCGAGCATCTGAGCACGTGCAAGGGCCGGACCTGCAGGGGCGAAGTGTGCTTTCACACCGAGAACGACGGGGCGGTGAAGAGGGGCTGCTTCTCGGGCGACGCCAAGCTGCAGTGCCACAGCCACCCCAGCATCTACACCACGTGCTGCAGCACGGACCTCTGTAACGCCAACAAGATGAGGCCGAACGGCACACGGCGCGGGGAGGACCCGCCGCGTGGTGGGTGCTTGATGTCACTTGTGGTGAAGTTGCATGCTGGGAGGAGTGCAAGCAGCTCTGCTCTCTGTGCCAGTAGCTGTGTGAGGCGCCCGAGTCTGCCATCTGGTGGCCTTGTTGTGTCTGGATCATCGGTGTCGGTACCGCTACCGGCCAGCGTCCTGCCTGGGACTGGCCTTCTTCACTGAATGATGTCCAGCTCAGTAGGAGACTCGGAAGCCTTTTTCATCCATACACAATGTTCATGTTATCTTGCAACACACACAGTAGGGGACCCAGCCCCTCCTGGGAGACACACTGCAGCCCCAGTGCACAGCAGCCCAGGGCAGGAGAGAGACACTGCTGCTCCAGGGGGTGAAGGGAGGACAGACTGTGCAGGAGCAGAGTGGGGTTTATCCAGGACACAGGGGTGACACCCCCACTCTTACAAGCAGGGTCCTGGGATCTTCAGAGAGCAGGAAGTCAGGACCTCAGGTTAATGTGTCATCTGAAGGACAGCGCCTCCTACAGCACGGAGTCCCCCATCACCACACTGGTCACTGGTTTGGAAATTCTGGACCAGAGTGAAGAGCTACTGGTCAGCTGATCAGTGTTCCTGATCTTTTCAGGATGGTCACCGTGGATTAGATTTCATACACAGTTTATTATTGGCCAAAGCTAAATACTCTAGTCATTTTTATCATATTAGTGCAAAAGAGATACAAATATTACAATACACTTCTGTAATACTTTTTGTTATTTTTCTGCAGGGAAAGCAAGTGAGAGTATGCAGTTAAGCAAGAGTATATTGTAATCTGACAGTTTATATTTCTCATTTAAGAGCAATTTCATAACCCTGTTCCAAGGGCTGTGCTCCTAGATTGCTTCAGCCTGTCTGCCAAAGCGCCTCCTGTGCGGAAAAGGGGGAAGTGCTGACACCTAGTGTCTGCGGCTAGTACTGCAAGGTGGTCACTCTGCCCGGCAGCAAGCAGACAGAGGTCAAGCTTGGCTTCCTGGAGAAACTGCAGACTTAATTTACAGGCCTGGAAAAGTCATGGAAAAATGCACCAAAATATACTTTTCTGGAAAATGTTTGGGAAACTATGACCAAATGTGCATTAACTGTAGAGTACAATAGGTTATGAAGGACCAGTAAAAGCTGATAACCTTTGCACTTGGAGCAGATACAGAAAATAAAATTCACCAGGAAGTGAAGAAACAGGAAATGACGAGAATCCTTGGGAGGGATCGGGAGAAGGTGTGCAGAGAACTCAGAAAACGTTGTCTGGAGTCAACGATTGTCAGAGAAAATATATCTGCCAATCCAACAGCCTGCGACTTTCTGTTTGGCCACAGAAACATGCGTCTGTGCAGGGTTGGGTGCCGTCAGCGTGTCTGTGCACAGTGGCTGATTCCCACAGTCCTCGGTAAACAGGCTCTGGCTGGATCACTGATGTAGGCTGTCCAGAGTCCACCCCGAGGCTTCTGGCAGATATTCGGGGATCAAACCCTTAGCAGCTATTTAACACCTTGTAGCTTGGGCCGGGTCAGTATGAAGATGGGAGTGCTCTAAGGAAAACCAGGTCTCTGCTGCAAGGGTGTAGGGCCTGTAGGTGGGGCTCTTCACTCTGGTCCAGAATTTCTGTGCTGTAGGAGGCGCTGTCCTTCAGATGACACATTAACCTGAGGTCCTGACTCCCTGCTCTCTGAAGATCCCAGGACCCTGCTTGTAAGAGTGGGGGTGTCACCCCTGTGTCCTGGATAAACCCCACTCTGCTCCTGCACAGTCTGTCCTCCCTTCACCCCCTGGAGCAGCAGTGTCTCTCTCCTGCCCTGAGCTGCTGTGCAGTGGGGCTGCAGTGTGTCTCCCAGGAGGGGCTGCTCTTCACTGGGGAGGAACTGGGTCCCCTCCTGTGTGTGAAGGGCTTTGGTATCCTGTGGGATGAGTCGTGCTGTTTAAATGCCATAAACTCTGAATGATCACTATTACTAATTGAACAAGCCAGGTGGGCCAGAGCCTCTCTCTCCTCTCTCTGTGGTTGGGTGACCCCTGACGTCCAGCCCCCTCTCTCTGTGGTTGGGTGACCCCTGACATCCCGCCTCCTCTCTCTGTGGTTGGGTGACCCCTGACGTCCAGCCCCCTCTCTCTGTGATTGGGTGACCCCTGACGTCCAGCCCCCTCTCTCTGTGGTTGGGTGACCCCTGACGTCCAGCCTCCTCTCTCTGTGGTTGGGTGACCCCTGATGTCCAGCCCCCTCTCTCTGTGGTTGGGTCACCCCTGACATCCCGCCTCCTCTCTCTGTGGTTGGGTGACCCCTGACGTCCAGCCCCCTCTCTCTGTGGTTGGGTCACCCCTGACATCCCGCCTCTTCTCTCTGTGGTTGGGTGACCCCTGACGTCCAGCCTCCTCTCTCTGTGGTTGGGTGACCCCTGACGTCCAGCCTCCTCTCTCTGTGGTTGGGTGACCCCTGACATCCCGCCTCCTCTCTCTGTGGTTGGGTGACCCCTGACATCCCGCCTCCTCTCTCTGTGGTTGGGTGACCCCTGACGTCCAGCCCCCTCTCTCTGTGGTTGGGTGACCCCTGACGTCCAGCCCCCTCTCTCTGTGGTTGGGTGACCCCTGACGTCCCGCCTCCTCTCTCTGTGGTTGGGTGACCCCTGACGTCCTGCCCCCTCTCTCTGTGGTTGGGTGACCCCTGACGTCCAGCCCCCTCTCTCTGTGGTTGGGTGACCCCTGACATCCCGCCTCCTCTCTCTGTGGTTGGGTGACCCCTGACGTCCTGCCCCCTCTCTCTGTGGTTGGGTGACCCCTGACGTCCTGCCCCCTCTCTCTGTGGTTGGGTGACCCCTGACATCCCGCCTCCTCTCTCTGTGGTTGGGTGACCCCTGACGTCCAGCCCCCTCTCTCTGTGGTTGGGTGACCCCTGACGTCCAGCCCCCTCTCTCTGTGCCTGTGTGTCCATATGCAGATCAAGATCGTAGCAGCAGCCTGGTGGTGGCGCTGTCGGTCTCCTTCCTGCTCCTGTTCGTCCTGTCGCTGGGGATCTTCTGCCTGGCCTGGAGGTTCCTGATCCGCCGCCGGTGCCGCCGGTTACCACCCCTGGACGACCCGGATGACGTCAAGGAGAAGGTGCCCTGCGGAGGGGATGGCACCTATGGGGTAAGAGCCGCCGGCCGCCAGTCGCCCAGCGCCCCCAGAGCCTGAACACACAGAGCACACTGAGAGTCTGAACAGACAGAGGACACTGAGAGCCTGAACACACAGAGCACACTGAGAGCCTGAACACACACCACCTGAGCACATTGAGATTCTGAACACACAGAGCACACTGAGAGCCTGAACACACACAGCCTGAGCACATTGAGATTCTGAACACACTGTATTTAATACTGGGGTTCTGGAGCCTCGTTAAGGGGAGAGGAGCTGTATTTAATACTGGGGTCTGGAGCCTCGTTAAGGGGAGAGGAGCTGTATTTAATACTGGGGTCTGGAGCCTCGTTAAGGGCAGAGGAGCTGTATTTAATACTGGGGTCAATACCGTAGTTAACAGAAATGTTTCCCCAATTCTGGGCGACAGAATGACAGGGAGGCAGTTTGTGCTTCCACCTCACAGCTCTTGGGTCCTGGTTTTGATTACACTGTGGATCACCTTCTGTGGGGTGTTTGCATGTTCTTCCCAGGTCTGTTGTGGTTTCCTCCCACCTTCCAGAGAGACACTGGTCAGGGGAGCTGAGCATGTGAGAGCCCTGCAGTGCTCTGGTCTTCACTCGCTCTGTGTTCCCAGGACACCAGGGTCACCATGGTGGACCACGTTCTGACAGTGGATGAAAGCCACTGAAAGCAGACTGCGGGGCAGGTTCTGATGTGCCCGTGTCTCTGTTCACAGGACATGTTCGACGAGTTCTGCACCTCAGGCAGCGGCACGGGTCTGCCCTACCTGGTCCAGCGCACAGTGGCACGCCAGATCTCCCTGGTGGAGTGCGTGGGTGAGTCCTGGTCCTGGGGGGGTCAGTGTGTCTGCAGGGTGTCCAGTCCCGGTCCTGGGGGGGGGTCAGTGTGTCTGCAGGGTGTCCAGTCCCGGTCCTGGGGGGGGGTCAGTGTGTCTGCAGGGTGTCCAGTCCCGGTCCTGGGGAGGTCAGTGTGTCTGCAGGGTGTCCAGTCCCGGTCCTGGGGGGTCAGTGTGTCTGCGGGGTGTCCAGTCCCAGTCCTGGGGGGTCAGTGTGTCTGCGGGGTGTCCACTCCCGGTCCTGGGGGGGTCAGTGTGTCTGCGGGGTGTCCAGTCCCGGTCCTGGGGGGTCAGTGTGTCTGCGGGGTGTCCAGTCCTGGTCCTGCGGGGTCAGTGTGTCTGCGGGGTGTCCAGTCCTGGTCCTGGGGGGTCAGTGTGTCTGCGGGGTGTCCAGTCCTGGTTGTAAGCGCAGCTGACAGTGCCCGCAGGACTGTGATGGGTGTGCACCGTGTGTCTGTGTGCTGCAGGGAAGGGCCGGTACGGCGAGGTGTGGCGCGGCACGTGGATGGGCGAGAACGTGGCGGTGAAGATCTTCTCCTCGCGAGACGAGCAGTCCTGGTTCCGCGAGACTGAGATCTACAACACCGTGCAGCTCCGCCATGACAACATCCTGGGTGAGTCCTGCTCTTCATGGTCACTCATGCCCTGGCAGACAGGAACCACTGAGACAGGGTGTGCAGTCCTGGTCCTGGGGGGTCAGTGTGTCTGCAGGGTGTGCAGTCCTGGTCCTGGCGGACAGTGTGTCCTTAGGGTGTCCAGTCCTGGTCCTGGGGGGGCCATTGTCTGCAGATTGTCCTCATGATGAAAAGAGTTTTCGTTTGGGGCTATCTGAATTGCCACATTATCCAGGTCTGCTGTTGTCCATGGTGTGCCAGAGGCACGTACACCAACAATCCTGGCCTCTTAGGAAGTTTCTTGTATCTCCCTTTTTGTTTACATAGTGTGGTACTGTATAATAAGGGAAAAGCCTGGTTTGCTACTTCTTTACAGTCCTAAGAGATTATGGGCCAAGACAATCCCAGTCCTTCAGACACACTAGGTTCCTCCTCTAGAACACCAAGTTCTAATATGTTGAGGGAAGTGTATTTCTTGTCAGTACGTTAGTGGGCCTCTATCACAACCTCTCCTCCTCGCCGACAGGGTTCATCGGCTCAGACATGACCTCCAAGAACTCCAGCACCCAGCTGTGGCTCATCACGCACTTCCACGAGCTGGGCTCGCTGTACGACTTCCTGCAGAACACCAGCGTGGATCCCGAGGGCTGCCTGCGCTTCTGCCTGTCCATCGCCTGCGGGCTGGTGCACCTGCACACCGAGATCCTCAGCACGCAGGGCAAGCCCGCCATCGCCCACCGCGACCTCAAGAGCCGCAACATCCTGGTCAAGAGGAACCGGCAGTGCTGCATCGCCGACCTGGGTGAGGGGGGAGGGGGCTGGCACAGCCGGGGAGCCCAGTTGTATATCCAGACGTTCCTACATTCTCTTTACTGCCCTGTTTGTGGAAAACCCGTTCGGAAATAAATTCTCTTTCCATCACTCCACTGACTCCTTTCTCCCCCTCTGCCGTGTGTCTCCTCTCTCCTCTGTGTGCTCAGGCCTGGCGGTGATCCACTCCCAGACCAATGACTATCTGGACATTGGCAATAACCCGCGTGTGGGCACCAAGCGCTACATGGCGCCGGAGGTTCTGGACGAGTCCATCCGGACCGACTGCTTCGAGTCCTACAAGCAGACTGACATCTGGGCCCTGGGGCTGGTCCTGTGGGAGATCACACGCCGCACCGTCGTCAACGGTAAGCGCAGAGCGCAACGGTCTGTCTTCTCATCATCCTCATCAAGTCCCTGGGCTTTATTACAGTGTATCTGTCCATCCGTCCACACGTCTGTCTCTGGGCTTTATTACAGTGTGTCTGTCTCTGGGCTTTATTATAGTGTATCTGTCCATCCGTCCACACGTCTGTCTCTGGGCTTTATTACAGTGTGTCTGTCCATCTGTCCACACGTCTGTCTCTATGTCCAGTCGTAGTTGTCCACTCTGGGCAGCCAGGTCTGTCTGTGTCCAGTTTCTATGTCCAGGCTGTGGTCACTGAGCCTGTCCTCTCTGGACAGCCAGTTCTGCCTGTGTCCAGTTTCTATGTCCAGGCTGTGATCACTGAGCCTGTCCTCTCTGGACAGCCAGGTCTCTCTGTGTCCAGTTTCTATGTCCAGGCTGTGGTCACTGAGCCTGTCCTCTCTGGACAGCCAGTTCTGCCTGTGTCCAGTTTCTATGTCCAGGCTGTGGTCAGTGAGCCTGCACCTCGTCAGAGTTTGGTTCTCTTTGCTGTTTATTTCAGCACTGTTCAGCTAGTGTGTGTTGTCTGTCCAGTGTCCTGAAGCATTCCAGGTTGTGTTGTGCTTGTGTGTGTCCCAGTGGCGAGGTCGTGAGGTGTTTGGCTTGTGTTGTGATTTGGTGGATTTTGATTCATGTTGTTGTAGTTGTGCTGTCCTGTCTCTGTCTGCCACTCAGCCTGTCTGTACTCTGTTATCCTGGGACACGCTGCCCTGCAGAGACAGGAATGCAGAATCAGTACACAGATGCAGCTCTGAGTGAGGAGAAAGGGCAGAGCGTGAGAGAGGACTGGATTCAGGGAGCTGTCAGCTCTGACCCCTCTCCCTCCCTCTGTCCTGAATAGCACTAATTATAAACAGCCTTATCTGGGGTCAGCATGGCTCGCTGGCCTGGCCAGCAGAGTGCCGAGCGCTGTGGTTCCCACTGCACACAGCTTGCACAGCTGTGTGTCAGCTGTGCCAGAGCCTGCCTCTCTTTCTCTCTGTCTGCTTCTCAAAGGCCTTTATTGGCCTGACTGATGGATTACAGCGCTGTCAAAGCAATGACATTTAGCAAATCTTTTGCAGACATTTAGAACAATAATATTCTTATTTCTTGAGAGACTCACTCTCTGTTTCTCAGGCTGTGACAGGAGATCTCGTACTGGGCTGCAGCCAAATTGAGTTCCCTCTCCCAGTAGGACTGGGAGCTGTTCTGATTCTGGCATGAGTGGGAATTCTGGATTCGATTAGTTATTTTGGGAAGAATGTTTGTCTAATCCCTGAGTATTTGTCACAGTGCAGCAGAAAGTGCATCTCTGTCTCTGCTTCTCCTGGCTGGCAGTGGGAGCACAGCATGTCCTCTCTGGACAGCCAGGTCAGCCTGTGTCCAGTTTCTATGTCCAGGCTGTGGTCACTGAGCCTGTCCTCTCTGGACAGCCAGGTCTGTCTGTGTCCTGTTTCTATGTCCAGGCTGTGGTCACTGAGCCTGTCCTCTCTGGACAGCCAGGTCTGTCTGTGTCCAGTTTCTATGTCCAGGCTGTGGTCACTGAGCCTGTCCTCTCTGGACAGCCAGGTCAGCCTGTGTCCAGTTTCTATGTCCAGGCTGTGGTCACTGAGCCTGTCCTCTCTGGACAGGTCTGTCTGTGTCCAGTTTCTATGTCCAGGCTGTGGTCACTGAGGCTGTCCTCTCTGGACAGCCAGGTCTGTCTGTGTCCAGTTTCTATGTCCAGGCTGTGGTCACTGAGCCTGTCCTCTCTGGGCAGCCAGGTCTGTCTGTGTCCAGTTTCTATGTCCAGGCTGTGGTCACTCCATGGCAACTCTGGGGACAGTCCTATGGCCCGGTCTGCCTTTTCACGTTTGCGAGATGTTCAGAGTCCCGGAGTGTAGCTGAAAGAGGATTGTCTCTGGCCACTTGCTCTCCACTCCTGCAGGACTCGCCTACTCTGCTCTCTCCCCAGGGATCGTGGAGGACTACCGGCCCCCCTTCTTCGACGCGGTGCTGTCGGACCCCAGCTTCGAGGAGATGAAGAAGGTGGTGTGTGTTGACCAGCAGAGACCCAGCGTCCACAACCGGCTCTGCACCCACCCTGTGAGTCACTCCGAGCTGCTCAGAAGGGTTCCGAATGAGAGATGCCCTTCGGCCCCTCTTACTCATTTGGTAGTTAGTCACTAATTGAGCCAAGGATCTTAGCCAGCCGTTACTAAGAAACCAGAGTATCAGCTGAAACAACATGGCTGGGCCGCTTGTTCCACACTCCCACCACCCTTTGTGTAAAGAAGCACCTCCTGTTTTCTGTAGTTTCCACCTGTGTCTTCTGATCTGTGTTGCCCTGTTGAGACTGAAGAAGTCCACTGGGCTGACCTTGTTAGTGCCTTAGAGGATTGTGGACATGTGGAATTCTGCTCTCTTGGGCAGGGAAGACTGTAGAGTTACAGCACAGGCCCAGGTAGGCGGAGGGCGCATGCACATTAGATTGAAGTCCAAGACTTTTCAGAATGAAATGGTTCCAAGAAATTTAAATAAAAAAGTCAGAATTACCAAGGTGATGTACAGACAAACGAGCTTCCAGCTGTCTGAACTCTGACTGAACTATCCATCTGTTTGTCCATCAGACTGTCCATCTGATTGAATATCTGTCTGGCTACTTGTCTATCTGTCCGTCTAACTTAACTGTCTGTTCATCATTTTGTGCAGTTAATTCACTGTCCGTCTGTCCACCAGTCTGTCTGTCCATCTGATTGAAATATTTGTCCACATGACTATACTGCCCAACTGTCCCTCTCACTGAATTGTCCGTCCATCCATCTGTCTG
Organism: Lepisosteus oculatus; assembly: GCF_040954835.1. Lineage (NCBI taxonomy): Eukaryota > Metazoa > Chordata > Actinopteri > Semionotiformes > Lepisosteidae > Lepisosteus > Lepisosteus oculatus. Next base: position 21,537,479 of record NC_090696.1, read on the forward strand.
TCTGTCCAGACGCTGTCCGCCATCACCAGGCTCATGAAGGAGTGCTGGTTCCAGAGCCCCACTGCCCGGCTCACCGCGCTGCGCATCAGGAAGACGCTGTCCAAGCTGGACCAGTCCCCCGACAAACTCAAGCTGGACATCTAGTGCGCCCCAGGCCAAGGAGGTGGAACCCCCAGATGCCTGCCCCTCGAGCCCCTTGTAAGCGCCTCTCCCCCCTCCCCAGCTCAACGTCCTCAGCTCAGACAGCACAGCTGGTCGGCACCACTCCCAGCCGGGTCACATCGGCACAGTGCCCTGGTGTTGACCAGCGTCTTGAGCCCCACCGACGGCCAGCAGCTGTGCCAGCTGTGTGCCAGCACTGCCCCAGCCCTCAGCCATTATTTACCAGGGGCCTCCACACAAGACAGGTCACGTCAGGACAAATCTGAGCCTTAAAACAGCCAGGAGCCTGGCTTCAGCCAGCCAGCTGGACAGCAAGTTCCTTACTGGAAAACAACAGAGGGATAGAAGTGTAGCTCAATTCCTGGGATAGTTTATCCCTCTGGAGCTCTGAGCCTGCTGCCATCCCCTTTCCATCCTATTCCCGGGTAGTGGACCCGAGTCCCGTTGCCTGGCATTTTCACCCAATCCATGTTTTACGGGGATCGGAGCAGCCCAGTGACGCTCTGTCTTACTTTGAGTAGGATGTACTGTACATCCAAATGTGCTGAAAATAAGCTGCAAGGTGTCCTGCAAGGACCTAAACTGGTTTGAAGTGCCTGGTGTCCAGTACTGGGTTACTATGTACTTTGACCAACAGAGCACAGTGCCTCCTGGTGGAAGCAATGAGCAATGCAGTTGCTGTTCACTTAGGGCTTGTTTTTTATGGGGCGGGGGGGTGGGACCGCGATAAAGAAGTCAGTTTTTAACCATGATGGGGGGGGGTTAGCAGATACAGCAATGCCTCTCTTAGACGGAGTCACCTCAGCGTTCTCTGTCCTGGCCATTAGTTCCTTACTTAAAGAACGCCTGTGCAGGAGCAGCGCTCCTGTCCCTGAACACATCCCCTCTGATCCAGGCTAGACCTGCCTCTGTTAGCACTGATTCCCACAGCGCTCCTGTCCCTGAACACATCCCCTCTGATCCAGGCTAGACCTGCCTCTGTTAGCACTGATTCCCACAGCACTCCTGTCCCTGAACACATCCCCTCTGATCCAGGCTAGACCTGCCTCTGTTAGCACTGATTCCCACAGCACTCCTGTCCCTGAACACATCCCCTCTGATCCAGGCTAGACCTGCCTCTGTTAGCACTGATTCCCACAGCGCTCCTGTCCCTGAACACATCCCCTCCGATCCAGGCTAGACCTGCCTCTGTTAGCACTGATTCCCACAGCACTCCTGTCCCTGAACACATCCCCTCTGATCTAGGCTAGACCTGCCTCCGTTAGCACTGATTCCCACAGCACTCCTGTCCCTGAACACATCCCCTCTGATCCAGGCTAGACCTGCCTCTGTTAGCACTGATTCCCATAGCGCTCCTGTCCCTGAACACATCCCCTCTGATCTAGGCTAGACCTGCCTCTGTTAGCACTGATTCCCACAGCGCTCCCATCCCTGGAACACGCCCTCAGTGCTAAGTGAGGCGTCACTGTACCTGTGGGGTTTCCTGGTGTTTTCACTCCAATCTGGACTGTTTTCCCAGCATTCGGCCTAACGATGACTAGTGTGTGTGAGACATCCTTGCATTCCTGCATGCTTACATTGTTGCCCACAGATTTTGGAAAAGGCAGTAATATTCAGTAAGAGTTTACAGAACAGCTGTCTCACTGAGCAGTGAAGAGTCCAGGGCCCAGGTATTAAGGTCCAGTAACGAACCAGGAGATTAATCCTGGTACAGTGCTCCTGGCAGGGGTGCCCAGCTCCAGTCTCCGGGTTTTTGTTCCACCTTTTCCCATTTATACCCAAGTTGAGCTCATCTTCTGCTTGACTGAGCCAAGAGCTGGGGGCTGGACCGGAAAACCAGGACTTGGATCAGGATCAGGACTGGACACCCCTGGAATAACCCTTCTGTGATGCTTCTTGGCCAATTCAGTTGATTCCAAAGGGGATCGCTCCGCCGTTAAACTGAAACCTGGCAGCATGGTGACGCAACGGTGTCCCAGACCCACATTCCTGCTCGCTCCACTGAACCCTGCAAACACTCCTTTCATCTTCTAGAGAGAAGCACACAGCAGAGCTTGCTGCCACCACAGCACTTTTATTTTATATACGTTATTATTTTTTGCATTGATACATTGCTTAAATGTGCAAATGTTTATTTAGAGAAATACCATGGCACGGATTTTAAAAAAAGTATTATTATAATTAATGTTATTTTTACCATTATGTACTTGTCTACAGTGGCTCTAAGTTGTCTTGAATGAGCTCTTGATATTCTATATTTTTTAAAAGGGAAATATTACTGATTTAAAAAAGAATATATGCATTTAAGAAATAAATCCTATGAATTACCTCTTATTGTGCTTCATAATTCTTCATACAACTGAAGTTTTAATTATATCTATTGCTCTGATAAAAAAAAATACTTCCCTGCTATGATCACACCTAATTAGTTTTTGAATTTAGGCTAAATTATTCATTTGAATAAATTCCTAAAGCAAGCCTCAGTTCTGTTCGTTTCATTAATGCCAGCAAGTCGGACAGTTCAGACGATGCAAGAAGGGGTGGGAACGATAGAGATCCGATCGATATCTTGATCAAACTCCTCCTGGAAAAGCTGACTTGTAGTTACAGGCTACAACCACTGGAGGGCGCCAAATACTGCGAGTTGTACGCGCGGAGTTCGTGCAAACTCGTTATTAATATTTCAAGTAGGGAGCTGCCTCAGCATGCGTGGGCTACAAGGGAACAAGACGAGGTTTATTCCAGGCTGAAAAGAGAAGAAAAACTTCGGGTGTTGATATCCGAAGAAGGCTCTACAGCCGAAACGTTGTGTTTCTTTTCTTCTCTTTTCAGCCTGGAATAAACCTCTACTTGCTCATTTCCATGTCCCCGATCGCCGGTCTCATTGACCCGATTGCATCTCGTATTAGAGATGCTCTCGCACGGCACTCGGCGGGGGCTAGTAAACCAGATTAGTGTTTAATCAGAGCGGCTGGAGCTTTTCTTCAACTGTGAGCAGAGCTGCAAAGCGGCGGCGTGTGATACCTGCAGTGGAAACTGAGCTTTTTGAGTCAGGCTGTTGTTTCATCACGAGCAGCTAATTAAAAGAGTTATTTAAACAAAACAGACTAATGTCTTCATTGGACATATAAAGGAGTTTGTAAGGATGTTTCTTACAATCTTTTACAGCTTGCGATAAGGCAGGGGTTCCCAGTCCTGGGTCCAGACACCTCCTGCGCTAACCAGCAGGGGGCAGCCGTGAGCTCGGTACAAGATCAGGGGTCCCCAGTCCTGGTGGTGGGGACTGCCACACGCCTGCTGGCTTGTGTTCAAGCCGAGCTCTGAGTGTCACAATCAAAACTCTTACTGGCTTCACACCAGGATCAGTGTTTCCAGCTCAGGAAAGACACTTGCACGTGTGCCACTCGTCAGCTCAATGAGGGCTTGGCTGAGGCCATTGAGGACCAGCACTGAGGGGCCATCACAGAGCCCCGCAGTGTGAGGGGACTGAGGGGCCATCACAGAGCCCCGCAGTGTGAGGGGACTGAGGGGCCATCACAGAGCCCCGCAGTGTGAGGGGACTGAGGGGCCATCACAGAGCCCCACAGTGTGAGGGGACTGAGGGGCCATCACAGAGCCCCGCAGTGTGAGGGGAATGAGGGGCCATCACAGAGCCCCGCAGTGTGAGGGGACTGAGGGGCCATCACAGAGCCCCGCAGTGTGAGGGGACTGAGGGGCCATCACAGAGCCCCGCAGTGTGAGGGGACTGAGGGGCCATCACAGAGCCCCACAGTGTGAGGGGACTGAGGGGCCATCACAGAGCCCTGCAGTGTGAGGGGACTGAGGGGCCATCACAGAGCCCTGCCAGTGTGAGGGGACTGAGGGGCCATCACAGAGCCCCACAGTGTGAGGGGACTGAGGGGCCATCACAGAGCCCCGCAGTGTGAGGGGACTGAGGGGCCATCACAGATCCCCATAGTGTGAGGGGACTGAGGGGGCAAACTGGCAGCAGGCCGGACCTGTCTCTTCACACAGCCACTCACAGGGATGCCAGAGGTGTGAAACACAGTCGTTTCTGCCTGCCTGGGTCTTCTGCAGTCAATGCGTTTTCAATGCAAAACACTTCCTTCATCCCCAAGGGGGCAATTTCAGCTCTTTCTGATGGCTGATGGTTTTCGATAGCCTGCTGTCTGGATCCTGGTGACCCCCTGGTGTGGCCGTTACTCATCCTGCCTGATCCTTCACAGGAGCCATTAAGCACAGGACATCCTACTGTCTCTCAGCCTTTTGTGCAGGACTAACAGTTCTTTTCTCTTCCACAGTGGGGAATCCGTCCACCCGTTTTCTAACAGCTGCTGTTAAAAGGCAAACACACACACTCTGGACAGGACAGCAGTCCATCACAGGACACACACACACACCCTGGACAGGACAGCAGTCCATCACAGGACACACACACACACCCTGGACAGGACAGCAGTCCATCACAGGACACACACACACACCCTGGACAGGACAGCAGCCCATCTCAGGACAGCAGTCCATCACAGGACACACACACACACCCTGGACAGGACAGCAGTCCATCACAGGACACACACACACACCCTGGACAGGACAGCAGTCCATCACAGGACACACACACACACCCTGGACAGGACAGCAGCCCATCTCAGGACAGCAGTCCATCACAGGACACACACACACCCTGGACAGGACAGCAGTCCATCACAGGACACACACACACACCCTGGACAGGACAGCAGTCCATCACAGGACACACACACACACCCTGGACAGGACAGCAGCCCATCTCAGGACAGCAGTCCATCACAGGACACACACACACCCTGGACAGGACAGCAGTCCATCATGGGACACACACACACACCCTGGACAGGACAGCAGCCCATTTCAGGACAGCAGTCCATCACAGGACACACACACACCCTGGACAGGACAGCAGTCCATCACAGGAAACACACACACACCCTGGACAGGACAGCAGTCCATCACAGGACACACACACACACCCTGGACAGGACAGCAGCCCATCTCAGGACAGCAGTCCATCACAGGACACACACACACACCCTGGACAGGACAGCAGTCTTTCACAGGACACACACAGACACACACACCCTGGACAGGACAGCAGCCCATCTCAGGACACACACAGTCCCCACTCCATGATATTTAGGACAGGGAATTCCTGTCGTTCCACAGTCCCTGTCCGGTCACGGACACCAGCTGCCGAAGCAGGTACAGTGTCCTTTTCTCAGAGTCACCCCACGGCCACGCTCTGGTAGGGTGGCACAGTGCTCACCCCCAGAAACCGTCTCCCCCACACTGGGCTCTCCCTGAAAGCATGCCCCCGTGTCTCCTGGGCAGAGCGGCTCTCTGTGTGACGAGTGCCAGTAGGGGCTGCATTCAGCCCATATAGCTCATAATCTGTGGGATCAACCAGGGTATCAGCTTCAACCACATGGCTGGGCTGCCTGTTCCACCACTCTTTGTGTAAAGAGTACCCCCCCCACACACACACACACCATTCATAGCAACTCCTCTTCGTTCTTACAACCACCTAAATTAGACTGGTTCTCGCTGTAAAATGTTCGGATGTTTTCGAGTGAAATGGAGGCCCTGCCCTCTGATAGGGATTTACACTTGCGAGGCTGAATGAGAAGCGCTCTCGGGGCACCGAGTGCCAGTGGCTCCGCCGAGCGCAGTTCTCGGGCACGTCACGGTCAGGGGAGTCCGGACTGGTCCACTTTCCTTCGCTGGTGGGGGCGCGCTCACCCCCCTGAAGACCCCCACCCTCACGGTACCGGTGACGTAGGCGTCAGCTCGTCCCTGGCCGGGAGCAGAGCCGATCGGCGCGGCTCCTGCTGCTGGTTTTCAGACGCCGCCGTCTGCGGTAGTAAGTCCGCGGTGACTGGCCGGAATCGGGGCTTTTCGGGGGGCAGGTGCGGCAGCCGGCTGGGGGGCGCTTGGGATTCAGGAGAGGAGGGGCTGGGTCTCCTTCAAAGCTGCTGTCTGGCTTCTGAGCCGAGGACGGCGCGTTATTTTTAAAGGGGGCGAGAGGCGGGGAGGGGGCGAGGGACACAGCCCCGCTGCGCCCGCCGGGGATGCGCTTTGAAGGCGTCGGCGAGTCTGCCTGAGGGCTGACGTCACGCCTCGGCCCCTTTGTGCGTGTCCTCGCGCGCTCTCCCTCTCCGGCGGGGTGGCGCGGGGACAGGGGTCGCTATAAATACTAATAATATTCACACCAATGGTATTTTCCCACTCGTGGGTGAAGACATAAACAACGTTATTCTCAAACGCCCGGCGAGCACTCCCCCCCCACACACACACCTAGAGTGGCTGTGCCTGCTGATTCTGAAGAAAGCGGGACAGAACTGAACCGAACAGAACTGAGTTCTACAGTCCCCTCCGTCCCACTGCTGAAGTGGAGGAAAGGGTCGTTCAGGCTGGACTTGGACATTTCAAAGCAGGGTTATTTTAAGGAACAGCTGCCACAGATTTGCAACAGGATTTTTCAAACATGGTGGAAATCTTTGACACAAACACCACGGACAGCTCACATCACATCACTTTCAATAACCGCAGGTCCAGTTCAGGGTCACGGTGGCCCGGAGTCTATCCGGGGACACAAAACACATCCGGGACAGGACGACACCCTCACACCAGGGCCAGTTTTCCCAGCAACCAATTAACTTATATATAGCATCAGTTATATAGCCGATACTCAGCAGCCATATCACCCTGCAACTCCCAACTGGCAGCCCACTGGAGCTCAGCAGGTGGGAGCCTGGTCAGTACCTTGATGGGAGACTCCTGGGAAAAAAACTGCTGGTTGCTGCTGGAAGAGGTGTTAGTGGGACCAGTAAGGGACGCTCACCCTGTGGTCCATGTGGGTCCTAATGCCCCAGTATAGTGACGGGGACACTACACTGTAAAAAGGCACCGTCCTTCAGATGAGACGTAAAACCGAGGTCCTGACTCTCTGTGGCCGTTAACAATCCCAGGGTGTGTCTCGAAAAGAGTAGGGGTGTAACCCCGGAGTCCTGGCCAAATCTCCCTCTGGTCCTTACCAGTCAGGGCTTCATTGGTCTGCTCTCCTGCCCACTGATAGCTGGTGTGTGGGGAGTGGACTGGCGCATCTTTCAGGCGGGGTACCACACTGGTGGTGGTGGAGGGGATCCCCATGAAAGTCAGTGGGGGCCAGTGTGAGGACTGTTATTAACGCAACGGCGTGTCTTGGGTTTGTGGGAGGGAACCCACACGAGCACAGAGAGGACGTACTGCACAGGCTCGCTCACGGCCCACAGGTCCTGCCGCGCTCGGGGGAGGGGATCAAACATAGCTTTCACATTCAGTGGGAAAGAGATTAAGATCAGAAACTGGTGAGGTTCCGCCGTCTGGGACTGGCATCAACATCCTGTGTGTCTGGATCTGCCAGGTCGCCCCGAGAATCTGGCACCGTCCTGCATGTTAACGGGTGCCTGGGGTTTCGGCCACGCCGCTCCCTGCTTCTCCTGGGGTACCCCTCCAGGGACAGGACCAGCCCCCCCTGCTGAGCAGGAGTGGGGATCTCTGGTCTGCGTACTCTCCCTGTCTCCTCAGTGTCAGATTCCAGTTTCAAATTCCAAGAGCTTTCCTGCTTTGGCTCATTAATTACCATGTGGTCAAAGCAGAAACAACACACCTTTAAGAGACATTTAAAACCTATTATTGGACAGTTACAAATGACACATAACCCTTTATTGAGAGACAGGCTCACTCTGTTCCTCAGGCTGTGTGTGACAGGAGATCTCATACTGGGCTGCAGCTCTGTTGACTGGGAGTTCTGATTCTGTCAGGAATGGGAATTCTGGGATTAGATTTGTTATTTTAGAGAAGAATGTTTCTCTAATCCCAGAGTATTTTTCACAGTGCAGCAGAAAGTGCATCTCTGTCTCTGCTTCTCCCTGATGGCAGTGGGAGCACAGCCTGTCCTCTCTGGACAGCCAGGTCTGTCTGTATCCTGTTTCTATGTCCAGGCTGTGGTCACTTAGCCTGTGATTCAATAGGCTCTGTTTCTCTTTGCTGTTTCTTAACTCCTGGTCAGATACTCAGCTAGTGTGTGTCGTCTGTTTAGTGTCTTGTAGCGTTCCAGTTTGTGTTGTGCTTGTGTGTGGGTGAGGTAGTGTTGTTTGATCTACGCTGTGATGTGGTTGACTCTGATTCGTGTTGTTTTAGCTGTGCTGTCCTGAGGCTGGCTGGTTTCAGTGAGCCTCAGGACCAGCTGGCTCAGGGGGCTCTTCCAGGGTTTAGAGCTCTTGACTCAGCAGGGGTGTTGCCATTTTCTTTGTTTTGTCTTCTGTATGTTGATTAGCAATGGATATTGGCCTAATTCATCCTTGCATACATTGTTTGGTGTTTTTCTGTGCGCATGGAGGATGTTTTTACAGAACTCTGTAAAAACATGTATGGTGTATTTGTCCCATCTAGTGTAATCCAGGTCTGTGAGTGGATTAAGCTTTTACAGGGCAGTGGGTTGGATTAAACTTTCAAATATTCACAGACAGATATTTATGAGAGGGCTGATATTGTACTAATCTCTCTCTCCTGCAATCTGTCTATCCCTCTGTGTGTGTGTCTCTTACAGGGTCTCTATCTCTCAGATTTAGAAACCAGCTCACACAGGGACAGTCAAATTCAAACTCAAAGTGATCTATTGGCAAGCCAGATAAATTATAGTGTTGCCAAAGCAGAAACACCTCATTTATGGTACAAACATATTATTGAACATGTGCAAAAAACAAATAATGCATTCCCCAGGCTCGCTCTTTCTCCCTCGATGTCTCTGTCTCTATCTCTGTCTCAAATTCAGATTCAAAGAGTTTTATTGGCATGGCTATTGAATTACAGTGTTGCCAGAGTCTCTCCCTGTGTTGGCCTCAGGCTGCAGCCCTGTCTCCAGTTTCTCCGGGATTATCATACCAGGGATCGGCAGTGCTGCTCCTTGTGCTGTGACAGTAACAATTCCTGGTCCTGGGTTCAACTCCTGTCCTGCCCGTGGCATCTTTTTCGGAGGAGTCTGCATGTTCTTGCTGTGTTCTGATGGAATTTCTCCAGGTGATCCAGGTTCCTCACTCTTCCTGCTCACCTGCAGGGCATTGGGAGATACAACAGATGCCCAGCTGTTGTGGCCTGCCTGGGTCAAGTCTCTGGGAGCCAGCGGTGATGCTGTGTGCTGTCAAGGTCTCTGTTCCTTGTCTCTGTATCCATTTCTCACTGCTCAGGAGTGCCAATTTGAGGATCATCCCCTTGTATTGACAGGCCAGCTAACTTGGTATGCACCCTGTACTGGGGCCAGACCATGACTGGAAATTTGTGACTAGGGTTAGGGTTAGGCCAGGGCTGAGGCCAGTATTAAGTATAGCGTTCATTCAAAAGGTTGAGATTACAGTTAATGCTGTGGTTAGGGTTGAGGTTAGGATGGGGGTGCAGAGGAGAGGGGCTGAGTTACTGCGGAGGATGAGGGGCTGGGGTTAGGACAGGGTTGAGGCTAGGCTTTGGGTTGTGTCCTGCAACCACAGGCTCTTCTGAACCACCGGAAATCTCTGTGCATTTCATTAGCCTCCTTCCATCTATTTTCTAACCTCTTCCTCCAATTCGGGGTCACGGGGCGCCCAGATCCTGTCCCAGCATGCAACAGGCGCAAGGCAGGGTACACCCTGGACAGGACACCAGTCCATCACAGGGCAGACAGACACACACACTCACACTCACTCATTCACACCAGGGCCGATCTTCCCTGAAGCCTGTTACCCTCCCAGTCTGTCTTGGGGCTGTGGGAGGAAACCAGAGCACCTGGAGAAAACCCATATGATCATGGGGAGAACATACAGACTCCACACAGACAGCACCCCAGGAATTGAACCCGGACGCTGCTGAGCTCTGAGAGGCTGCAATGCTAACCACTGCACCACTGTGCCTCCCAGCTTGTTTCATTCTGTACATATTTCACTGTCTAGAACAGAATCAGACACAGAGAATGAACATGTGTGTGGTGGCTAATAAGCTGGGAAAATTGCTCATCGCTGGATGAAGCAAGACACGTTCCCAGCGCTCTCACAGGCATGACTAATCTACACACGCAACATGAGCGGACAGGCGCGCCCAACGATCCGGCCCCCGCCCACACGTCTGCTCAGTCTGGCGGAGGTGGAGCAGGAACCGGGCCTCCAGCCAGGCCCCCTGCAGCAGGCAGAGTGTGGGGCAGCTGCCCGTGGGGTCCTGTCAGGCCAGAGCGAGGGCCAGAGGTACCCTGTGACTGCAGGGGGCTTGGGTGACCACTCCATGGGTTCATGCACTGTTTACACAGGCACACGCTGCTCAGGAGAGCACACTGTGCTGGGAGAGAACACTGTGGTGGGGGTACACACTCTTGTGCTTGGGGAGCGCGCTGCGTTGGGGGTGTACACTGTGTTTGGGGGAGCGTGCTGTGGTGGGGTGCACACTCTGTTTTTGGGGGAGCGCGCTGTGGAGGGGTGCAAACTCTCTGTTTTGGAGAGGACACTGTGTTGGATGTGTACACTGTGTTTGGGGGAGTGCGCTGTGTTGGGGTGCACACTCTTGTGTTTGGGGGAGTGCACTGTGTTGAGGTGCACACTGTGTTTCGGGGAGCACGCTGTGTTGGGGTGCACACGGTGTTTGGGGGAGCACGCTGTGTTGGGGTGCACACTCTGTGTTTGGGGGACCGCGTGCTGTGTTGGGGTGCACACTGTGTTTGGGGGACTTTACTGTGTTGGGGTGCACACTCTGTGTTTGGGGGAGCAAGCTGTGTTGGGGTGCACACTGTGTTGGGGTGCACACTCTGTGTTTGGGGGAGCACGCTGTGTTTGGGGGAGCACGCTGTGATGGGGTGCACACTGTGTTGGGGTTCACACTCTGTGTTTGGGGGAGCACGCTGTGATGTGGTGCACACTCTCTGCTGGGGTCGGATTACAATGTCCCTGTGTGAGCTGGTTTCGACCGAGGCTCTGGGTGCGCAGGGTCGTGCGTGACCTACGATCACGCTCTGCCCCTCCGTCAGACGGAGGAAACTGGTGCAGCGATGCAGCAGCCCTGCAGTCGCGCTTAATTCAGCAGAAAACGCGATTGATCTCTGACTGTGCTTAAAATCAGATTAAACACGCGTGTGCGAACGTTTGTAAATGCTGCGTGAGGAGAGCTGGCGGAAGACAATGCCGTTCATTCTTCTCCACTGTAATTTCCTAAATCCACATCACACAACAGCCCCTTTTTCCTCTGTGAAACCGATGTCGCAGCGCGTTCTCATTCCTCATTCTGCCGCTGAGCAGGGAACAGCGTTTGAGCGCAGGACGCGGCGTGTCTGCCCGTTCAGAAAAGCACGCAGGGGAAACGTTATTGTCGTGGGAGGCTTGCGGCGAGATCTGTTCTGGGGAAGGCTGCGCCGGCCTTGGGAACCGGACGCTTTTGTTTTCACGCACGGCACAACCGCAGGCGCGTGCCGGGCGCTCGCGGCGATAAAGCACGACTATAAACGGCAGCGGGGCCGCCGACCTCGCGCGAGCCGCGAGTGGGGACCCCCCCCTCCTCCTCCTCCCAGGCCCAGAGATCTCCCGGCGCCAGACGGGAGCGTCCGGGTCCCAGGCCGAGCAGCTGGTGTCTGTGGTCAGGCAGTGTCCTGAGCTGGAGCGCGGCTGAGGCGAGAGGCTGCCCACAAGGCTAAGGCATCACTATACCCCACACTTACCGCGCACAGCCTGTAATAAAGACTGCGACCCGGCTGCTTGTGAAGCACCTCCGGCCGGGCCCTGGATAAATTATTTACCAGCGGTAACCGCGGTCTAAGCAACTGCGGGCAGCGAAATTATACAGTGTAAACTGTGCGTATACTGCGCTGCTGAATATATGTTCTTGTGGCTTCACGTGAAGTGCCCGGGACTTGTTTGATGAAAAAGAAGCTTTTTATTATTCCAGTCCAACCCCATATTCCTATTGAAATCACTCTCACTTAACTAAAGTCGAGACCTCATTCTTCTAAACATGCAGACGCACAGCGAGGCGAGCTTGTCTGTTCATTTGGAGCACATCTAGATGGTTACCTGATCCTTAATTAATAACCTCGGCTTTGGAAATACCCCGTCACGTCGTAACATTCCCTAAAACCTACCTATCTACGCACCAACCCCCACAGCTTTTCCTTTTATGTCGCCTAAAAAGTAACCATCGTCTTTCCAAAACAAAAGGACTGAGTGCGGCTCCTCCCCTTTAAGGCGCACCGCCCTTTAACCGTGCGGCTGGCTGGCGGTGTGTGCGAGCGCCGTGCTTGTTGTGTTTGAGGTCTGGCTACATTGTCAATATCACACGTTTTTGTGTATCGATGCGAAGCGATGGGAATACTGTAAATATGGCGAAGAAGCGGACTGCCCTGGCTCTGTTGTCTGTGGCTGGGTTACTGGCGACCTGCGACGGTAAGATGTCGGTTTGCGGTGGTGGGGGGGAGTTGTGTGTCTTCATATGTCCAGGCTTATTTATTCCCCCGAACCTGGCTGGGGCTCGGATTTTAAATTGCATTTCCTAGCACAGCTCAATATGGCGCAGGGACTGGGTAGCCGAGCAGACGGCAGCGTCGCGCCTGTTCAGAGTCAGTGGATGTTTCTAAGATCCACACGCGTTTAATGGCAAGCGAGCCGTGAACTCGTCCTGGGGATAATTTAATATTTTGTACCCGTCAGTCCATTTAGTTTTTCGGTGGTCGGTGGGTATTAAACCGAAGCCCCACGCCGGAGCTCAGAAATCGGGGTTCGGTGTGTTGGGATGGCGGTGGACCCGTATGTACCTTGCCGACCCCAAATGGCGTTTAATTTTCGTGTGGAAATTGAATTTCCCGAAGCGGGTTTATGCTCGGAGGTGGTGTGTGTGGGGGGGTGCGTCCATATTAACAATGACGTGTAGTATTTTTAAATGTCCCGGCGACGTAAGCATGGCATCGAAACCAGGGGAGCTCTGTCCCCCAGACCCTGGGAGTGGTTTGAATTTAAACACCGGTGAAGAGTTGAACCCCCCTCCCGTCCCCGGTATGGCTGTTAAATCTTGGAAAAGGTGTGTGTAGTGTTCAAAAACAGCCCAGGTTCTTCTACGTGCCCGTGCCTGAGGTGTATCAGCTCGACTGAGGCGGCTGGTGTGTGCCCCTGTTGCGGTCACGGCTGGACTGGTCTGTATTCGGGCCGGGTGTGTTGCTCCAGAACAGTGGCGGGTCTGATTCTGTCCGCTCCTCGGGTCAAGGCCGAACCCGGCACGCGGAGCGCAAAGCCTTGTGGTTCACTGCCCAACCCCCCCCCCCAGTCTCCAGGGTCGCGCACCTCACCTGCTCTCCTCAGCCTCGCGCTGCTCGGAGCTCAATCCGGGACACGTTACGTGCTGCGGCGGCGCGCTCGCCCGGCTCCGAGCCCGGCTGCTGTTGAACAGCGGAAATGTCCAGCCAGCTCGTCCTGAACCACGGTTTCCCCGAGTCTCCCTACACTCTGGTTATGGCTACGAAGTCGGGCGGGCTAGTGTTGCTGTCATGATACTTTGTGTTGATGTCTGGAAGAGTTACAGTAATGGGAGCCGTTCATAAAATCGCGGGTCCACACGGGTGTCTTTCCGTGCCCTAGTCACACCGTGGTCAGTCAGTACTAGCAGGCGGTGTGGGATGCCGAGACTGGATCGTGTGAGTGCGTCCACACATCTGAACGTGTTCGGTACGTGTCGTGTTCTGTCGTCCGTCTTCGTAAAATCGCAGCAGGGGACCGAGAGAGCAGAGTCTCTGTGCTCCTGCTTCCCAGAAGAATGCTGTCTGGCCGCTCGGGAGAGCGGGGGCGGCTGGCTGCGTTGTGGGATCCGGTGTCGCGGCGCAACTGAGAAGGGGGGGTCAGGGTTCATGAAAGGACTAGCAATGAGGGGGCTCCCTTTATCCACCCTCCAGACAGATCTCCCTTTGTCCTGCGTGTGGCGTTCCCAGGTTTCCACAGGCACGAGGACCGGCCTCTTTAGCGGGAACAGGAGAGGAACAGCCAGCAGGCAGGGAAACCAGCGGGAAGCTCAGCATTGCAAGGGTAATGCAGAAGGCCTGGCTATAGCTGGCAGTGTGATCTGGATTGATCCATTTCAGAACCCCCTGTGTCTGCAGCCGGGGCTGTGGGACCTGCAGGAAAGTGTCCACTGTCGGGGGGCTGTGGGACCTGCAGGAAAGTGTCTGCGATCGGGGGCCGTACTGGAGGCTGTGGGACCTGCAGGAAAGTGTCCACTGTCAGGGGGCTGTGGGACCTGCAGGAAAGTGCCCACTGTCGGGGGGCTGTGGGACCTGCAGGAAAGTGCCCACTGTCGGGGGGCTGTGGGACCTGCAGGAAAGTGTCCACTGTCGGGGGGCTGTGGGACCTGCAGGAAAGTGTCCACTGTCGGGGGGCTGTGGGACCTGCAGGAAAGTGTCCACTGTCAGGGGGCTGTGGGACCTGCAGGAAAGTGTCCACTGTCGGGGGGCTGTGGGACCTGCAGGAAAGTGTCCACTGTTGGGGGGCCGTGGTGGTGAAGATGTCACGGTTCTGAAGGTTGTTCAAGACTAAATTATACAAAGAGAACGCATACTCTGTGAGGGCGGGGGATATTTTAAATGTTTTTAACTTTGGCATAAGTGACTCATTAACCACATAGTAGCAGCTTCTTAGTTACCAAGGATTACCACTGGATTATCAACATTTAAAAAAACTGTAGGAAATGACATTTCTGCCTCAGAACGTCAGCTGATTTTTATCTTGGAATTGGTGAGCAGAGACCTTCTCATCAAGACAGTGGAAAGGTGAGATAGTCAGTAAGGCCTCTGAAATATCTCTGAGCAGAGATCAGTCATAGGGGATTAGAACGATTGCACAACACATTCCCCTCCACTCCTGCCAAAAAAAGGAATTACGCAGCTGTCGTCCCCATATCATTTGTGCTCCTATATTGTGGTGTTGGCGTCAGTCTCCTGCATCTGTGTCAGGCCCTGCACTAGGCAGAAAAACTAACTAGACAAGATGGAGGTGCTTCTGTGTTTGGGCATGCTCTGTTTTAGGCCTGGAGTTGTGGCACAGAGCAACAGCTCTTTTCCTTGCAGGTGCTGTTGTGAGTGTGACTTCCCCGATGATTGAAACGCCCCTCAGGCCTGCTGGGGGTTGGGGGGGGGCAGGGGGTCACTGTCCATTAGGGGTTTGCAGTGTGCAGCCGTCTGGTCTGGAGGCGAGAGCCATTCGCTCTTGGTTAGATACAGGCTGGGGTTGGGGTGAGTGTGGCTACTGGACAGTCGAGAGGGGGAGACGCGGGGGCTCGCTGGCGACCGTCTTCATCAGGTTCTCCAATGTGACGCACAATGTGGTGCTGGGCTGAGAGGAGCTCGTGACTCCTCCGTTTCACAGGCTGGGTGTTGTCACTGGTGTACAGGGAAAGGGGCCCACGCTCCCATTGCACAGCGTTGCAGTCCACCTCAGTCTGACCAGTGGCCGCAGGCCCCAGCAGGGCTGGATCCACTGCTCCACGCTTGTTACCTAGTGCTGAATGGCTGCCAGCTGCCTGAAGGAAGGGTGATCGGTAATCTCCGTCTGGCCCCGCTCGGATGGGCTGCAGAGCGGCGGTGTGGTGCTGTGGGGAAGGGGCAGGCACAAGCTGCTTGGAGCAGGGGTCAGCAGGAGGGTCGAACAGAGGTCAAAGTTCAGGGCGGCTCATCTGTTGGGGATTTGATGTGAAGGAAGGTTGTCCTAGCCTGAGTCTCGAAGCCTTTTCCTCTCTGTCTGGCAGAACTCCAGGGTCATTGGGAATTGTGCTCCACTCTGTTTTGCAGACTGTTCGACTGTAACCCTTAACAGAAGTGCTGTGCCTGAGGTCTTAATTGTTTAATTGCGTCAATTAGTGGCTTAACGGGTCCAAAACACAACTGTTTCAACGCCTTAAGTCATTGGGGAGCTTGAAGAAAAGAAAGTGAGTCCTTCTGTACAGTGCCTTTAAAAGAGCTTGCAAATAAAGCTTTACTGTTATGCATTATATCATAATATGCATTATTATTTATCATACTATGTGTCCCTCCATTTTCTACCTGCTCCATCCAATTCAGGATTGCAGGGGATCTTGAGCCCATCCCAGAAATAAGGCAGGGTACACCCTGGACAGGACAGGGCCCATGTGCAGACACACTCACACCAGGGTCACTTTTCCCAGAAGCCATTTAACCTTCTAGCATGTCTTTGGCCTGTGGGAGGAAACCGGAGCCCCAAAAATTGATCCCAGGGCCCCAGCACTGCGAGGCAGCAGTGCTAACCTCTGTGCCGCCATGCTGCCCATTATTAATATTAATATTAATAAAAACAAGCCCTTCAGCCCATCTGTGCTAGATGTTTTTTCTAAAGGGACTGTACAGGAAACTCTGCAGGGCTTTGCGGGTGCATTCTGGGATCGCTCGGCCCCTCGTTCCCAGTGCTGAACCCACGTGCCCCAGTGATGCACAACCCCCCTCCCCCAAAATCGGCCTCTTCCAGATTTTAATCCGCTTCTGATCTCGGATGCTGACCCTCTGGTTCCAAAGCCGTCCTCAGATCCTGGGAAGCCGTGAGGGTCAGGGTGCGGGGCTCTCTCTCCTCGACTGCTCCTTCGGCTCGGAGGGGGGTGCCACGGGCTCTGTGGTGTCCCTCTCTCCCAGATCTCTGCTCTTCCGTGCAAGCGGCCCTCCTCCGGCTCGCGGCTGCGGCCCTTCCCACGAGAGACAGATAAGAAACCCCAGATTGTAGGAACGCTCCGTCTGCGTCCTCCCGGCTCGGGAAAATCCCCCTTTCCCACTGCTGGGAGTGCAATCCGCTTACGGCGTGAACCGGCGCGGCGAGATTGTTCCGGTCTGCCAGAACAAAGTCCTTTCCCTCGCCTTCTGAAAAGAATTCTGAGGAGGATTAATGAGGCTCACTCTGAGCTGTTATCGCTGAACTGAGCTCTTATTTTCCTTTAATCGGTTTGTAGTAAAGCGTGGGTGGCTCACAGCGCTGGGGCCCTGGTTTCAAGTCCAGACCTGGGGTGCTGTCTGTGTGGAGCCTGCATGCTCTTCCTGGGTTAGAATGGGTTTCCTCCCACAGTCCAAAACATGCTGGTAAGTCAATTGGCTTCTGTGCAAATCGGCCCTGGTGCGAGTGTGTCGTTGTGTCTGTGTGTGCCCTGTGATGGACTGGCGTCCCCTCCGTTGCTTGCTGGGGTAAGCTCCGGTTCCCCTGCAACCCTGTATTCGAAGTGGTTGGAAAGTGAATGGACGGTTTGTAGTGAAAAGGGTGCAAGAGAAGTCTGTTGGCATGCTCCCTCTCCCCGACCCCCCTCCTCAAGATAAGGTGGTGCTGACCTGGGCATACCTTGGGCCAGACACAGAAGGACAGTTCCATTCTGTTGTGGAATGGGGGGGGTAGGACACTGTGCGGAGACTCTACTACTGCACCAACATTGAAGGTTAATTTTAAGGTTTTCATAACGGAGTGTTTATCCCTTCTCTTGCTTAATCAGTCGCTGGACCTTGTTCCTTTTTTTTACAGCCCTCTCTTTGGAGCACACTGGAAGTTTGTACAGTAACTCACCCTCCTTTCCTAAGGTGAAATGGTGTTAAACAGGGCAAGCTGAGGACAGGTTTAAGAGCACAAGGATCATTCCACACCAACATGGGGGGTGGTGGGCTTTTTTTCTGGAGAGGAGTTGTGTGCCTAGGGCCCCAGTAATGTAGAAGGGTGATCACAGGTTTTCCTGACAAGTGACAGGCATGTTAAAACATGGATGCGCTGTTATTCTCCCTGCTTCGGCATTCAAACCTGTCAATCTTTTGTGCCTGTTATCATGGGTGGGAAACGGGGATCTAGGTAGCACTGGGGTTTTTGGTGTTTTCTCCTCAATGTCTGTTCTGTAGCAGGGGCGGCTCTGCTAGAGCTTGGAGCTGGTGGGGCTACGGGTTCAGATCCCAGGTTGTGTGGCACAGTTGTCATGGCCTTGAGCAGAGTTCCTCACTCGGGCTGTTCCAGGGAATGGTCTGCTGTAGAAATGGCCCCTCCAGCTGAAGGGAGCACTCTGCAGGAAGGAAAGAGACCAGTCTGAGATCTCTGTCCCTTATTTTAACCTGCTCTTGTAGTGGCTCTTGCCTTGGATGCTGATGTCTTTTGTCACGCCTGCAGCGGTGCTGTGACATCGCTTCAGGGTGTCTTCCTCTCAGGTGTTTCTGGGCTTTCAGGCTGTTGATCAGAGCTGCTGATGTGAACAGGGCTCTTGATAATTCACAACAGAGGGATCAGGTTCGTCTGTTCTCCTGAGAGCCTCGGCCAGTAGGGCTCACAGAGGATGAGCTCGGTGATCACGGGTTCGACCCTAGGTTACATCACTCTTGCCGACTGGGCCCATCGTCCATGAGGTGGCACCCCAGGGCCAGGGATGAGACTGGTCAGCCAGGACTGTTTTGGCTCTTGGAGACAGAGTGTCCTCTGCTCCTGGACGCCTGCAGACACGCAGTATTCTTGATGAGGGTGTGCCTCTCCTCCAATCAGCACGCTGATCCTCCAGTAGGGGGCGGTGCTGCTTGTGCCATGTGACGCAGAGGTGGGCGGGGCAGAGGGGTCTGTCTGCACTTCCTCGTCATGCCCCTGTGACCTCACATGGGCCTTGACTGAGGTGTTACATGTGAAAACATGCAGTTCCAGCACGGATGGGTATCAATAATTGTTGGCAGTTGTAAACCTGAAAAAACCAGCTTATTCCTGAGGTTCGCCACCCCCGTACCGTAGCTGTGAGCCAGAAGACCCAGCACCTCTCTGGGAGCGCGGCACGCTACAGGCTTTGGCACCCCAAGACCTGCAGCCACACAGCTACACAGGGGCCTCCCAGGCTGCAACAGCGATTAAAGAAAAAGCCCTTTCCACTCTGAAGTGGTTTAAGACAGGGTGCATTCCAGGCCCGAGTCTTCTCGATTTCCTTTCTAATTTGAAAGGTATTTTCCCTGCCACGGCACGCTGCAGGCGCAGTGCTGTGTGGAAAAATGTAACCCTCTCCTTCCTCAGATCTGCATTTGTCAGATGGTTGAGGATTCTGGGTGGGGGCTGGGGGGGGAGCAGAAACCTGAGGTCTCCCATTGCAGAGCAGTCTGGTCCGCTCCAGGTGTTCCAGGAGTCCCGTCTGGGTGGTCGGATGCCGTGAAGCGAAGAGGGCGCTGGCCTGGGCGCAGGCGTGTGCTGGGAGCCTCTCCCTCCTCCCCGGTCCCTGTACAGACCTGTCTCTCCTGCGCAGAACAATGGCCCCACTGTGCTTTTTCTGGCTGGGAGTGTTAATGCACTGTCTTCTCTCTCTCCATTCTTCCTCTGCTCGGGGTAATTACACGCATTAATAGCAGACATTATGAAAGCAGGAAAGCTCTGCCGCTTGGCTCTCGTTCCAGCCCGGAGCCCGTTAGTGCTGCTTCACTCCCTCCAGACCTGGCTGGGGTGGAAGTCTGCTCTGTCTGTGCGGTGGTGCTGGGTGCCGAGCCTGGGCCGTAGGGGGAGGGGGAGCTGCACCCCAGGGGTGGCCCAAGCCTGTAGTCTCTGTCGCTTGCAGTCCTTGTGCCAGTAGGCACGCGCTGGCCTGCGCTCAGGAGCGTTTCCCACTTCTGTGTTTGCTCTGCTCCTTTGTTTTTCCTGGGATTGACAGTTTCCAGTCCCCTCGCTGTGTCGCAAGCGAGTCCTTCTGCCTCCCCTGGGCCTTACCAAGGTTGGCAGGAGATCTGCCTTAGATTGGGGTACAGAGTGCAGCTCCTCAATCCTCCAGCTCGTCGGAGGAAACCAGAGTGTTCAAAGGAAGCCCAGGTGAATGCAAACTCGGCACAGAAGGTTTTCAAGTGCATAAGCACGTTTAGCACCCAGGAATTTCAAGGCAACAGCTCAGCAACCCCCCAGTTCCTCTGCTGTGCTTCTGAGCAGTCTCGATGTGTTTCTTTGCTCTTTTTCTGTGTATGATGGACAAAACCCTAAAGCTGTAGAAGACTACAGCAGGCAGGATCTAGCTGTAGCAGAGCTGACCCAGGCGTTTTATGAAGCAGGATGGGCTCTGCTCCAGATTCTCCAGTGGCGTAGGATGGCTGTTCCCGACATGCTTTCGAACCCATAATAACGGGGTTCACTGTAGCAGGCTAGTCGTCCAGTTGCACCCCCAGACTGTGGGAGGAAACCGGGGCACCTGGAGGAAACCCAGGGAGAACATGCAAACTCCACGCAGATCCCACTGCCGTCTAGATTCCTAGGAATCGAACCCAGGGCCGCAGCGCTGCAATGCTTTTGCAATGCTGACCACCATGCTGTCCTTTTCCAACACTAGCAGAGGGTTATCCTGGGTTCGGTCTTGAGGGCTTGTGTGCATTTTCACAGCAGGCCTGTGCAAGGGCTGCGCTCCAGCATGCCTCCGGATATGAGTCACGTGGGAGAGTGTGGGAAGGCAGGAATAAACGGGTCATAAAAAAAAAAAAGATAATTGGCGGCTAATTGATCCAGGCAGTTCCAGGAATGCCCGGGGGTTTAGGAAAGGCCCGTGTTTTAACAGGCAGCCTTCAAGACGGGATCGGAGTGTTCACAGAACAGAGCTCGACTGTGAGCCTCAGACAGTGGTGTCTTTAACAGTCTCGGACAGCTCTCTCCTCCGGGCCAGGCGCGCTTTGCTTGGCCTAGGCACCCTGCGCCCTCCTGCGGGGATCACTTGAGCTGCTGTCAGGCGGTTCCGCCCACAATGTGTGCAATTACATCGCTTGACTGGCTGAGCTCCACTGTGGGGATCAAGTCTGGATCTAGGATCGTGCAGCAGTCCTTTGCCTCCCAGCCGGTAGCCAATCTCAACTCGCTTTCAGCTCTGTTCTGCCTCTGTCTGCACCTCAGCCGCTCAAAGCGCTCTTCACGGCCACTAGCCAATCGCAATTTACTTAAAGCTAGCCAATCACAGTGCACTGCTCGGCCACTAGCCAATCACAGCTCATTTCCAGCTCTGCACGGCTCCTAGCTACTAGCCAATTATAGTGCACGGCTCAGCTGTTCGCCAATCCCAGTGCACGGCTTGACCACTATCCCACCACAGCGCACCGCTCAGCTGCTGTCCAATCCCAGATCGCCTTCACGTCACCTTCATGCTTTATTCCTGTTTTACTCCATATTCATATATTTGGTGTTTCTGGAATCCTGGATTTGGATGTTAAAGAAAATTGGAAAAAAAATACAAAACACGCACAGGCGTGGCTGCCATCCGGCACTTTTAAGTGATGATTATGGTGATCTTATCACATCGATAGAGCATATGTGTTCACCAGCCTCGTGTTCACCATTTCAGAAGTGACTCTGAATCACCAGGGGCTGTAGCAGGAGTGGGAACTTTTTGGTCGACCGATTTTGCAATTACAAATTGGGAAGGTTTGGAAAAATAAAAGGTGCGTCTCCACGTCATTGAGCCTTCCGGTCAGTTCAGACTGGTTCAAAATGTCAGCAAGAAGCTCTGTAGCTCAGCGGCTCTTGTGTGAAGGAGGAGTGGATCTGGTTTATGTATTTCGGCGTAGTGGAGTAGCCGTGTCTGGCGTTTGCGCCCGAGATGGAAAGCTGTTCACAGGGAGCCCTGCTGTGTGGTGGGAGGTCAGTGTCTCTGGGCCGACGGACACAATCACTGAAACCGAGAGCAGCTGAGCAAGAGCCGAGTGTTTCACTGTCATCGGCTCCTGGACTGCGCGCTTGCAGAGAGTGGAGTAGGTCTGGTGTGTGATGGTGCAAGAACGTGAGCAGGCCAGTGACGTGTGTGCGTGTGTGGGAGGAGGGGTGGAGTGACGCAGGATGGTCTTGTTTATGGGAGTGTGCCTGTTAATTGTAAAAACTGACAAACAGTGGCCTAGTCTAGACTCCCTCCAGAGCCTTAATGAAGGCCTTACCCATGTGTGCATACACCTCTACTCCTGGGCGATAACCTGATGACAGTGGAAGAAGCCCTTGTGATCTCTAATCGACAAGATCCTCTCGTACCTCCCTCCTGGGATTCTCGGACTCTGTACGCCGGAGGGCCCCAGGGGCCCCGGAGCTCCCTCTGTACGCTGGAGGGCCCCAGGGGCCCCGGATCTCCCTCTGTACGCTGATTGCTATTGATCGATATTGAAAGATCGCTCCACACATGGAGGAATTCAGTGAGATGTGAGGTGCGATTGATGTAGACTGGATGTGTTGGAGAGTTTACCAAATAAACTGATGAATGCCGAGACTGGTAGAAATCAATAGACAGTCAGACCCTACAGCTGTTGATAGCAGGCAGACAGAACTCCCAGTCCCTGTGCTGCAGCTGCTTGGTGTCGGGGTGTCAGGCACCACAGTGGCACCCCAGACACCCCAGGATCCACAGCACTGTCTCCGGGTCTCGCCTGGATGATTAGGGTGTAGGTCGAGAGCCCTCCCACGTGCCTGAGCAAGTGAACAAGTCCTGTTCTTCTCAGAGGTGGCAGTCCAGCCGCTCCTGGTGGTTTAACGTGTCCACTCCAGCCCGCCCCCGTCCTGGATTAGCACACCCCCCTGCTCCGGTCTGGCCGGCGCGTGTCTGCGTCCGCATGGGGCGCGGCGGGCTGGGTGGGGCGCTGGCGGAATCCATGCTCCTAATCCCTAGAGGCAGACAGGCTCCACAGGGGAAGGGAAACGGGGGATGATAGGGCTGTACGCGACTTGAGAGCGCAGAGTTTTACTTGGTGGTGGTGGTGGGGCGTCAGACGTACTCACATATTTGGGGATAAGGGTCCTAGTTTTCCTGGATTTGGAGAGGCTCCAACAAAGCTCCGGAGCCTGTGTTTTTTTCTTTCCCCTCCCCTGTGCTCACTCCAGGAAGTCTTTCAAGCCTCCCTGTCTCCTCTCCGTGCACACACACACACACACACACACACACACACCATCGTCCTTCCAGCAGCCTTGGTGAGGGAGAGCGACGGAGGTCACGGACAGCTGTTCTCTCCCTGCGGATCCTTGACGGAGGAGGAATTTCAGCCTCCGCAAAAACCAGTCCTGCCAGGCGAGCGGGAGCCTGCTGGGTTGGATAAAGACGAGAAAAGCAATCCTGGGCTGCAGACGAGATTCCCCGACAGTCTGACAGACACAGGGGAGCAATAAAACTGGCCAGCAGAGTGTTGGGGTCTAGAGCTATAGGTGTAGAATTTAAACCAGTGGATGTTGCTAAAGCCGTATGACGCGCCAGTAAGGCCTGATTTTAGAAAAAATAAATATACGTAAATATGTAAGAACATATACTCGGGAATCAAGCCAGAAAACAGCAAATACACTATTGAATGTCTTGCTCGTCCAAGATCTTCAAGACTAAAAACTTAACTCTTTAGTCTTGTACAGAGGAGACTGCTCCAAGCATCCAGAACCCTCAAAGTCACTGACGGAGTCAATCCAGCAGACTTCTTCTGAATCGGCCGAGGACACAAGTGAGACCCCTGGGGGAAAAGGCGCTCAAGACGTAGAACAGGAGATGCTTCTTTACACAAAGGGAGGTGGGGGTCGGGAACGAGCTGCCCAGCCCCGTTGTTGAAGCCAAAAACCTGGGTGGGATGAGATCCTCAGATCAATAAGCTCCTAGAAATGCGAGCTGGAAATGATTCCAGCTTTGTGCCCCTTCCCGTGTCCTGGTGTGCCCGTCTGTCAGGGGAGGTTTTCAAGTGAGAAGCTCCGTCAGGGTGGTTGACATGACAGGGATGGCCGCATGCTGGGTCGTCGCCGGGGCTCCTGTTCCACTAGGGGTGCAAAAGGGATGAAGGGAATGGGGGGTGTGTGTCATAAAAGCAGCAGAAGAATCTGTCCCCAAGCGGGGGTGCCCCCAAATCTGGGGTCTCAGGGTGGCGACAGGGGAGCTCCCTCCCAGGCGGCCACCCCAGGACCCGAGTGCCTTTCCCCTCGACTCGAGAGGGGCTCGGCGTGCGTGTCCCCCACACGTGAGGCGGGGCCCCAGGATGGATTCTGCGTTCAGACGCCGCTCCACTAATCCTCGCTAAGTGCTTCTGCGTGGAGCTGCCAGGGCAGACGGCAAGCAGCGCAGACTCCTGGGAGAATTCGAGTCCGAGCTAATGGCTCGATTACACCGGCGGTGCTATAAATACCCCCGGGCCTCGGTGTGCGGCAGACTCGCCGCGTCCGGCCCACGCGCGCGGATCCAGACCCGGGAGACGGCCAGCAAATCCCACCCCCTTCTTTCCCAGGTGCCTGGGGTTCACGGTGTCCTCGCCGCTGCCGTGCCCCGCAGAGCGACTGCTGTTGCTACTGTTGGATTGTCTTCCACAGTACACGTCTGCGAAGGGCGGTGTGTGGCGATCGGGCACAAAGGCCACTACGGCAACTGATTGATAAAGAGGCAGTAGGGGTTTATTCCAGGCTGAGAAGAGAAGAAAGGAAACGCAACGTTTCGGCTGTGGAGCCTTCCTCGGGGGTGAGAAAGACGGGGAAGTCAGCAGAGATTATAGAGCATAGGAGAACGAAAGCCGGGAGAGAGGAGGAGGAGGCAGGAGCAGGGGGGAGGCAGAGCGGGCCCTCGGGTGCTGTGAAGTCGAAACCTGCAGACAGCCGAAGAAGGCTCCACAGCCGAAACATCGTTTCCTTTCTTCTCTTTTCAGCCTGGAATCAACCTATCGCTTCTTCCTTTGCAGCCTACGCCTGCTGACGCAGCTCCCCGCCTGAACGACCGATCGGCCAGTGGATATTTGTGCCAAGATCAGCGCGTTGTGGGGTTGAGCGGTGCGCCCCAGCCCTCGCTCGGCTCGAGAGCGTGCTCGTTAGACCTGTGTGCGTAGAACAGGTGCAGCTGATGCTGGGGTGCAGGGGTGTTGTGGCTCTGTCTTCCCAGGGCCTTTTGAGAGGACTTTAAGGTATTTTTAAAAGAAGCTGTTCAAGTTTGGGGAAACTGAGAAATGTTCCTGACGGGTGAAGAAATACATGTACATGAGAGTGTGTTGGATTGGAAAGGCTCACTTGGGTCTTTGCTACTGTTTTGCATTAATACTAGAATACAGAGATCTACTGACTTTGGTTAGTTCAGTGTAAAATATAAAGAGCGAATTCACTTTAAAGAGATCTGTACGGCAGGGCTGGACCTTTAATGACCAAGTAGTCAGAACCTCAGGTTAGCATCTCAGCTGAAGGACAGCGCCTCCTACAGCGCAGTGTCCCCTCGTGCTGCACTGGGGCTGCGGTTCTCATCTTCTGGTCCAAGAGCACCACTGGCAGCAGTTATCTGGTTTTCCTCAGAGGTCTCCCATCCCAGTAGTGACCGTCTGAGATCTGAGTGGACTGAGCTGTGGGCGGGAAACCCCTCCATATCCATTAAGGCCGAATGTCCAGTGAGGACCATTCTTGATGTGGTCAGTGACCTCCGGGTGCCCTGTCTATTGGCACTGCTCCCCCGTGCAGGGTAGGCATGTGGTTCACAAGGGAGATGGAGAAGCAGGAGCAAGCGTTACTGTCTGGCTGAAGGTGGTCACTATTGTCACTGTGGTGTCTACTGTGTCACTGTGTCATCTGTTGTGTCTGCGTAGTGTTTATTCTGTCGCTGTAGTTCCTGATGCGTCACTCCAGTGTATATCGTGCTCCTGTAGTGACTGTTGTGTCAGTGTAGCACTTATTGAGTTTTTCCCACTGTGGGAGTGACGTGTACAACCCTCCGGCAGCAGACCTGAACCCCCAGGCTGGTGGCAGCTGTCTGGGATGAGGCAGTCAGTCAGGTTCTACAGCCTGTCCTGTCAGGGAGCGCTTATCGTGTGAGAAGTGCTGATTCTGAGGTTGGAATACATGTTGTGCAGCACTGCTCCATCGAACTCGAGTGGCCCTCAGTCTCCCTCTCTGCTGGCCAGGCTGTACTGCAGCTGATCAGCTGTTCAAGTGTGAGAGCGCCCTCTGCTGTTGTCTGGAGAGAACAGCAGTAGTGTGACGTTTACATGTGGCTTGTGTCTTTGGTCACGGACCTATAAGAAGAATTGCTTGCAGTTATATGGGTTTTTCATCCCAGAGAATCCCAAAGGGCTTCACATATAGGCTGGGACCCAGCTGCGTCTCAAGGAAGGGCAGGTGAGAGACACTGCTGCTCCAGGGGGTGAAGGGGGAGCTGTAGGGGGTACAGCCTGTACAGGAGCAGAGTGGGACACCCATACTCTAACGGACAGTGCTGTGGTACCAGATCAAACAGCTGGTACCACAGTCTCATGGGGTGGACATGACCTCCTGCAGCACACGTCCCCAGTCACCGTGCTGGGGCGCTGGTTAGGACATTCTGGGGCAGAGGGAACAGCCCCACCTACGGGGTGGGGCTCTCAGGGTGGCACAGGACTGAGTGTCCAGGGGTGGCCCAGTCCTGATTGAAGGTGAGTCTAGGAAAGGCCCTCAAGAATAGGAAAAGTGTTGCACTACTTTGCATGTCTGTATTAAGCTAATACATTCATCAGCCAACTTCTTGGAAACCTCTGCCAGGTCCCACAGGGATCTGAAGTTTCTGCAGCCCAGTCCCATCCCATTCCTGCAGCAGGACAGCCTTCAGCTGGGGTTGTGAGGAGGGTGATGGTGTGTGGAGACCGATCTGGACAGGTCCACTGGTTCCACTGGTTTCCAGCAGGAGTGAGATCAGGGGTTGAAAGTCTGTCTCCTGCTCCTCCAGCCGAACCCCACACACACACTGCCCCCTGCTGAGCAGGGCTGCTCTATGAAACGCAGGAGGTCCTAATATTTTGGCCAGTGGGCATTCACGATCTCTGTGAACTGCGCGCGGGTTGGTGCTCATCTCCTGTTCTCTCCTTGCCCCTCTCAGGGTTGAAGTGCAACTGTACGGAGTGCGAGAAGACCGATTTCCAGTGCGAGACGGATGGCGCCTGCATCGCCTCCATCTCCAACATCAAAGGGCAGGAGCACCTCGTCCGCACCTGCATCCGCGCGGAAAAGCTGGTGCCGGCGGGACAGCCCTTCTACTGCCTGAGCGCCGAGGGGCTCCTCAACACGCACTGCTGCTACACCGACTTCTGCAACAGCGTCAACCTGCCGGTGCCCGCCGGTGAGTCCCGTCCAGCGTTCACAGCCTCTCCCAGCCAGGGGACTGACCTCCCTCACGTCAGATGAGATGTCACTGAGCCGTTCAGACGCCATAGATGACAAAGCCTCAGGAGTTTTGTTCCAGCTCCTTTTCCGTATTTGAGGTTTTAGCCAGTTATCAATCGGCGATTTGTTTCGATGAGTGAATTTTAAGGTTGCTGGTTGTTTTTTTAAAAAAAAGCCTTTAAATTTCAGTGTCTTCTTTACCAGCTTCACCTTCTACGCTGGTTTTTAAGATGGTCATGCAGTCGCTGGCCTTGTCTGAGGTTTCAAAGGAACAAGTAAAGGTTTATTCCAGGCTGAAAAGAGAAGAAAGGAAACGACGTTTCGTCTTACTGCTTTTGGTTTCGGTCGTCTACAGTGTGAACGTTGGACACGGACCCAGCCAGCCACTTGCTGGGTGTGTTTAGCACCCAGGAGGTGCTGGAAGAGCCAGAGACGGGCAGTGTCGTCCTGGTGCGTGACTGCGCAGCGCGGTGCGTCCTCTCAAACCCCCCCGCCCGGGCTGCCTGAGGCTGTTAAACTGAGAACTGCGCCGTCCCTAGGGAAGAAGTGGTGCATGTTCTCGAGGAGCGTCAAACCTGAAACAAGCGAACCAGCACCGAGCAGGGCCTGCGCAGTACAGCTCTGGGAGCGCTGGCATGTGAACGGGAGTCCGTGGCACATCGCACCTGTCTGTGCGCGCCTCCAGTTATGTTTGTCATTAGAGAACACTAGAGCAGATGTAAATGAGAGGAGGGCTTTTGACCCTTGTAGCTTGCTTTGGGGATCCGGAGTCGGTTGATCCCAGGATCTCATCCAGGCATTTCCTGAAAGACACCAGGGTATTTGCTACAACAACATGCTTGGATGGCTTGTTCCCCACTCCTGCCGC
Organism: Lepisosteus oculatus; assembly: GCF_040954835.1. Taxonomy (NCBI): domain Eukaryota; kingdom Metazoa; phylum Chordata; class Actinopteri; order Semionotiformes; family Lepisosteidae; genus Lepisosteus; species Lepisosteus oculatus. The sequence continues at coordinate 21,565,628 of NC_090696.1, forward strand.
CCTTTGTGTAAAGAAGTGCCTCCCATGTTTTCAGGTTGCCCAGATCTCTCTAAAGCAGAGTTACCTGAAGAAAACCTATACAATTAAGACAATGAGCTGATTAAAGTCATTAAGAGTGGAGCTGGCATGAAACTGGCCCTTTGAGGTCCAGGATGGGAACAGATTAAAGTAAGAGTTAACAGATTAAGATTTGAGCTTAATGAGTGCTGGAATCCACAGAGCCAGCTCCCTTCACCCTCCAGACAGAGTCTCACCGACAGGGTTGCCTCTCACACCAGCAGCTTCCAGAATTCAAAAGCAGACACAGCTGCTCATGGACACTTTTTTGGTGACTCAAACTATCTGGTTCGCAAGAGGTTATTCATTCCAGCATCATATCTCAGGATCCCAGTCGTGTGTCTATCCTGTTCCCTGCCTGGGTGTTTATCACGAGCTCATGGCAGTGGGTGTGCTGAGCTGCTGTGAGTTCAAGGTGAGGTGTACTCTTTCAGAAAGCGTCTCCATGCCCACGTCCGTTCTGAACGAGAGTCGGGAGTATATGTCTGAATGCCACCAGAGGATGACAGCCCTCTCTCTCTCTCTCCCCCCCCCGCAGGTCAGGAGAGCCCGGGCTTCCCGGGGGCGGGCTGGGGCCCGGTGGAGCTGGCCGCGGTGATCGCCGGCCCGGTGTTCCTGCTGTGCCTGGTCCTGATCGTGGGCGTCTTCCTGTTCCAGCACCACCAGCGCGTCTACAGCCACCGGCAGCGGCTGGACGTGGAGGACCCCTCCTGCGACCACCTCTACCTGGCCAAGGACAAGACCCTGCAGGACCTGATCTTCGACCTCTCCACCTCGGGCTCCGGCTCCGGTAGGCAGGCGGCCGGACGCTGGCGGGCGCGCGGGCCGAGCAGGAGCGACTCCGCTCCGCCCTCTGACCCCGACCCCTCTCGCCTGTCCCCCCCCAGGGCTGCCCCTCTTCGTGCAGCGCACGGTGGCGCGCACGATCGTGCTGCAGGAGATCATCGGGAAGGGCCGCTTCGGCGAGGTGTGGCGCGGGAAGTGGCGCGGCGGGGACGTGGCGGTGAAGATCTTCTCGTCCCGCGAGGAGCGCTCCTGGTTCCGCGAGGCCGAGATCTACCAGACCATCATGCTGCGGCACGAGAATATCCTGGGCTTCATCGCCGCCGACAACAAGGGTACGACGGCTGCTTGCAGCAGCAGTGTATGAGTAGGGTACTGGAGTAATTACCTGAGTAATTCAGCATCGATTGGATCGATGGCGGCGCGGTTGTGCAGTGGTTAGTATTGCCACCTCGCAGCACTGGAGCCTGAGGTGCTGTCTGTGTGGAGTTTGTGTGTTATCCTCATGTTTGTGTTTCCTCCCACAGTCCACAGACATGCTGGCAGGTTAACTGGCTTCTGAGAAAACTAGCCCTGGTGTGAGTGTGCGTCCAGTGATGGACTGATGTCCTGTCCAGGGTGTATCCCAGGACCCTAAATTGAGGACAAAATGGTTACAAAAGAAATGGATGAAACTTTTTTTGGAGGTATTGCGTGACTTTACACAGTACCTCCACGCCCTACATAGATCACTCTCTCCGTCTCTGTGCATCGCAGACAATGGCACCTGGACCCAGCTCTGGCTGGTGTCGGATTACCATGAGCACGGCTCCCTCTTCGACTACCTGAACCGCTACTCTGTCACCATCGAGGGCATGATCAAGCTGGCGCTGTCCGCCGCCAGCGGCCTGGCGCACCTGCACATGGAGATCCTGGGAACGCAGGGTGAGTCGGCGACCTGCCCCGGCACCCCAGGGGGAACACCGGTTCGCGCCCGAGAATGTGAGCGGAGGCGCGCGTGTGAGCGATTACACGAGAGCACACGTTTCCGCCTGGTAGTCACAAACCCGCAGTCACATACGGGTCTCTTCCAGTACTGTGTCTACACTGCCCTGCTAACGCCTCGGGGGCACCCCTCACAGGCGGCCTGTCCACCTCCAGCAGGGAGCACAGTAGCACCTCAGCGGGGCTCTGGCTGTTTGGCCATCCAGCTGTGTCCTCCCGCAGGCACGCCTGCCAAGAGATATTCGAAGACGCATCCTGCGCGTTTGTTTTTAACAGCCGTGCCTCTCGTGAGGTCGCCAACACCAGCCTGCAGTGCCCTGGAACAGCACACGTAGGGTCTAGGCCTGGTGTGCTACTACCTGTTCCCACCTCTCTGGACAGAGCAGCCTCTCTCCTCGGGGGTGAGGAAGCCGCCGCCTCCTCCTCCTCGGTAATCTGCTCCCGGGCATCAGCGGTGCCGCTGAGGACGGGTCACCCCCGCCCCTCGGTGTGCCCTCGACTCTGGCGCGGTGCTGGAGCTGGTCTGCCCACTGGCCTTGCTGTCATGGCGTGAGTGTGGACGTCCGTGATCGGGACTCACAGTGTTAGAATCCACACCAGCCATGACGATGGCTATATGCCTTGTTAGCTGCCCTTGACAAGCAGTGAATGCCTCATGTTCAGTACTACAGACTGTGGGGAAGGTGTTTCTGGGATAGCAGGGGGCTGTGCCAAACTGCTTACGACACTGTGCCCCCCTCCCGCAGGCAAGCCTGGCATCGCCCACCGCGACCTCAAGTCCAAGAACATCCTGGTGAAGAAGAACGGCACCTGCGCCATCGCCGACCTGGGGCTGGCCGTGCGGCACGAGTCTGTGACCGACACCATCGACATCGCGCCCAACCAGCGCGTGGGCACCAAGCGGTAAGAGACGCAGTCCCTCTCAAACAAGCCCGGGTTCTGCAGTGCGGCTGTGGTTAAAAAAGGAAAGCAAAGGTCTAAGGGTGACATGTTTTCCGTTTTCTGAAATGAGCTGAAGTCTGGCTTGTAGAACAGTGCTGAAACCAGAATAACGGCGGGTATAGTGAACCTGTTGCCATTGACTACAGTGGCTGAGTCTGTTGCTCTTGACAACGGTGGCAGAGGCTGTTGCCATTGACAACAGTAGTGGATACAGTTACCTGTTAAAAACCAGGACCGGACCTTCTCTTGCCGAGAGGGATGTCCTCGGAATGGGCCTCTTCCACACTGGAGATGAAATAGTCTCTCTGTGCCAGGTGACGGGAATTCTGTGACGGGAAGAACTCTTTGACCACGCTCCGCTTGATGACCTGTGCCACCCTGCTCGTCTTCCACAGGTACATGGCCCCCGAGGTCCTGGACGAGACCATCAACATGAAGCACTTCGACTCCTTCAAGTGCGCGGACATCTACGCCCTGGGGCTGGTGTACTGGGAGATCGCACGCCGCTGCAATGCTGGCGGTAAGCGATGGGGCTGAAGCTTGCTGGGATAGGGTGTCGCTGTGGCCAGGGAGCCCAGCCGCCGTCTGCCAGCTGACCCCTGACCTGTGATGTCACTGCTCTTCCCAGGCATCCATGAGGAGTACCAGCTGCCCTACTATGACCTGGTGCCCTCTGACCCCTCCATCGAGGAGATGCGGAAGGTGGTCTGTGACCAGAAGCTGAGGCCCAATGTGCCCAACTGGTGGCAGAGCTACGAGGTACGAGTGCTGAGTTTACACACTCTCACGCCTCACTGCGTTTTTACCTCTTCCTGGAACACAGCTGTCCCCCGATCTCTCTGGTTTCTGCCTCTCTCCCCTCCCTGTGCCTCCCCTCTCTCTGCCTCATTCTCTCTCCTCTCTACCTCATTCTCTCTCTCCTCTCTCTGTATCTCCCTGTCTCTGCCTCATTCCCTCTCCTCTCTCTGTCTCTGTCTCCCTGTCTGTGTGTCTCTCTCCCCTCACGCTCTCCTCTCAATTCAATTCTGGGTGCTTTATTGGCATGACCGATGAGTACAATCAGTGTTGCCAAAGCCAAATACAGTGAACATAGAACATCTACAGACATTTACAATAATGACATCTCATAAAATATTTACATATAGACATATGGAGTATTATTGAGAGACAGACTCACTGTTCCTCAGGCTGTGACAGAAGGTCACTTACTGGGTTGCCAGTTCAACTGAGTTCCCTCCTCTGTCTCCCAGTAGGATTGGGACCAGTTGTGATTCTGGCAGGTGTGGGAATTCTGGGTTTAGCTGTGTAAATTTGGGAAGAATGTTTCTCTAATCCCAGAGTATCTGTCACAGTGCAGTAGGAAGTGCACCTCTGTCTCTATTTCTCCCCGCTGGCAGTGGGAGCACAGCCTGTCCTCTCTGGGCTGCCAGGTCTGCCTGTGTTGCCCAGTTTCTATGGCCAGGCTGTGGTCACTGAGCCTGTACTTCGTCAGGGTCTGTTTCTTTTTGCTGCTTCTTATCCTGGTTAAATATTCGGCTAGCATGTATCGTCTGTTTAGGGTTCTGTAGCATTCCAGTTTGTTGTGTTTGTGTGTGTGTGTCCCAGTGTGTGAGATATTGCTGTTTGATCTGTGCTGTGATGTGGTTGAGCCTGAGTTGTGGTGCTCTAGCAGTGCTGTCCTGAGGCTGTCTGGTGTCGGTGTGCCTCTCCCCCCTCTCTGTCTCTCCCGTCTGTGTGCCTCTCCTCCCTCTCTGTCTCTCCCGTCTGTGTGCCTCTCCTCCCTCTCTGTCTCTCCCGTCTGTGTGCCTCTCCTCCCTCTCTGTCTCTCCAGTCTGTGTGCCTCTCCCCCCTCTCTGTCTCTCCTGCTCAGTGTGGGCAGTTTCAGGTTTGCCCCTCTGATGCCCTGCCCCTGTGTGTGTCTGCAGGCCCTGCGGGTGATGGGCAGGATCATGAGGGAGTGCTGGTACGCCAATGGGGCCGCCAGGCTGACGGCGCTGCGCATCAAGAAGACTCTGTCGCAGCTCAGCGTGCAGGAGGACATCAAGATCTGAGCCGGTGAGCGAGGGAGGGGCACCGCGCCACGAACGCCAATCCTGCCACTTCAAAACCACAGACTGGAGTCGTCAAGGCCTACCTCACCCTTTCAGCCAAAACTACTGAGCGAGCCGACCGCCCTCCCTGTCCCACAGTCCTCTGCACTGCCCCCTTTTCCTCCCGTCGATTGGGCAGGGACGTTGTACAGCTCTCTTCTTCGAAATTCCCTTGATTCCTGCCTGTCCTCTCCGAGTCGCCTGGTCCCTCCTGGGCTCCGGGTGAGCTGGGAGAAGGACGGAGCCAGAACCGATCTGCTGTCAAGCGAGGCGGGAGAGCACTCAGAAGATGTGAATTTATATTAATTTATTTTTAATGATTTGTTTTGTTTTTGACTGATTTCCTTGTTTAGGAATTATTTTTGTATTTTGTTTTTCTGGGTCCTGCGAGGCTGGGCAGTACTGCCAAGCCCCTCTCCCCACACACCGTAGAAATGTGTCCATCTGGCTGCAAGAAAATTCTGATGGTTCTGTTCGGTCGGTTGTGAGCAGGCGGCACAGGGGAGACCCGCCCTCCACGTATGACAGTGAAACGAGAGTGGTGACGCACGCGAGACAGTGCCAAGCACAAAATACACAAACTCCCTGCTACTGCCAGGTAAAGTCCTGGGCCTTGGCGCATTTTGCAGGGCCTGACACAGATGCTCATGCAGAAGGCCGGCATGTACACTACAGGTAGTGAATGGGCGCGCTGGGTATTATAATGGCACGCGGTTTGTGCAGAGACGTAGCTAAGGCTTGTGTAGCATTGAGGGGGGGGGTCTCCGTTGTGCGCCCCTGTCTGGGAGGTGTTCTGGGGGATTCAGAGCCCCTGCTGCCACCCCTGGCCCATACCTCTGACGTGCAGTCCCTCTAGCCTCAACCTTGAAGAACCTGACACAACTCGACAGGGTATTGTGTAGTTCCTAAGTCTCGAACCCTCATTACACTACCATGCACCTAATGAAGTTGTGTCCTGGGTTTCATCTGACTTTAAGGTGCATCTTTAACAAGTGTTTGGTTTCTCTTGGGTGGTGGTGGGGTGATCGCTGGGCACCCACACCCATCTGATCACTTGAGCCAAACCACAGAGTGGCGCCCCCCCAGAGGCCAGACCTGAGAGATGCACCAAAATGTGCAGCATCACTAAAGTAAAGGGCCAGAAGTTCTGCAGATCTGTGCATCAGTGCTGGAGGTTAATCCCCACGGTGCCTGCAGATTGCTGCTGCAGTGTAGCAGTTTTGCTTTCTTGGGAACACGGTGGTCAAGACGAGAGGTTTGCATGGTGACGAGCTGTTTGAACTGAGGGTCCGGAAGGGCTCTGAAACGGTGGGGGATCCCGGCCAAGCATGATCATTTCATTGTTTCAGTTTTGTTTCTAGGGGACAGTAAGACCTTTAAAGTTCGTGAGTCTACACGCGGGTCAACTTTGAGAGTCAGATTTCCAGGGCTTGTTCCTTTCGGATTGAGCAGGACCTGTATGATCCGTTTTCTTAGTGTCCTAGACTTCCGGTTATATTTCTGCAGCTTGATTATAGACCTGTCTGCCACTATGAATCGGAGACTGATGATTGATGAATCTGATTGCTGCCCCTGCTCATTCTGACAGGAGCCAGATTGTTTCGGCCGACTGAATGGTACGGGACCTTTTAAGTCTGGCCTTGAGTTTTTGGGTTTTCCTTTTCAAACTTCTAAAAATGTGAAATTAAATAAACACCCAGTGCTATTGAGATGGAAAAGAGACACTTTAGTTGGAACTCGTGTAGAGGGGGGAAATCATCCTGAGTTAAAGCGTGTCATTTTTCCAGCCTTTGTATCCCTCAGTGAGGAACTGATCTGTGCAGTTTTGACAGACACTTTGGTTTTCAGTCGGTGTTCCTAGGGAACTCCATGCTTCTGCTGGATTTTGTACCAGCTGACCTGCTTATTACTTAATTGACACTTAATTTAACTTTATTCACTTTTCTCTCAAGTCGCACATTGAACATTGCAATTTTTTTGACACTGAGAAAGGTCATTAAACTGGTGATCCAGCAGACTGTCGACATGGATACAGGTTGAAAGACTAACTCTTGTGGGGAAGCTTGGTTTTCAGTTCTCAACAAGAAGAAACACTTTTATGGTGCAAAGCTGCATATGTTCCGCTTCAGGCTGTTTGCCTCCCAGTGTTGAGTTCGAACTGGATGCTGAGGGGTCAGGAGAATTGCAGTTGGGTTGTGTTCTGAGAACTGTGTCATCTGATGATCTCCCTCGTAAGTCTCTGACAGCACTCCTGCAGCCCACCTGTCCCTGACCTGCCCACCTCGCTGTGATATGTTAATACACTACTGACGAGCCCACCCAGTTATTGCAAACCCCACCCACTTGCCTTTAGCTGCCCAGTTATCTGACTCCGCCCACTTTTCCCTGACTGCCCTGCGGTGTGAGTGACACCTCTGGTCACCATCTCTATACCTCCTCTATATGCAAACTGTACATAAGTTGTAAAGTATTATGTTTTTTGGGGGAAGGAGGTTGATGTGGATAATTCTTATGATGATGATGTGATTGTTTTGTTTTTAATTTTATTTTTTGAAACACTAGTTTTTCTTTTTAGAAAAACAAAGCAAATCTGCTGTAATTTTTGTACATTTTATTTTTTTTAATGATTTTATGGGGTAAACTTGAAGGTACTGTTAATCTCAGAAATTTAAAACGTCTCTCTCTGATTTGTAATTTTTTTTCCTTCTTTGTAAGATTTAATACCTGCTGTTGTTTTTTGTAACTAGACACCATACAGCTCCAGGTAGTAAAGTGAAAGGAGCCTTGTATATATCCATTTTAATCACAGCCATTGTAGCAAGCCTATCATTCCCGAAAGATAAAAATGTTCCTTTCTCGGATCTCCAGAAACCTTCCCAGCTCAAGTCCTAGGGCTCAGGCAGCGGTCTGGGATTTTGATCCTACTCCTACGCCAGAATGGAAACACCTTCCACACACAGAAGTTCTGTGTGTTTGGGAGCAAATGACCTCCAGCACAACCTTCACTTCACTGGGATCCTTCAAGACACATTCAGAATTCGCTTGTAAAGGAACTGAAAGAGGAACTAGAACTGTAGATGGGGGTGGTTTGCAGAGGGCTGTAGAGATGCAAGGAGAGGAGCTGTCAGCACTGGCACCTGCATCTCATCAGCCTTTGCCAAGTCCTCAATTTGAGCCAGTGGTACACATAATGGGTATTGAACCTGCAACCTCCTAGTGCTGTGCCCCAAGTTGCTGGCCCAGCAGAAGGAGCCAGGTTAGCCCCAGCCTCTTTGTGACCCGTTGCCTGCCAGGCTCTTAAATCTGCAGCACTCCCAGCCACACCCAGAGCAGCTTTCATCTCGAGAGGAAGACAAAGGAGGCCTCTTCCCAGTGCAGATTTTAGTATCAGGGGATAAGTGCTGGTGGGGCTCCATCCAAACCCCAGGCCTGCTCGGTTTCTCTCTGGGACTGGAGCTGGGAAATGGGTTCCGATCCTTGGAATTCCGTTGATGTCACGCTTTGGTGTTGGATGGCTTTATGGATAGACTTGGCCCTCTCTCGGCTCGCACGGAGTGGTGCAGTGCTGAAGGAACTGAAAAGAATGTAGCAGTTCCGGTCTTTACCCAGGGTTTCTGTACTCGACGCCACAGCAAAGTGCGGGATGTAGAAATGCATTGAACTGAACATGTATTTATATATCTGTGTGTGAATACTTTGGTTTTTTTAAAGAAAACGAATCGTGCAAACCACTGCAGAAGCTTGATCTGAGCTGTGTTGATATTTATTACTGTTTGTTTATCTCAGAACCTGTCGCTGTGGGCACACAGGCCCCTGGAAGTGGTTGGAGTTCTTTTCAGGTTTTCATCTGAGCTTGGCTCTTAACCTAAGTCGGCTGAACTGACCTGTTGAGTTTCTCCCAGCTCTTCAGGTAAAGTGATCTCAATGCCCTTCCGCACTGACCCCCCCAAGACCAGGACTGGACACCCCACAGACACACTGACCCCCCAGGACCAGGACTGGACACCCTGCAGACACACTGACCCCCCCAGGACCAGGACTGGACACCCTGCAGACACACTGACCCCCCAGGACTAGAAGTGAAAATGCTTCTAGTTTGTCACCTTCCACTTATGAACATGGTCTTACTTTCAGTGAGAACGTAGCTCTATATGAACTAAAATCCAGTGTCCCTGCTGTGGTCTAATGTTCAAAGCCACATAAAGGCTGAGCACAGCTGTTTGAGGTAGTTCTGTAGATTTTATGGGGGTCATTTGCTTAGGTTTAAGATTGAAAGAGTAGTAGGGGAACCCTACATTTTCCCACTCCCCACACTATATATGGAGTGCAAGCAATGGAATCTGGGATGGCAATATCCACAACCGTCCTGTGGAAAACAATTCTGAGCAAGCTTCCTGGGAGGTGCTAAGCAGTTGCAGATGTTGACACACACTGGGTGTTACTACAAGCGACTACTGAATCTGCTGTTAATTGTTCGGGAGAAACGGGAGTCAAAGCACCTTCTGATTTTTCTATAAGGCTCTGTTTCCTTATGATTATTCAGATCTTGGACTGTGTCAGTTTGTTCTGTTCCTCAGTGGTGGTGAGGACAGCATGTTGGTCGATTCGTTCACATGCCTGAAATCGTGCTGCTGGTGTGGGTGTGGTTCTCTATTGGACTGCATGGGGGAAGCCAGGGGCTGGACACTGGTTTTGGTCTTTCAAGGCTTTATAGTTATTGGAATCATCATCGTGATGCTTCTGAAGACCTAGGGCTCTGCTGCCTTCTTAACTACGTAACTCCACTCTAAATCCAGATTAAATTGGATGTGTGTGGGGATTACAGATGATCATAAAACTGTTTCAATTCCCAGCCTATTTTAGGATCTAAAGTAGTCGTTCCCAATCCTTGTCATGGTGACCTACACCCCTGTTGGCTTTTATTCAACTGCATCTTACTTTCATAATTGAAGCCTTAATTCATCTAAGAAGTTGCTTCATTGGCGAATTTCCATTTATTTCATCTACAAAATACACCAGTTAGAGATCCAACCTGTTTAACAGCTGGGAGCTAACAGTTTACATTACTCTCAGTATTAAATCCAAGGAATCCAGGACCAGGCTTGCGAGGCCACTGCTCTAGCGCATGACTCTGTCAGGAACGTGCTCAAGGAAGCAGCCGAGCTGGTGATGTAGGTCTCCATCAACGATTACATCGCCAAGAGCTCTAGAAGGAGGTTAAGCAATTCCAGTTAATGTTTAATTGAATAAAGCTTCAGCACAGCAGTGCGGGGGGTGCTGTGGTGTTAATGGGCAGCACTTGCAGACATGGGAGTAGCTGTTCAACCACTCCAGTTCAGCCAGTCTGAGGAGATGCAGGTTATTAAAAGCCCAATAGGACTAAAATCCTGTAGAATCCATACTCGGGGCCCCCCCCAGAAGCAGGGACTCCTGTTTTCTGGAGGCCAACAGGCTGCTGGACTGTTTTCTGGAAACCAGTTTAAGAGGTCTGATCCGAACCAGAATGAAATATTGGTTCTGGAGGTGTGAGGCAGACTGCTCTGCTGGAGGGAGCAGTTAGCATGTGTGATTCCTGGTTCTGCTGCTGGTTCTGGTTCCAGGCCTCCAGCAGACCCAAGAATCAGACACTATGCATAATCCCCCCCCACACCTGCAGACTGGCCCCCTGGACAAGAAAGTGCCACCCCACACTTTACAACTGGGTTGGGAAAAGTCTTTCAGGAATAGTTTGCAAACTTGTATATAGATAATACACAGTAATAAAGACTGTTTTTTTTTCTAATCCTGTTGCTGGTTGCTTTATTTTTCTCCAGAGTGGGTGGGCTTGAAGCAAGGGTAACGAGGGGGGCAGGTCCCCTAAGCCAGTGGTGGGGCAACCCAGCAGACTTCTTCAGATTTAATGGCAAATTGGAACCCCATAGAAGTGCTTTTACAACTGAGGACTGGAGCCAGTTCTTTACACAAAGAGTGGTGGGAGTCTGGCACAAGCTGATCAGCTACATTGTTGAAGCCAACACCCTGAATGCTTTCAGGAAACAAATCGAGACAGGAGGAACCACTTTACACAAAGGGTGATGGGGGTGTGTGCAACATGCTGCCCAGACATATTTATGAAGCTGGATGAGATTCTTAGATCAATTATCTATTAGCAAACGAGCAATGAGATGTATGGGTTGAGTTGTGTCCTGTAGTTTAATGTTTCTTATATACTACACTGTGGCGATGGCTGACCACATTCCACACAATGTAGCTGAGTCAGCGTATCATCTTAAATATACTGTAAATGAGAAAGCGTATCATCCAGCCTGCTAGATGCACTGCTGGTTCCCCTTTCCAAGAAGCCTGCACAATCCACTGATCAGATGCTTTGAAGTAACACATCACACATTCATTTATTCTAGAATGTCATTCACATAGGCTCACAATTAATCAATGGTGCCAGGCGTATCCAATTTTCATTCCAGTAGCTCTCTTTAAACAGCTGCATTCACACCATCATGTGAACCTACTTGGCTTTTTTTTGTAAAACAAAAACAGAGGAGCAGCACCAAACCTGTTTAATTCAAAACTAATGACCATCACAGGTGGGCAACACTTGGTGGAGGTGAGTAGAAGCCATAGGACTTGCTTGTGAAGCTGTGGCCATTGCCATCATATGGGTCTTGGGCTATGACCTCTGACCCCAGGCCGTGATGAGGACAGGGTGCAGAATTCTAGACAGTGTAATGCACACAACTAAACAGTCTCTAGAGGGCTTGACTGTTGAATCCAGCATTACTGTCAGAGACCTGCCAGCTGCTGGTCCTGGTAATTGCTGCTAATAGGTGTTTTAGTGCACAATTAAGTGCTCAGCTCTAGAGGATGAATAATTACTTCAAATTCCCAAATCACATTGTCCACACAGGGTAAATGCTTTAGAACACAAACCATACCAGTTGAATTAGTTAAAAGGCCTAGGCTTATGAAAACAAATTAACTTATTGACCAGCTCTTAATTTCTTCTAATTGACAAACGCTGTCAGTGCTTCTTTTTCACTACGCCCTTCGGGGAAAATGACTAATCTTTTAAAAAGCATTTTGACGTCGGTATTAGAAGGAATACCGATCAACTTCAATTCCAGTCAACCAAACACTTCAGTGCTGACATTGCCGGGACTGACAACGTGGCTGTCTGGGAACAGTGTGGTCTGACTCGACATGCAGAGGACAAGTGTCTCTAAACCCAGCAGACACACTGACCTCCCAGGACCAGGACTGGATACCCGCAGACACACTGACCCCCCAGGACCAGGCCTGGACAACCTGCTGCAGACAGGACAAGGGAGTAAGGAGAAGGAGCTGGGGATCGCACAGCTCTGTCCAGATGTGTGCAGCGACATTGTCAGATGCCCCCTATTACAATAGCAGAGCACAGCAGCTGGGCAAGGCTGTCAGCCAAAAGACAACAGCCCAGCAACAAGATCATTTGATATGAAGGGTAAAACATACACACATAAACATTCCAAGACACAAGAAATAACAGACATAAAAAAACAACACAGAAACAGTACAAATTACTGCTTGTGCTTTAAAATAAAAAATACATAGCATGAACAGAAAAGATCAATTATATATATACCAGTATACATAATTCAAATCATTCCTAATTAAAATTATCAGCATACATAATTGATAAATGAATGATCAATGAAATAACACAAACTGCCAAGATTCAGCACAATTGCCCTGCACTTTCTCTGATGGCGATAAGGCTCTCCGTCCCTCATCTTGCCAGTAGTAGTCTTGTTGGACTAGTAGGGGGCGCTCCTCCAAACCATTCCCCAGTGTGATGACACTGCCACAGGGGATTCTGACCAATGAATGTAACTTTAAACTAAGGGCACCTTGAAGATCCCAGGGAACTCTTCATAAAGGAATATTAAACCTGACTGAATTTCACTCTGGTTTTACACAATCCGACCGCCTAAGGTTCCTCCTTAATCCACCTGGGGCAGCCTCTCTTTCTAAATTAAAGTTCGGGGAAAAAACAACACTTTCCTGGGGAGTAATTAATACAGAAAATGTCCTAATTACATTTGTCTCCATAACCAGGACTGCTTTTCTACATCCTTGGTTAATGTCTTGGCACACGCCCACCTGTCTTGGAATGGCCAGATGGAGGAACACCTATGTTGTCGGTGCCAGTTTTTAGACAATAGAGGTGCTGCTGCATCAGAAGCAGACAAGACCGAGTAAACCCTATCTGTCCCAGTGCTGCTCGTCAATTACGTGCCATTGCTAAGGGGAATCTTGATTATTGCTGGCTAGTGGCACAACCCTGATTTGAACTAGCAACATCCGGACCACAGAGTTCAACCTGCCATCCATGAGGCTCTTCCATTGGGTGTACCACTCACCTCCGTTTTAGAACAACTGATTGAGCTAAAAGCCTAAGCATCCGTGGCCCTGGGGTGACCAGGGCTCCGCTGTGAGAGGTCCTGGCTATGGAGAACAGATTGCAGGTTCCGCGCAAGAACGGGGAGCTGAGCTCAGACGGTGCTGTGGACAGAAAAGGATGGGCCAGAATGGTCAGATTTCTCACGCTTGGCTCAGTCCTTTACCCCTCCTAAACCTAAAATTACAATGAGGAATGAGGTCTTCTGCTCCGGTGCAGGCTGGTGAATGGTTCTGGTCCAGAGTGAAGGATTTGCACTGCAGATTTCACCGTGACAAATCAAATCCAATGTTGGATCCCGAGTCAATTGATCTCAGTATTATGGAGCATCGTAGACAGAGACAGCTTCTGGGGTGCAGGAGGTTGAGCAGTAAAGGGGAAACCTTCCACGCACCACAAAACCCCCACCATTTTCAGACCTTGTCCGCAAAAGCCTCTTCTATCATCCCTCCATCTCTCCTCGCATCAACAGTCATCAGTCACTCTTCTCTCCTGAAAAGAAGGGACCATCAAGACGCTTCGTTAGGGCTACCTGAGACGCGTCTCGTACCCGCCGCAGCGGGACGGCCCTATCTGTGCAGACATGACGAGACACAGACGGAGCGAACCTGACCTCCGGCCGTCAGCACCAGCGCCTGCAGGATGTCGGACAGAGAGACGATGCCCTTCACCACCTCGCTGGCATCCACCACCACCAGCCTGTGGACCTGCGAGGCACAGAGACAGGAGTCACTGAGGGGGGCACAGCTGGGAGAACTGGACCAGCCTCTGCCCGAGGGGAATGATCTCTGCTGGATCCTCCCAGCAAAAGGATGAGTTCAGATAACAGGCTTGGGTTGGTTTTAAAGAGCGGTCAAAACAGAAGAAATGAAAGTATAAATGAGTAGTGAAATACATCTCATGTAAAATATTGTTAAAGTGCATATACTGAACAGTGACTGCATCATGTTCGAATTAAAGAGTGTATGTAACATGAGTACTTTATGCATTTACAAAAAAACAATAACAATACAATGACGTACACTAAATTAAGACATGTAAGAACCAGCAACATGCAAAAATACTAAATACATAAATTACTTTTTTGTACAGCATACCTGTAAATCAGTCTAACAGGCATGAATATCAGTCCTACAGGGGTGGGTGGGTGAATTACTTACAATGGGTGTAGTCTGTTGTGTGTGCTTTAGTGAGTTTTCTACAGTGTATTTCGACACATGAAATAAAGAATATATATTTACGAGTGCTGACTGCAGCAATTGCAGTGTTGACTGCAACTGTTACAAATAAGTCAAAAGATCCCATAAGCATATATATGTAATGCAGTCAGAGGGTCTTTAATCAACTGTCTCTTGCCCTGAATTGAAAACCTGCACGTCTCAGCTCCTGCGAGTCTTTTTCTCAGGAATGCTGGAAAGGTCAGGCCCTTAGAAACACTTTTTGTTGGGATTCTGACAAACTAGGACATTATAACAAGGGTCAATCTCGTCGCCCCCAGTGACGACCCGTCCCTGCTGGAGTCTCGGTCTACAGCTCCAAGAGGGAGACACGTCTGGAGGTCAATCAGAAGCCCCTGACAGGGCTGGGACAGTCAGCCAATCAGGAACCTGCTGGCTGGGGAAAACACTACATCTGATGATGTCACGACCAATCAGGTGCTGGGATTCCTGGACTTCCAAATGTGGGAACTGGCGACTCCTGGCAAGCTAGCTAGCTACCCACGTGACCCATCAGCCAGCAGCTCAAGCAGTCCTGCGCACCTCGGCCTCCACCAGCCTGTTGATGATGGCCTCCAGCGTCTCGTGGCAGTAGCACTTGAGCACGCCCTCGAAGTACTGCGAGCGGTGCTGCAGGGCCTTGGTCACGGTGATGTCCAGGTTATTGTAGGTCTTCTCCGCCGCCAGGTTCTGCAGCAACAACACAGCGAGACGCTGAGGGCCGCAGACGGAAACGCCACGCCAGTCACGGGGCACAGACTTCCTCCTAACGGCCCGCCCTCCAAAACCCCCGGGCCGCCTCGACCACCAGATTGTCAGCCTCGCGAACAATCGCCAGTTCTGAGCAATTCGGCAAATCGTTTGTTTAAGGAAACATGCTTCTTGGGGAACTAAAAAATAAAATAATGATCGAATAAAAACGATCGAATTCCAACACATTACTCTCATGCCGCAAGCAGAGAGTAAGAAGCGGGGCCGATCGGTAGTTATCGGCTAATAAGATCTGAAGATCCCAACTAGCTGTTTCTAACAAGAAACCAGGGTATCGGCTTCAACAACATGGCTGGCAACTTGTTCCATATCCCTCCAGCCCATTGTGTCAAGAAGTGCCTCGTTTCGATTTTGGGAGCCCCTGGGATTTTTTAGAACAAGGTGTAGAAACTGATGATCTAATTAATGGTGACCTACTGAACCTGCCAGGCAGGGTGCGGCACCTCTGTCCGAGACTGACCGGGCACTACAGTGTCAGAGGGCACAGCTTGTCACTAAATTGGCACCCAGCAGCCGTTTATGTCTGCTCTCTCTACGTGTGGCTCTGCAGGTCCCGCGAGCGCTTTACCCCAGCGGAGACCACACTCTGTCCAGCTCCACGCAGAGACTCCCTCTGCACTGCAGGCTGATCCACTCCAGGTCTTCACAAGGCGCTGGAGAGCTCAACCTCCTGACCTCGGGTGAGTCGGCACTGCACACACCCCACCCTGCCCAAACACAACAGCCACGTGGAAACTGCACCCCCCCCGACAGACAGAGCAACAGAGGGGCACACTTACGATGACATCGAACTTGGAGTAGATGTCCACTACTCGGCCTGGGAGAGGGAGAGACAGAGGGAGACAGAGAGGGGAGGAGGTTAGAAAGGAAGAGCAAGAGGAAAAGGTCATTTCATAATTCAGAGGTGGCTGCACGTTCTGCACGCCTTCGACGTTGGCTTTGCATCTGCACATGCGTTTCTCCACCTGGCTGTGTGCTGACCTCTGACCCCCCCCCATCCTCACCGGAGTCGTCCACCACAGGCAGGGCAGAGACACGCTGCTCCACGAAGATGCCCAGCGCGGTGTAGAGGGGCGTGTCCGTTCTCACCATGGCGATGTTCTTGAACGTCCCGATGCCCAGCTGCTCCAGAGTCTGCCTCATGAAGGCTGGCTTTGGCATCTCCGAGATCTCTCCCCCCGGACAGGGATGGGGCGAGAGAGAGGGAGAGGAAGAGATGGCACATGAGCAGGTAAGTTACTGCCAGGGGTCAAGGGGCAGGGGTCAGAGGGCGAGAGGCAATACTCACAAACAGCTTGAGGAATTTGAGGATCCTCTTGTGTGTGAGGATGTACAGGGTGTTCCCCGTCAGGGGATCGATCACAGGAAGCCTGTGGATCTTGTGCTCCACCAGCGACGACACTGCGTCATACAGACTGAGAGAAAGAGACTGGATTAAAGCTACAGAAAGAGGCAGAGGCAGAGACATACTGGGGAGATCATCTTTCTGAGAGATGTACCAGGATAAAAAGAGTGGAAAAACACAGGGAGAGAGACAAGACGGAGACAGAGAATGGCAGACCCAGAGAGACAGAGACACAAGAGAAAAACAGACCAATACAGAGGTTCAGAGACAGAAAATGGGACAGAGAGAGACACAGGGTCAGAGAGAGACAAACCGATAGGTTCAGAGATATCATCAGGGGGACAGTTAAATACAGATCCAGAGACAGCAGGACAGAGAGAGGAGGGCAGGCAAAGAGGGAGAGATAAATACAGATACAGCGGGACAGAGACAGGAGGGCAGAAAAAGAGGGAGAGATAAGTAGAGATCCAGACCGGGACAGGGGGAGAGAAAGAGAGAGGCACAGGGTGTGGACACCAGATGAGAGAGTGCTGACCTGGCGCTGGGCGAGATGCTGACCAGAGGTTTGAACGAGTCCTGCAGATACACCTCTGAGAGAGACAGAAAGCCATTATGACATTGACTCACATTTAATAAAGACTTTATTTAACACAGCACCTTTCATGACCATGACTCAAGGCACTGCACAGAACAAGAACAGCAAAAACATCAGAACATGAAAAGAACAGCCAGAACACGAATTCAACCATTCCATGTTCAGGCACCTTTGAGTTATGGTGGGATGGGAGTTAATTGATATGAAATTCCAAGTGCAAGATAAAGACCCCCCCCCCCCCCCCACAACTAAGGAAAGATAAAACAGACCATCACAAGTGTTCAAGGTCTTGGGAATGTCCAAACATAGGGGGGCCCCCATTACTATGGTAACAATTTGCGTCAGAAGCGGCTGAAATTTGCTATATAAACTGGAAGTTTTGTACCTATATTTCAAACAATACTTTGGTCTTATTGTTCCTTGCATACAACAAACTCAGTTACTCAGTGGCTCTAGAACGTATTTGTCTGTTACTACACATGTAGAGGTAAAGACACCTTCACAAGACTGAGAACATGAGCTGCGAATGCAAGGCTCTGGTCACAAGTGACTACAGGATTCCTGACCTGAATACCAGGACATCAACACTCAAGCTGAGGCCGACATTTGCAGAGGTGACAAGGACAGCCAATCAGCTTTACCTTGGCCTTTTCAGAGTTCATTTGAGCAGCATGACAAGGTCAGCGCTAACTGATCCAACTTTTTGAGAATTTGGGGGTCATCAGCATTGATATGAAAGCAGATGGCATATCGATGAAGAATCTGACACAATGGTAACCTTCATCTTCTAGCCCCTTCACACAATTCAGGGTCACAGGGGAGCCAGAGCCTATCCCAGCAAGCAACAGGCACAAGGCAGGGTACACCTTGGACATGACACCAGTCCATCTCAGGGCACATACAGACACACACACCAGGGGCTACCAGCATGTCTTTGGACTGTGGGAGGATACTGGAGCACCTGGAGGAAACCCATGTGAAGATGGGGAGAACATACAAACCCCACACAGATGGTACCCCAGGCCCGGAATTGAACCCGGGACCCTAGCGTTGCTGACCACTGCGCCCCCGTGCTGCACCGCAGTGGTTACAGACACACAGACAATAAAAAGATCAGATTCAAGAATGGAGCCCTGTGGGACACCAAACATGACTTACGTTGGTAAGAAGAAAGAGACACTTACCTCTCCACGTCTCTATTTTGTGCTCCTCCAGCTCATATATCTGCACCTGAAACAGCACAGCACAGCCCTGTCAGACAGAGGGAGGCGGGGAGGCGGGCAGCACAGCCCTGTCAGACAGAGGGAGGCGGGGAGGCGGGCAGCACAGCCCTGTCAGACAGAGGGAGGCGGGGAGACGGGCAGCACAGCCCTGTCAGACAGAGGGAGGAGGGGAAACGGGCAGCACAGCCCTGTCAGACAGAGGGAGGCGGGGAGACGGGCAGCACAGCCCTGTCAGACAGAGGGAGGAGGGGAAACGGGCAGCACAGCCCTGTCAGACAGAGGGAGGCGGGGAGGCGGGCAGCACAGCCCTGTCAGACAGAGGAGTTGAAGCGAGAGGGACAGAAAGTGTCCTACCAGAGGAGACTTGTAGTAGCGGTGGAGGATATTGATGAAGTCTGTGATGGTCAGCATGCCTGCAGGAGAGAGAGGGTGCCGTTAACCTAGTGCGGAGAGCCTCTCCAGTGTTCTTTACTGTTGAGGGTCTCTGAGTTTACAGCTGCACAGCACTCAGCGGTGTCGAGGCACAACGCCTGCTCCTTACCCACAAAGCACTGCTTCTTGCTGTCCCAGAGTGGGGCGGCTCGAACGCCATTGGACACCAGAGCAAAGAATGCCTTCTTCACCTGGACAGAGAGGAGAGGGGAGACAGAAGGAAGACAGCAGCAGGGAGGGGGAAAGGGCCACAGGCAGGAAGGAGAGTTGAGGGGAGAGAGACGAGGAAGGCACAACGATGAGGATGGCCCCTGTCCTACACCACCTCTCCTCGCCTCCTGCCCTGCGACCCACCCATTTCTACAAGACCCCCAACATCCATAATGCCCAGCTTTCTCAGGACAAATATTCCAAGCATATGGGCATCACTTGGAAGACACAAACAGAGTCACTGCCCCAGATCAAGGCTCAGAAGAGACACCAGTCCATGTCAGGACAACTGGAACTCCATCACATCCCAGCAGCAGTGCCTCATCAACAGCGCGGTCTTAAAACGACAGCCAGCGATTGCACGGCTCTGAGGTCTACCGAGACACACGAGCGTGTGTGTTGAGGATTCTCCTGACGGGGAATGGCTGCTGTTCAGAACAGCAGTCCACAAGCCTCTTGGCACTGTTGCTGTATTTCACAGGAACACCAGCACCAAATCTGAAGTGTAGCTATCCTGCCACAGACGCCAACACCTCCCCCCAGGAATTAGATGTCATCCAGCTGTTTCTTGAAAAAAGCCAGGGTATCGGCTTCAACCACATGGCTGGGCAACTTGTTCCACACCCCCACCACCCTTATTGTTTTAAATACACTGCTGTGAAGCTTCCTCCTGGAAGATCCCAGGACGTCTTTAGAAAGAAAAGCAATCACACAGAGATTAGTTAGCAGAGGGGATTAACAGACCCATCTGAAATGGAGATACACACACATACACAGAGGTCCTCTGGGACTGTGATGGAGAAGCACTACCCTAAACCAATTCAACCCCATACCCTCTCTCTGCAGAAGCTTAGCACTTTCTCAGACACGCCGACTTGCGGACATTTACAAAACAGAAGCAGACACTTGGCCTATCGTGTCTGCTGGGCTGGTGACTAAACACAGGATCTCCTTGTGGAGATCAAGCCACTTCTTCGAGGATCCCAGCAGATTCCGTTTCAGTAACATGGCTGGGCAGCTTGTCACCCCCTCCCACAACTCTTTGTGTAAAGAGGTGCCAACTGCTTCTTTACACAAGGAGGAAGGAGCAGAGGCATCTGGGCACCCGGCGTGGCCCCCGTACCTGCAGCGAGGTGTCGAAGACCACCAGTTTGGAGCTGGTGGGCACCAGGTCGTAGCAGCGGTGCGACTTCATGAACCGCGTGTAAACATCGCGATCTGGGTCTGCGGGAGAGAGACAGGAGACACCGTGTTCAGGTCCCTGTTCCTCCAACAGGGCAGGAGGCACGGGGCCGTGTTTTGTGCCGGCTGTCCTCTGATTGCTGGGAGAACTGAGCTGTTTCAAACTGTTACATGTGACCATACCGCCCCCTGCTGGTAAGCTGACTGACCTACAGGCTGTTACTGGATACACAGAGAAAACAGCTTTTTCAGTAGCCTGGCGGGTGGGCATGTTAGGTACAGTATTTGGTTTCGGCTCACCCGAAGAAGGCTTCACGGCCAAAAAATTGTGTTTCCTTTCTTCTCTTTTCAGCCTGGAATCAACCTTTACTTGTTCCTTTGCAGCCTAAGCCTGCTGAGGCAGCTCCCTGCTTGAACTACTACAGTATCTGGTGCCTGTTTCAGTGTCGGGGCGCCCCACAGTGGGGCGTTAAGGCGGTGATGGGGGTGTATCTCCGTGACAGCCTTCCTTAGACCTCCTCCACTCTCGGCTGCTCCTCTTACTGATTCAGCTGAACACAGCCAGATCAGCTCTGAATGATGTCATGTCCCGGACCGCACACAGTGGAGCTGGGTCGGCTCTTTTCATATAGGGCACCTGTGATTCCTACAGGATAGGGCCAGTCCAGGACCAGGGCTGGAGGTCTCTGGGCTACAGACCCCCTCGCTGCCCCTGCGGCACACTGGGACACTGTCCTACCCACCTGCTGTAAGGGGACGCTTTTTGCCCTCTGGGTCTTCGAGGCCGGCTGCGATCTGCAAACACAAAGCATCCGCCATGAATTGCGGCCACAAGTTTATTGTGTATAACAAGTCAAGCGCTAAAAGCGGGCGGCTCTGCTGATGCCGTTTTTACTGTCCCGTCAGCACCCGCGCCCCTATGGACAGGCGAGTTTTGGGGAAAAATGTTGGAATTTATTTGGGGGCTGGGAGCAGGAAAAATCACCGGGAGCAAAAACCCGACAAGTCATAAAAAAAAAGTCTGAGATCCTGTCACTGCAAGCGATCGTGCAGGACAAGGGTGTTTCTGAACCGAGCCTCCGACCCGGCAGCATCACAAGACTCCTCTCCGAACAGATCCGGGAGGACAGACCGAGAGGCTCGGCGCTCCGAACCGAACCGGAGCAGGCGGAAGTTTGTTTCGAACACAGCGGCATATCCGGGTTTCAGAGTTTGTAATAAAACTCCAAGTTACAGCCCTGTCCTTCCACACCGGAGAGGGAGAGGGAGAGATGAGGACGGGACGAGGCAAGATTGCAGTGTTGAAAATCAACTGCCAGTAACGTAACCGATCTGCCCGAATTAAAGCAACTCGCTCTTCTCTCGCCCCCTCTCTCATGTCGTGCAGGACACGAATGCTCCCCAGGTGTCTGAAAGACGCAAGCACCGGGCTCTGAACACGGAGTACAGCTCGTTCCCAGTAAATACATTATTTAGTGGAAACACAGGCAAACACAAGATGCGTGTCGGCTCCATGAAAATAAATACGGTAACGCGGATATATAAATATTTTCTCCAGCTCACAATCTCCATGCCATCCGCTGTCTCGCACGACCGACGGGGCTCTATTCCGGATATCTACTGCCGTCAGAAGAGGTTGGTTTGCTTGCTCATTCACTTTTTCTCGCTTTAATCGCCGTTTCTGGGAAAGATTTCAGTCCCCGACGCAGCCCCTCCTCTTTTCGACTTCCGGTGGGACCATCGATGCAGCAGGACCAGGGTCTAGAGCGATCACGCCCCTCTGAGGGGGACGTCCGGTTAGGGTTTCGTGCTGGCAAATAGCGCCTCCTGCTGTTCAGGTACAAGAACGTCTCCGACAATTCACGTATTTTTCCGTCCTGTGCACCAGTTCGACACCTTCTAACCTCGTAGAATCCAGGGTATCGTCTTCAACACTGTGGTGGGGTAGCTTCCTACACACTCCCACAAGGAGATGCCCCTGTTTACAATTCCAAAAGCACTTTCACTTAATGTAAAAACTGAAAACAGGAGGCTTCCTCCACAGGCAGTCTAGTTTGAAAAAGCTATACCTTAGCTTAGCTGTATTGGTCTAAACAATTTCTGAAAATGGACAGATATCTGAAACGCATTTTCCAGATGTTTCCATCTAACCATCCTTGTTTTAGCTGTTTTCTCCATTTCAGGGTTGTGTGAGAGCTAGAGCCCCAGCAAGCGACGGGCACAAGGCAAGATACACCCTGGATGGGACGCCAGTCCATCAAGCCAGTTAACCCACCAGCATGTCTTTGGACTGTGGGAGGAAACCCACGTGAACACAGGGAGAACATGCAAACCCCACACAATTACAATATTTATAAAGTACCTTGTGATAGACAAACATACAAGTAAAAAAAAAAACGCAAACAAGCACCTACAGTTTCACACAGAGGGAAGGCCAGTCAATCAGATAGAGGCCTAGTAAAGAGATGGGCTTTGAGTTTGAATTTGAAGAGAGGGAAAGAACTTGTCTCACAAACTCTGAGGCAGGGCGTTCCGTAACAAAGAAGCGGTGACAGAAAAAAGCACGCTCTCTGAAAGTCCCGTGATTCAGTCCTGGGTACAGTGAGGAAAGGACCAGCCTCAACAGAGCCCACGGCAGGGAGTGAAAACAAGGAGAATGATGGAGTTAGATTTTTTAAGGCCTCAAGAGTCAATAACAAGACCTTGTATTGAATGCGCCTTAATAAACACTCAATGCAGAGGATGAAGTGTGGAAGTGACATGTTGCCAACACCTGGTGTGAGTTACACGTCTAGCTGTAGGGTTTTGGGCATATTGCAATTTAACTGAGAGGAGTGTCCGGGAGCCCACAGAGTAAAGAGCTGCAGAAATCAGGCCTTGGTATTATAAATACATGAATCAGGCACTCGGCGTCAGACATCGAGAGAAATTGCCCAGTGCGGGAAATCAAGACGTTTTTATTGAAATCTTCACGTGTGGCTCCCAGACTCCTCCAGACGATCCCAGCTGCCTTCTAAACTTGGAACATCCCTGAGCAGTGCAGCACGGTAGCTGAAAAGGAGAAACACTCTCCCACCGTTTCAGGGACAGTTCCACACAGTCCAGACCATAGATTTTCCATAGACGGCTCCAACGTGAAAGCGATAGGCTACAGGAAAAAAAAAATAGTTTAGGTTAAGATGCAGCGAAAGCAGGTTTACACTTTTGACAACAAAAGCGAATCACACCAGCAGATCCTTGTACAGGCAGCAGCGCTGGGGCCCTGGGTTCAGTTCCTCTGGTGCTGTCTGTGTGGAGGTTGCATGTCCTCCCACAGTCCAACCCACAGGTGGGTTAATTGGCTTCTGGGTAAATTGGCCCTTGGTGTGAGTATCTGTGTGTGCCCTGCAATGGACTGGCGTCCCATCCAGGGTGTACCCTGCCTCATGCCTGTTGCTTGCTGGGATAGGCTCCAGCTCCCCTGAAACCCTGAATTGGAAGAAGTTTAAGATGGATGGTCATCCCTGTGCGTTGGAGAGAAAAAAAGCTTGGAGAGGAACTTGACATGCATTTACTCTGTTCGTACCCATTTGCCAGCATTGCACCATATCCCTTGAGGAGCACAAAGCGGCGAGAAACTTCTCACCTTAAGATCATGCTGCTCTCCCACAGGTTGGATGTGCCACGTGTATGTGGTTTTAGAAATGCTGGATCACATGGAACAGCCAAACCACCCATCTGAGGAAAAAGATTCCCTGAAAGGATCACACTTCCACAGTGGGGAAAAACATGACTCCCCCTTTACAGTAATGGAGCAGGTTGGAAGAGCCGCAGGCTGAGTTGTCCTATTACGCATGATGCGTACAAGCTCTGGTCAAAACATTAGAACCCCACCCCCCACCCCTGTGTGATGATCAGACTCCCCCGTCTGTAGTGTTTGGTTGGGATGGAGGAGCAGGAGACAGACTTCCATCACCTTCCCTGGACAGAACAATCCCCACACCTGCTGGAAACCAGTGGAACCAGTGGACCTGTCCAGTTCAGTCCCCAGACACCACCACCATCCTCACACAACCCCAGCTGAAGGCCGTCCTGCTGCAGGAATGGGATGGGATTGGGCTGCGAATACCTCAGATCCCGGAGGGATTCCCTCAGGCCACCTGTCCCACCTGTCCCTGCTATGTGCAGAGGCTCGGCATGTTCCTCGTTGGGAGCTCCTAATGGTGAGTAGTCAGAGTAGTCTAGCTCTGGTCATTGGAGCCATTCAGCCTATCCAGCCCAAATGGTAGCTAGCAATTACATGACCTGAAGATCCCATTCAGATGTTTTTTGGGAGAAACCGGGGTAAAGACTTCAACAACATGGCTGGGTAGTTTGTTCCACACTCCCACCACTCTCGTGGACATGCAGTGAACACCCCCTAGGGCACTGAGGTTCGGGAATCTTCTTAACACTCGTACACGACAAAAGACCCAAGTAACATGCTTTATATTTAAAATGCATTTTTATTTTCATCTTTACAAGAAAAACAAAGCTGAGACAGAGGGACAGAGGGAGAGAGTAAAAGCAGAAGGAAGGTATTGAGAGATTAGATAATAGCCTCTGGCGTCCTCCAAAACATAAATTATATACAATTCAAAATTATATCCATACAAAACATGCCACAGACAATAAAAACAACCATTTATTCTTCTTCCCTAAAAGTAGGTCTGCTGTACAGATTTCAACACAACACCTTTTAAAAAAAAGTAAATGTAATGCTTAAAAAAAGACATCCTCAGCTTTTAGTTATGCTTTTCTTAAATTAAAAAGCTGTGCAGAGAACTTAAATAAGGATATTCCAAACAAATACAACTAAAAAAAATGGGCTTCATTCAGTATGGTTCAGGCAAGAGAGCAAAAATTATCCAGTGACAACATGATCTTGAAAATGGAAAATAAAAGTAACCAAAAGAAAAACTAAATCAACCACAACTTATGTTTGTAAAAACTTAAAACATCTACCCTACCCCACCATCAGAGTCACGCCACAAACACGGTTTAACAATCCCATGAACAGGGGTCCTCGAGGATGGTCTGGGGGCGATCAGGGATGGAAAATCACAACAAACCCAGTAGGAAAACTAGTCATATCACACATGAGCTACTCCGATATATAGATTTCATTTACTATGTAAAAAAAGAAAGTGTTGGGCTGCACAGAGCAATTGGGGTTTCCTTTCGGGACTGGTTTGGGTTCAGTTCTCCCTTGAAAAAAAAAATCGAAAGAAACGTAGGAAATGATTTTATACCAAGACAGCCTGGCCTGTGTTTTTCAACTCCTGGCCTTCGCAATCGCATCATGATTTTAAATGAAAGGTTTAAAAAAAAAAAAGAAAAGCAGAAGACTCTGTGGCTTAAAAACATCTCCGACGACTTCTTAACTCTGTGTCTGGCCCGAGCCGTCAGCTAACAAATAAAGTCTCGTCAAGCGGAAATGTACAGGCGTGTTTTACAGGCTGCTAATAAATCAAAGCT
This sequence comes from Lepisosteus oculatus, assembly GCF_040954835.1. NCBI lineage: Eukaryota > Metazoa > Chordata > Actinopteri > Semionotiformes > Lepisosteidae > Lepisosteus > Lepisosteus oculatus. Next base: position 21,591,389 of record NC_090696.1, read on the forward strand.
AATAGAAAATACAATTAAATGCAAAAAACCCAGTTCATATAGACATTATTAAGATTTATTTAGTTTGCAGTTTATTTTTTAAAAGTTTTTTTTAATATATTTTCTAATAAAATGATATCCAGTGGTTGTTTTGAACTCTTTATCTCACCTTCTTGATTAAAAAGGAGCCTCGGACAGGAGAGCACTCAGCCCCTGGTTGTATATCTATATACAGTTTGTACACTTTGCAGCTTTTTTAAACTGGTGTGAGAGGAAGAGAGGGAGGGCTGGACAACATCACTCCCTCCAAATCTTTGTTTTTTTCATTTTTGTACTGTCATTAATTTAAATTTAATTTAAAAAAAATCATCAAATGCCCTTTTACACCTTTCACTGCTGAAGCCGCAGGCCACCAATAGGGGAATCTGCTCTCCCCAGCACCCCGAAAATGCAGCACACACCCCCACCCCTGTCTGTCCCTGTACAGTGGCAGAATGAGGGGTGAGAGTGAGGGGGGTTCGAGGCAGGGGGGACCCCCCCCAGTGGAGTCTGGGCTGGCAGTTTAAGAGAGACTACAGTAAATATACATCTGACTCCGCCGAAAGGAGAGTCATTCTTCTCAGACTGCGAGAGTCTTCATTTTCGGGGGTCACTGTTCCTCTCTGGATGAGAGGGGAGCAGTCGTGACCCCCCATCCCCCAGCCCACCCAGTTCGGGTGAAGAGGAACGCGCGCCGCGCTGCCCGACCGGAGCCCCTCGCTGCCACACAGGACGGGCAAGGTCGGGGTCCACGCGCAAGCACCTGGCTCCCCGATCCACTCGCCGGGGCAGGAGCACGGAAGTTCTCCGTGTCCGGCTGCCACACTCCGGGGAAGGGGACACGCCCCTGAAGGACTCGGGGCCTCTGAAGTCGCTAATCACCCCTGTTAGCCATGACGGTAGCGGGGGACGCGGCCGGTCTCCTCGATCCTGCCTCTAAGATTAAAGGGGGGGGAAGAAAGACTAAAGGGATTCAGATTTCCTAGACGACATTGGGTACAGGACAGGGCAAGAGATCCGACTCAGTTTCTGTACCTGCCAACAGCTGGGAGACAGCTGCCGTGATGCCTTGTTCAAATTGTTGCTTTATTTTCAATTTTTTAAAAGCAGAACGAGAGCTTGGCAGGCGAGTAACTTTACAGAGGACGCCCCATTCTCCTGAAATCCTGGAGAGATCACCTGCCCTGCCCACCCCCCCAGAACAGAACAGAAAGAAGAACGACTACCCCCTCCGGACGAGCACCAGCGTTGTGCGTACAAGTGGAGGATATTCACTTGTCAATTTCTATGTACAGAGAGAGAGAGATCCCGCTTTGAAAAATAAACCCCCCAAAAAAGAAAGCTACAAAAAGCCAGGACCGTCTAGCTCATTCTTAACCGGAAGATGCCAGCTTGGTTAATGCGCGAGTCTGAGATTAAAACCTTAAAAATTAACCGATTTCTTTTTAAACAGTAATTATACGTCTATATACAATATATAATATGGGCAGCAATAATTAGTCAATCACCAAAGGTAATCCAAGAGCAAGCCTGCTGCTTACACCCCACATCTCCGAAAGAGCTATTGCCACAGAAACTTACCCCCCCCCCCCCCACTACCCAAAACCCACCCATCCACCCTAATTTGACCCCGCATGTACCCCCTTCCCCTCCCAGCAGCAGCCCTGTAGTTTTTCCGAAGCGAATAGATTCCACAGACTCTATGAGGTAGGCTGGGTCCTGTAACCCATCTTCAGCATCGACATACAATAAAACACCTGTCTCTCAGCAGGCTCCCGCCATCGCTGCTCCTCTCCAACAGGCTTCCTGTGTCGCAACGTCCCCTCCGGTGGGATCTCTCCACGCTCTGCTCGGGGTTCGGAGAGCGTCCGGAGCCGTTTTGGGATTGTCTCGCGGATACATATGCAGGTTCTCTCTCAAAGAAACGGGCTCGCTGGGATCACCCCCGCAGACGGGACCGGAGAGAGGAGAACGAGAACAAGAGGAAAACTCGCAAGCTGGAAAAGTCTGAATGGATTTGAAACCAAACCGAAACCGGCTGCGTCCGTCCTTCATCGAAATCTCTTTGTAGGAGTTCAAATCGACCAAGAGCCAGTTTAGCTCTGGCAGGGTGAAGGAGACGGCCATTCCTTCCGGAGGAGGAGCTGGAGTGCTCCCAGCGCCATCCTCGCTGGAAGATCTGCGGGAAGGGCGGAGCAGAGGGGGGGGAGGGCAGGGGAGGTCCCGGCTCGTTTCGTACGTTTGGATTCAGGTGCGCCCCCGGCCATCCCAGGATTGTCCCATCTGTCCTCTTCCTCCTCCACAGAGAAAGCATCCCGATAACAGCAGCAGCACCTGGAAAGTGGTTCCTTTATTTCAAGTAGAGTTTTTTTTTTGCGTCTTAAAAATCTGGGGCTCCTGGAGTTGTTCACCCATAAAAAAAAAGCGCTGTAACGCATCCACCTTTACAGTGGAGGTCAGGGGTCGTCTCCCAGCTCCTCCTCTTGGAAACAGCTCGCGACTGGGTGCGGTATCTTGGCTTGGCGACTCGGGCCTGGCCGTGTGGGGGGCCTCCCTCCTCTTCCACCAGGGCAGGACCCCCCCGCGGCCTCAGTTCATCCACTTGCGGCAGTTCCAGGCTCCGCAGTGACATGGGATCTTGTGCTGGTCATCCTCAAAGTCGAACTGGTAGTCGTAGGTCAGCTGGAGAAAGAGAGAGGGAGACATGGAGAAGGTCCGTCATTAACCATGAACTCCCTTCCTTTCCACAGCCCCCCCCCCCGATACTGTCCTATAAATGAGGGCTGTGCTGTTTGGGGACAGGCGCAGCTCTGCCCCTTGCGGGCTTGGAGCCACACAGCGCCGTTAGGCTGGGTCTCCCGCCACAGGGCAAGTCGGGAGAATCGGTGCCACTGAACCCCGCCTGTCATGCTTGCACCCACTGGAGAACGTGCTAGAAATCACCACGGCTACCGGCAGAGACTCGACTAGACGCATCAGCTGGGAGAGGAATATTCACCTGACTGCAGACGTGTACATAAACATGAAAGAACTGACCATGACATCTTACACCATCTGCAAAGCCAGACAGAGATAACGCCTTGAGGGCAGCTGCTGAAAACTGAGTACTTTAACCTGGATCAATGAAAACTTCACTTAATCAGCCGAGATTTCTCAAGGCAATCAGCATCCTTGACCCAAAACACCGTGCAGTTTGGAAGAGGATACTCTCCCTTCAGATTATTCCAGGTTTTGGTGTGGAATGCAAATTTGAAAGTACAAATACAAACACAAGGCAAGAAAAATGCAGTAGGTGACAAACTTGTCAGTTTTTTAGCTTCAGTCCAGAAACGTATGATTTAGCCTTTTGTGCTTTTCATTTGTTGCTTCACACAGCAGCATCACCCCAGGAAAGAAGTGACAGGGAGTAAAATTTCAATGAAAATATTAACATTGGACATTTCCACTGAACGCTAGGTGACCTTTACCTCCTCCTTGTGAGCCTTTTCTTAATTTGCTTATATGTTCTACATGATTTATTGCCACACTGGTCTGTGATACCACTGTTAATATATAGAACAACTGTGTTCAGAACTGTCAATATCCATAAGGTAACTAACTCATTGAGATGGTATATGGCATTCAAACAGGGAATATCGCCCCCATTGTGGCTGGATGACTGCATTACTCTGTGACATTCAAGCGCAATTTAAAGATCTTTTTCACCTTTCAATTTTTTCGGACGACACGCTGGGTTTCCCAAAGCAAGCCAGTCTTTTTTTTCTCAGCTTCTGTTATGTACATTACATGCGTGCTACTTTCCTGAAATAGTGCTGAAGCACCCATGAATCGTAATTCAGGAGTTACTACTGGTATGCAGTCGATATTGACATTTTTTATAAAACGGATTAAATTTACAATTTAAAACGTGTCTGAAATGGATAAAAATGTTTTTTTTTTTAATATTCTGCTTTTGACATGGTCAGAACACAGGCACCACGCTGCAATTTTATTCGAGGGACAGGCACCACAAGCTTTCACTGATTGATCACCACAGGATCTTGCTTCTCTCTCACAGATGAGCCAAACTGTACTCTTGAAGGCTGAGGACAACCGTGAGGGAGCAGCTTGCTCTCTGTAGTAACACACTGCACTAGCAGAGAGCCACTCCACTCCAACGGTGGCTCTCCAGCAGCTGGACTGAGACCGACCATGATGGAGCAGCAACACACTGCACTAACAGAACAGTTGGTACAGAACCCCAGAAGGTCCCTAGTTCTGGCTGCTCAAGTGGTCGCTACCAGCTGACCGAGCTGAGCCGGGCCTGTCACGCCACGTCTCACTGCGAGCCCTTACCTCCTCTCCCTTGGGGATGCGCCGGCTGGAGATGATGATGATCTTGTCCTCCTTGTCGAAGGTCACGACCTCTGCCACGCAGTTCGGGGCACAGGAGTGGTTGACGTAACTGTGCAGGAAAGACGCACGGGAAGAAAAAACGTAAGGAAGGATCCCCAACAGGAGAAGGCCATCCGGCCCATCGAGCTTGTGTGCTTCCCGGGAGTTCATGTATCCAAGGATCTTGGACAGCTATTGTTTGAAAAGATCCCCGAGATTGCCAAGGCTGAGCAGTTTGTTATAGATCCCCGTTCCCAAATGCATTCCCCCTTTGGTTTCCAAAACTGGTCAGGAGTTGCAGAAATAACAACACGATGCAGCTAGACAGGAAGGATGGGAGAGAAGGACTTCACCAGGACAGGCCCTCCCCCCACAGCACCAAGATCAGGGACTCACCGGGCCGGGCCTCCGGTCAGAGTGGCATCGATCACGTGTTCATTGTTGATCCGGAACATGTAAATCCCTCGATTCTGGAATCACAGGGGAATTAAGGAAAAACTCGTAACTCTGAGCCACAAGTGCACCACAGAAAGGAATAATTACACACAACCTCTAGGCAGACAGGTAAAAATTCCTACATCTGAATACCCACCCTGAATCTAATTGATAAAACACTTCACAATCCTCCTCCTCTGACTTTACCACACCCAATTAACCCAGCCAAAGGAATGTGCTGTTCCAAAAAGCTTTTATAAAAAATGAGGTACATGTGAAGATGAAAGCTTCATTACGTTAAATGTTAGGAAAGGTCCAAACGCAAACATTTGTGCTAACGTGATTACAAAGAAGAGGATTTTCCTTAAATGGAGTCTAAGGGTGTCACCCAAAGATGTCAAAACACTTAAGTTCTACAGTCGGTGTGAAATTGATATCCATCTGTCCCATTGCGGCCCGTACGCTGACAAAGCCTCACCCCGCAATGGGAATCTATTAGTTGGGAGGTTCAAGTGAAGTGATAGCCCTGAACAAGGCCACCGCTGACCTGCTCCTCGTAGATCTTCTCCCGGCGGTTGGCGACCTCGTTGCGGATGATGGTGCCGATGTACTCGATGACCATGGTGTGCTTCTCCAAGTCCTTGGCCGCGTACAGGCCCAGGCCCTGAATGCGTGAGCGCGCCAGATACACGTTGTTCTTCCACTCCGTCTTCAGCCGCCGGTACTGGGAGGACTTGGAGTGGACGAACTGCTTGCTGTAGGGCGTGTTGATCTCTCCTGTGAACGTGCTCTGGTATGCCTTTGACATGCTGGTGCTGTTCAGGGTGTGGGGCCTGCAGAAGGAGGAAGCAATCCTGAAATGGGGGAACAAGCGTGTTGACTGATGCGAGCAGGCGCGAAGGAGCCAACGAGGAGGCCCCGTGGAATGTTAAAGGGGGCCAGGCTCTCACCTCTTGAAGTGGGTGAGGATCTTTGGCTCGGAACGGGCACAGCCAGTAGGGTTGATCATCAGGGGCAGCTCCATCAGGGGGTGGCGGCCGTAGCGGAACACGTAGTTCTGGCAGTTCTCCACACCGGGCAGCTGGGACGGAGACAGAGCAGTCAAAACACGGATCATGGCCTCGCCTTAGAGGGCCGCCGGGCTGCGGCGGAGGAGAGTGGCCCTTACCGATTCAGTGATGCGCAGCACGGCGTGCACGGTCAGCCCGTACATCTCCTCCCCCTTCACATGGTCCGTGAACAGCTTCAGCATCTCCGCCTCCTGCCGCAGCCGGGCCACCTGCTCCACCACGCGGTCCCACAGCGCTGCGCACAGGAAACAGAACGGGGAGGCCGTGAGACCAACTTCCTGCCGCGCTGCACTAAATATCTCCTTATGCCACGAATTCCCAAAAGAGCCTGACGCTCGGAAACTATCTCGCTGGGGAAAGACGGGTGAACAACTGGACTAGACGCACAAAATCGCGGAGCAACCTGCCACAGCCTTGGGTTTTCAGAGCGCAGGGCACAGGGAGGGGACACAGGGTGGAAACATCATTCATGGAGAGCGAGGGGAAGTGAGCGAGAGGGCACGTCCGAAACCCGGTGCACCCTGCGGGACTCACCAACCGGCCTAACTGTTCAGACCGGCCGTCGTACACCTGGGGATAACTGTGTGGCAAGTCACAACGACACAAGAGGGATGCGATGCCCAAACGCGGCTTGCAGTGAGACGCCAGGCCAGATCTTTAAGGGGGGGGGGGCCTTACCTTGTGGCGAGGATTCCCGCAGCAGTAGGTCCTCGTGCCCCTGCTCCAGCACGCGCACCTCGAAGAGCGGCCGCCCGTCCTCCTCGCTGATGCGGCAGCGGTAGCAGCAGCGGCGGTTGGGGAGGCGCGTGCTCCAGTAGATGCGCGTGGCCTCGTAGCCCACGGGGAAGATGGCGGAGGAAGAGTGGAAGGCCGCCATCTGGGAGGGCAGCAGCTGGCCCACGGCGTGGAAGATGAGCCCACCGACCCGGAACATGTGGATCCGGTCGCCCCGCTGCAGGATGCTGGCGATCTGCTTCACCTCGTCGCGCTCAATGTAGACGCGGCGGAAGACGGCGAAGGAGCTCAGCTCCTCCTCGCTGGGGCCCTTCAGCTTGTGCTGGGTGCAGAGCATGGTCTTGTCCTTGAAGAACATGCAGCGCGCCCGGATGGCGCAGGCAAAGTGATACACGTTGGGGCAGCGCAGGCGGTTGCAGCTGTTGGTGGCGCCCGTCTTTTGGCAGTAGGCGCAGCGCGTGCGCAGCCCCCGCCGCAGGGCCACCTCCACGTTGATGAGCGCCCCGCCCTGCGTCTCGTACACCTCCGTGGACCACAGCGCGCAGTTCAGGTGCACCCACAGGTCCAGGTCGATGTTGAGCAGGCGGGCCGGCCCGTCCGTGGCGCCGTCGCCCTCTTCGTGGCAGAAGCAGCACTTGCGCAGGTCGCGGGGCAGCACGTCGGGCCGCAGCGTGATGCGCAGGCGCTCCATCAGCTCCGAGATCTCGCGCGCGCTCTCGCGCCGGGACCCCGCCTTGCGGATGGTGATCAGCAGCTGCAGCCGCTTCCAGCGCAGGCCCTTCCACTTCTTCACCTTGGGCCGCACCTCCTCGTCCTCCGACGCTGGCCGCCCGCGCTGCTTGACCAGTTTCGGGGCCTCTGGAGCTGGGATGAGGGCAGGGGTGTTGGCGGGGAGGGCAGGGGTGGGGGCGGCTGGGACAGAAGCCAGAGGAGGGGGAGGGGGAGCCAGGATGGGCTCTGGCTCTGGTTCGGGCTTGACTGCATCAGCCAGGCTTGCGGGGGAGGGCGAGGTGGGCTGGACATCAGGAGGAACTGCAGGAGCAGGAGGAGGAGGAGGAGGGGGCGAAGGTGACTGAGGTGGCGAGGCCTCCACAGGGATGATGGGAAGGTGCCGCACATCCAGGTTGGAGACGTTGGCGGTGTAGCAGTGTTGGACGGGCTTCTGCTCCGGTTCGGGACACTCCTGAGAAAGGGGCAGATTGGAAGCATACCTATTACACACTTGTCAACTTCCTTCCCCCTTCCTCAGTCATCAGCCTGGGCAGCTGGTCAGTACTAATCAGCTGCAAAACAACTAACGATCTGAATCGCTTCACTTCGCCTTTGGCAGATTCCTTTGATAGTGAAAGAAGGATCTGTAATCTTTATAATACCGGACACGTGAGAAGTAGAGAAGAGCCGGGAAGACAAAGTGGACAGTCTTCCACACATCCAGAGGCACACAAGAAACCAGTCATGTAAACCATGCAAACACAAGACTGGACGAAATTACACTGCATGTAACAATTTACTTTGTAAACAATTTAATAGATTGTATAAAATTCATTTTTGCCCCAAAAAAATCTCATCTTTAAAGTGTATGAGAGCATCTTCCTCAAATGCACCAGGCACGTCCTCCAGCAGAGGGACTGACCTGTTTAATAAGAGACAGGATGTCCACCTGCTTCTTCAGGGTGCAGCCGGGTAGGGACACATCAAACTGCTTCAGCCAGTCGGCCTTCTCCTGCGTGGGGCGCTCTTCCTCAGAGGGGCTGGGCTTCGGACACAGGGCTCCTGGGACGGAGATCAGGATTAGTTACAGCATCGGTTTTACTCAGCTCTTGAACATGCAGATGAGGGAAAGGAAGGCACCACGAGCAAGCCTGCACCTGCCTGCTGACTGGGTGACCGCAAAGCAGACTCTTCATGTTGGTAAGCTAGTACACTGCCCGCACAAACAGAAGACACAGACTACGACCTGCCCTGTCGCAGACACTGGAAGGAAAATAAGCAACAAGAGGAGCCCAATTGACCCGTTTAGTCCATCCTACTGTTAGATCGGATGATTTTGTACTGCCCTTTCTGGAATTCCTGGAAGAACTGTCTTTTGTGGGCTCATCTGCAGAATGAAGGGGCATTATGGAGGAACACTGCGGATGCCTGTTGAGGCCGATGGCTGTGTCCGCTACCTCTTATGAGAGGTACCCGAGTTGCCCGACTGCAGATTCAGAGTGTCCAATCTACATCATACAAGGATGAATGGGGTAATGCCAATGTGAATACAAGTTCACTCAGGAAGCAGATAATTTGTTTCTGGAAAACAATGCTAACACAAGCCATAGCCCCACCTGCGGGCAAAGCTCAAGGAGCTTGTGTACTATTGTGGTTCTGTCCATTGCGTGCCCAACTGGCACAGTTACCTGGTGCGGAGGAGTCCGGAGCTGGCTTGCCCGGCTCGGTGGCCCCCCTGCCTGGGCTCTGGGGGAACGCCACCTCATAGGACACGGGCATGCGCATGTGTAGGAGCTGGGCCACCGCCACCATCACGGTGTTGAGGTTCTGCAGGGGGGGAGAGCAAGAGAGGACAACCGGGGTCAGCCAGCAGCTACAAGTGTGAAGTACAAGGAACAGAGCCCCGGATCAGTTTCACGATTTCTTCTAGTGACAGCTCTAACAGTCGACCTGGCGTGCCAAAACAGAAGGAAGGCCACTCAGCCCATCCAGCTCAATCGCTTGCATAGTAGCAAGCTTGATCTGATGATTTCTCTTTCTTGTAAAAATCCAGGGTATCGGCTTCAACAACTTGGCCCATCAACCTTCGTGTTAAAACGTACCACCCAGCCTCAGTTTCAAAAACATTTCCCTCCAGGTTTTGACCTGTGATCTCAACCTATTTCATTGTTGAACTTGCTTCCTAAGCATCTACATCAGGCCCTGCAAAGGGTAAATGAACCAAGCAACCAAACCACATTGTGCCTGTTCTTCTCTGAAGCGGTGCCTTTGGGTTGATGATTCCCTCTAGCCTTTTCATTTTCACACGAGAGGGACAAGAAGCAGGGAGCAGGAATGCAGCTCAGCATTGGCTCGTACCTTGGCGGCGGCAGCGGAGAGGGTAAAGGTCACCGACACTTCGCTGCCCTTTGCTTTGTCCCAGAGACTTGACCTAGGCGCCACCTTCCCTTGCTCTGGAAACTCAAACGGCTTATCTGGAAACACTATGGAATAGGAAGCACAAAAAAACGCATTAAGCTCTAATCCTGCATGCTTCACATGTAAATCAAAACCCCAAAGACTACATAAACCTGTACGATTTAATCAGTCAGTAAATCTAATGACAAAGAGCTCTTGAAATAGTGGTGCCCAATTCCAGTTCTGGAGTGCGGTAGAGTTTGTTTTCTTTTTTTCTCTTCTCTCCACAACCTCATTGGGGTCATCATTAAGTTCATTAGACCCGTTTCACTTTTCAAAAGGTCTTCAGCTTCTCGTGACTTGGAGACCTAGAACACCTGCTGGACTCCGGCCCTCCAGGACTGCCCCTGTGCCCTTGACAGATCAAGCCCAGCGACCGAGCCAGACTGTCTGGCACGGGCAAAGCAAAGCTGTCCTCCCGGCCCCGGGCTGCCACTGACGTACCGGGAATGGAGGCGCGGGGGATGATGGGAATGACGGGGGAGAAGGCCCTCTCGCTCTCCTCTAGCCTGGCGTCTCCGAGGAGGGGGAAGCGTGGAGCCTCGTCACCCAGGACGCTCTCGGGTGAAGACGCTGGGACAATGCTGTCAGGAGCGTCGCTGTCCTCGTCACTCTCCATCCTGCAAGGTACGCACACAGGGGACACATCAGAGAGACTGATATTGTGCTTTTGGAGTGAAATCCAAAGGGCATGACTGAAAGCAGTTGACCAGAACACATGGCCCTTCCGGCACAGTCAGATGGAATACTTCCATACAGCAGTGCTTTACTCGCGAGGACAATATCAGCCTTCGTCAAACTGAACACCAAGTCAGTGGAGCGGTGAGAAATTGTGGTTTGCACTGCCCTGGCTGCAGAGGAGGGGGCTCGGCTCAGGCGGCCTACCTGATGTCCTCGTTCTGGTTGTGGGGGGGTGTGGGCAGGGCAGCCAGCAGGTCCACACTCTTCACCTCCTCGGCAGCAGAGTCTGGAGCCACACAGGAGCATGTTAATCCAGTGACCAGACAACCGTATCTGATTGGAAATGCACATTCGCACACGGGAGTAGGCTTGCGCCCTTTTTAGATTGGTACCTTTTTAGCACAGACCTCGGTTATAAAACACTACGTCATTCAATCTAGAAGGGTTTCGTCACCTGCTTATTTTAACCTGCTGGACTATTCCTCAGAACACGCAGGTGCTTTAACAGGTGGCCACTGTGCAAAAATGAACCCACCCCGATACTTCCCCGAGGCTAATAGTCACGCCCCTCTGCACCGTGACTAAATTTAGTGTTTGAAGGTGGTTTTAATTTTAGGATTAAATACAAAATAGTCAAATAGAAGATACAATCATCAGCTTTCATGCTAAATGGAGAAGCTCTCCCACCATGTGGGCAGACCTCGAACGTACTTAGCAAGTGTCAAAGTCAACTTCAGACTACTGTAAAAGGCCAGAGTTTTATTAAAGGAATTTAAAGGGCAAAAAATGCAGGCTGAACAAGAGCAAGTCACGTTCTTAACTTCAGAAACGCACAAGCAGCCAAAGCACACTTCCACACATTCCTATGAAGGACTACCCCATCTGCATCTCACCCTTGGGCTCCTCGGCCTCCGAGGGGGCATCCGGCTCCTTCTGCCCCTCGGTCAGCTCCTCCACAGCTGTCACTCCGTTCAGCAGCTTGTGCTGAACTGAGGGGGGCGGCGTGGGGGGCAGCGAGGAGGGGGGCGTGGGCGGGTTGCTCAGGTTATTCTGCGGAGAGAGCACACACTTGAATCACCTTCTGCCAGACAGGAAGTGACCTCATAGCACATGACACATGCTTTCAGAGCTGTGGTCAACAACCCCACACACACACACCTAATCAGTGAGACTGAGGAATTATTAAAATTCCCCAGTAAATTCTTAAAATTCATTGTAAAAAGTAATAATCGTTGCACAAGGTAAGAGTCATGGATTACTTTTGAAAAATTTCCCCCCCCAAACACCTGTTTAAGAGAAGCTGTACTTCGAATGACGCAAAAGTTTGCGTAATCGGCTGTACAAGACATTTTAAAAAAAGCTTTGCGGGATTAAGAAATTCTTTGCAGTGGAAGCCCAGAAGACTGTTCTCCAATGATTGGGTCAGAGAGCCCTGCTTTAGATAATTAAAAAAAAGAACCTCTTGACATTTTAAAAGTTCGACCCAAAGCCTGGATTTCCAGTGCCAGGGAGCGGGGAAGCAGGACTGCGGGGCGGCCGTACCTTGGTGAGCAGCTGGGAGTAGTAGTCGGGAATGTTGTCCAGGACCGCGTTCCCGAATGAGCCCTTCAGCTGGGCTTTGCCGTTGGCAGGGCTGCTGCCGAAGGGGGAGAACAGGTCCAGGTTGGCTGCGATTGAGGGCTCCATCAGAGGCAGCAGAGACAGCTCCTGGTGTCGGGAACAGAGAGGCAGCGGCTTATACCAGGCTCCAGGGATGAGGGCAAACCACTTACTCCCTGCCTCTGGCCACATGCAACTCCTTTCCCATTAGACAAGGAGAGCTTTGCCATCTAATCCCAAGAATTCAGAGCCACTCCAGGACTTCAGGGCCTCCGGGTCCTCAGTTTATCATTCCACCTGAGATGCTGCTTAACCGAATGAATTGAATAGAAGTCGAAACACCTGCCTATTAGGTCTTGATTAGTTGCTCACTGAACAGCATCTGTGGACTTCAGCCCACATAAACCTTATCCCCTAACATTCCAACTAGCAGTTAAGCTAAATTAGTTGTCTTAATTGGACTAATTCAAGTTTTGCTCATCTCTTCAGCTTCTGTGGCTTGCAAGAGACCTAGAAAACCTGCAGAGCTGTCATCTCTCCAGGAATGTCAGTTTAAGCTGAAAAGATACAAGACACAGGGCCGCAACGGAAGAGAGCAGAGCAGAACAGCAACAGCCGTGCTCTTGCTTGGCCAAATCGGACATCACTTTCAGAGAAGAGCAACCAGGTACCTTCGGGGACTTCAGGGAATGTCCTATACTGACAGGCTGAAGAGACTGAATCTGTCTTGAACAGAGACAGCTGAGAGAGGACCAGATCTGATTACCTGAAACCAACAGTGATGAGTCTATCCTTCAGACCCTTCTTCAGTGTCAAGTGAAACAAGTGAGGAGAAAACTGGACACTTTGTGCAACAGCTAAAGTTAAAAACTGGAGGCGTATCTTCATCTAAAGGAAGAAAGTCTGGAACAAGCCATCCAGTCATGTTGCTGAAACCTATATCCTGGTTTCTATTAAAAACGGGCTGAAGGAGATCCTCAGATCAACTACGCAATGAATGGCCTCCTGTTTGTGACTGCTGTTATGTTCTGACCGGTGATGGCTGATCTGTACTTGCTACGGTCTCGGTCTGACCCAAGATGTTTTTAAAAGACCAAAGGGCCTGCAGGTGCAGGGATCACTGAAAAAGGGTACCTCCACTCACCCCCTCCTGCCTGACATGCCCTAAAGGCCGAAAGGAGGTGGTCTTGTGGCCACCAGGAGAAAGTGTGGCCCCACTGACTATTATGGGTCAAGAACTCCTCCTCGACAGAGTAACGGAGAGAGGACAGGAGGGAGCCCGGCAGCCTCCACTCTCCAGCTCACCTGTTTCAGGTGTTTCATCAGGGCCTCGGTGCTCTTCCCCATCTCCTCCTTCTTCGTCTTCTTCCGAGAGTTGGCCACCCTGTCTCCCGACTTGGGCGTGCGCTTGGGCTTTGCCCCAGCGGGCTTTTTAGTGATGGACTGCAGGTCCTGTGTTTGATGGGGGGGGGGGTGGTGGACAGGCGGAGAAGAAGAACCTGGTTATCAAGGGGAGCAGAGGGCCAGATAGCAGCCACAGTAGGTACCTGCAGTGCCTGATTACCGCTCGCTTCAGAGAAAACAGGTGCACTGGGGAAAAAAACATCCTTGCATTATATAAGTCCTTTACATGTGAACCCTCGTTGGCCTGTGCAGAACAGAGGTATACTGGCCAGAGCTGGTCTCCCTGAAGTGCAAGTCGCTGCCTACCGCAATATAAGCACTTTTTCTACACAAAAACAAAAATGCAGACCACAAACAGCTGAAACTTAACATGCAAATACAGTAAATGCGTTAACTGTATATGCTTGGGCAACACATGCCAATGAACCTCGCTGAACTGACTGAACGAGTGGAGAGAGTGTGGGGGAGGAATACGAGGGATGAGGTTGACCTCACCTCCATGTTGCGTGGCGTGGCTTGCAGCTTCTGCTCCAGTAGTGCCAGCTTACTGTTGATGTGCCCATTGATCTCGCTGTGGATGCCGTCGGAGGGCCGCTGCGCGGCGAGCTGCAGGTTCTTGGTGCGCAGGAGCTTCTGGAGGAGCTGCTGTCCCGTCTCAGACCTGGGGCCAGTGGAGCCCGGAGGGCCAGGCGGGGCTGCAGGATTGTCTGGGCTGGAAGGGATGACGGTGCTGCCGGACCCGGCAGCGGTGGTGGGGTGAAGCCCCACTGGCTCGCCATTGGACTCCCTCTTGATGGCGCCGGTCCGGCCCTCTGCACCGGGCCCGACCCCGTCGCACTGCACCTCCCCAGGCTCCTGCTTGATATTCTGAAGTGTGATGCTGTAGAGCGAGTCGGAGCTGCCGGAGCCCGTCGGGGCCTGGGGTGTTTGGCTCTCGGAACCCTGTCCTGCTGGCTGCTGGAGCTCCTCCTTCTGAGGCGACGGCCCGTTGGGCTGTCGCTCCTTTGTGTCAGCATCCTCCCCGACAGCGTTTCCCGCAGGCTGACATTCAGATTTAAGACCTGGTTGGTCCACAGGTCTGTTGGCATCTGCTGTTTGAGCCGGCTTGGTCCCAGATGCCTGGCTGAAGATGTCGCTTTGCCCGAGGTTTCGCTCCGTTTCAGCGCTGGCACTGCCGGGATTAGAGGGCGTGAGCGTGCCGGGCTCCCGCTTGGCGACCCTTGCTGGACTGGAGATGGCCTCCTGTTGTTGAACAGAGGTGGAGATGGGTGCTGTATCTGAGGGTGCAGGGCACACTGCTCTGGCTGGAGAGCCCCCAGGTATTTGGGGGGCCTGGAAAGGGCTGGAGGCAGCTGTGTGTGGTGGCTGCTGCTGCTGTTTCTGTATCAGCTGCTGGTAGTGCAGGGCCTGTGTGGGTGAGGCTTGGTGCAGCCCTGTAGGCTGGGAGGCCATGGCTTGGGCCACAACATGCCTCTGCTGCTGGACACAGAGGGGATCCCCAGGGGAGCTGTGACCTAAAGCCTGGCGAGGAGACATCGGCCTGATTAGACAGCCCTGAGAGGGCACATTTACCTGTCCCATCATGCCTTGCTGCACAGGAGTCTGACTTCTAGCTGCTTTCTGCTGAAGCTGCTGCTGGAGCTGTTGTTGAGTCATCATGGTGTGCTGCATAGCTTGCTGTTGTTGTGTAGGGAGCCCATGCTGTGGTTGAGCCTGGGGTGTCATTTGCTGTGGCACTGCAGACTGTCCCATGATTCCTGGCTGCTGCTGCTGGGGAGATCCGATAACCCCTTGCTGTTGAGGAGAACCTGAAGCCCCTTGCTGCACCAGTGCTCCTTGGTGGAACTGCTGCTGCTGTGACATGAGTCCCTGCATCCGTTGGTCATTAGAGGGCACCTGTTGTCCCTGCCCCTGCTGCCCTTGCAATTGAACCTGTCCCTGGTTTGCTGCCTGCCTCAGCATCTGCCCTTGCTGGAGCTGGCGCTGGGCAAGGATGGCTTGGATCTGCTGCTGGGGGGGAAGGTGGCGCAGCTGGGGGTTCTGAGCAATGTAGTTCTGGAGGCTCAGGGAAGCTTGGACCTGCCCCATAGTTGCCACACTGCCCCCTGTTCTTTGGCCCATCATCCCTTGCTGACCCCTCACCACCTGCTGCCCCATGGCCATCTGCCCCATCATGGCTTGCTTCTGCTGGACCAAGAGGGCTTGTTGCTGCTGCTGCTGTTGTGTGGGGTGGGCCATCATACCAGGCTGAGGCTGGCTGGAGTTATTCTGCCCTAGGACTGCCTGCTGTTGCCCCAGCATTCCTTGCTGCTGACCCATAACACCCATGTTCTGCTGTCCCACCATGCCTTGTGGTTGCGGTCCAGGCTTCTGACCCAAAATGGTTCCCTGCTGCTGCTGTGCCATGTAACACATTTGTTGGCCTTCCTGTTTGATAGTGATGAGGCCAGGCTTCTCCCCTCCCAGGGAATTCTGCCTCTGCAGAGCCAGCTGCTGCTGTTGCTGTGCTTGGGAGAGCATCCCTGTCTGCTGTCCACCCAGGTAGCTGTGCTGTTGCTGAGGTGCTGGAGTGGTAGAGGGATTTGGGGGCTGCTGCTGCTGTAGTGACTGTTGCTGACCCATGTAGATGTGGGTTTGCTGTTGCAGTACTGCCCCATGATGGTCACCAGCAGAGCCAGGCTGCTGTATGTGAACTGGAGTTGAGGGTCCTTGCTGCTGCGGCCTGGGACTCAGCAGCCCAACCTCCTTGGGGCTGGAATTCTGTCCCTGAGGCTCCAGTGGAAGGCTCTGCCCACCTGGCTGCAGACCATCAGGGGCCCCTTGTGGTTGTAGCCCCTCATGGGAGGCCCCGGCTGGAGGTGAGGGGCCTAGGAGGCCCTGAGGCTCAGCTGACCCTGGCTGAGAAGGAGTGGGCTGGAGCTGTCCTCCAGAGTCTTGCTGCTGGCTGCTTTGGTTCAAGAAGCTTTGCTGTTGCTGTTGTAAATGCTGCTGCTGTAGCTGATGCATTTGCTGCTGCTGCTGTAAATGGGCCAGATTCTTGGCAGCGTTGTGTTGTTGCTGTGAAAGCAGCATGCGCTGGGCGAGGACATTCTGTTGTTGTGGGGTGAGCTGACTTAGTCCTTGTGGCCCCCTGAGGGCCTGCTGCTGGGGCCCCAATGGTCTCTGAATGCCCTGCTGTGCCATCAAGCCCTGGGCTCTCTGCTGCTGCAGTAAAACCTGTTGACTTCCCATCATTCCCTGTTGGTTTCCCATTATTCCTGGGGTCTGACCAATCTGTTGCCCGGCCATTATACTCTGTTGTGCCTGGGCCAGTGGCTGGTTACCAATCATGCCCTGCGGTGCCTGGACCTGACCTTGCTGGCTCTGCAGCGGTATCTGCTGAGTTCCCATCATACCCTGTTGGTTTGAGACGAGCTGCTGGGGTCCCATCATGCCTTGCTGCTGAGGTGGCTGCTGCTGGGCCATCATGGGGTTTCCCATTATACCCTGCTGTGGCTGTCCAACTACCCCACCTGGCTGCTGCCCCAGAATGCCTGGCTGCTGTGCTTGCTGTGGCATGGGTAGCTGTCCCATCATGCCTTGCTGCTGTTGCTGCTGCATCTTCTGGACCAGCTGCATCCTGTGCTGAAGCTGCATCTGTCTTTCCTGCAGGAGCCGTGCATCAGGACCAGGGGCTCCAGCCCCTTGGGGAAAATAACCCCCCGAGGGCACAGGGGTTGCTGCACCCAGGGCTCCAGGGTGTGGTGTCTGAGCTCCTCCAGGGAAAGGCTGCCCTTGTTGACCAGCTACGTTCATTCCCAGAGGGGGCATACGCACAGGCTGCTGCCCCAACAGGGGCGCCCCCTGCTGACCTGCCATAAGCTGACCAGGGAGCTTCGCGACCAACCGGGGCCCCTGTGTGGACGGACCAGGTGCCAGGATCCCAGAGCCCTGCTGGTGCTGTTGCTGTTTGTTGCGGTATTCTGTCATCAGGTTGGTGTGCTCCTTCTGCTGCTTCCGCACCTGAAACACAACAGCACAGTCAAGAGCCACCGGGTAAACAGCAAAGCACAAGGCTACCTGGAAAGCTCTCAGGTTGCTCTTGAGCCACACAGAATTGTCTGTGTGCACAGAGAATGCAGCCCTGG
Organism: Lepisosteus oculatus; assembly: GCF_040954835.1. Lineage (NCBI taxonomy): Eukaryota > Metazoa > Chordata > Actinopteri > Semionotiformes > Lepisosteidae > Lepisosteus > Lepisosteus oculatus. Next base: position 21,609,000 of record NC_090696.1, read on the forward strand.
ACGTGAAACCATAGCGGATGGCCACAACACATACAAAGCAAATGAGTGTTCAATTAAAGCACTTTATTTCTGCCAAGGGTGATTCCAATGCTTGTATATTGTACCTTGTTTGGGCTATTCAGATGTGTAATGAACACACAGTTATGGTAAAAACAGCCTGCTGGTTCACGGTCTCAGTCAACTGCCATAGCTACTATTCCAAACTGCACTGGATTTGCTTTGCACAGATCTGTGCTGAAACAGGTTGGACTGCAGGCCTCAAAGCTTGTGTAGCTTCAGGATTATGGACTACACACATCGAAGCATGTGCAAAGCTACAGGAATGTAAGAGTGTAACCAAGAATTTACAACCATCTGTAGCAGGGATGTCCAATCCAGGCCCTGGAACACCAGTGTCTACAAGGTCTGCTTTCTACCACGGCGCTTCACAACTGAAACCAGCTGGTTTTTGGCTTATTTTAGTTATTTGGAATAACTAAATCCCTTCTCCTAGCTCTTCAGGTGCTAGTGCTTTAATCCCAGAATGCCCGCAGATGCACCGTGCCCTCCGGGACTGGGACTGGACAGCTCCCAATGCCGGCCTGGAAGCAGGACCAGAAAAAGGGTCTCACCTGGTCCAGCTGTTTCTGGATCTTGCTCTGCTGCTCAGTGACCAGCTTGAGCTTCTCAGCGTCAGCCTCGGGGAACTCCCGGCCAGCCTTCTTGGCAGTGCGCTGCTTGGCGCACAGGGCTTTACGAGACTTCCTGTGCACGCCGATCTGCTCCTCCAGGAACTTGAGCTGCATCTGCAGGAGCTGCTGGGTGTGGAGAAGCCACTCTTCGTACTGGTGCTGCTCCGCATCGTCTGAGAGAGAGAGAGAGAGAACAAGAGTTACTCACTCCTGTCCTGGAGAGCTAAGAGTCTTCAAGCTTCAACTCAAACAACCCGTATTACTGAAGAGAACAGTTGTTTCAATTAAGTACCAAAGTCTCTGTGTCTAAGCTCTCTGTGACCAAGCATAACGGATAGAGTGCCGAGAAAGGCAACTACTTGCTCCAACAATGAAACACACGGTTTTAGATGCACATTAAAAAACACAAGAAATGAGTATTGTGCGCAAAAGCATTTGTTGTACTTTGAATGCCTCAGTTTAGAAAATGCTCATTTTAGCCTGTGAAGAACGGAATAGCATCGATCAGTGGTTAGGATGCTCACTACAACCACTCTTATCCCAACCCCAACCGAAATGACTGAGCCTTGGAACACATTACCGTCTTTTTAAGCACTTACATTATGCAGTGGAGGAGGGGAGGGTGGATTCTAAAATTCTGACCATTGAACATACTCCAGCTGGGATTCCCACAAATACGATATAGGAACACATTGACACTTTACTGAACAGCAGACTGAAGACTTACTGATGATTCCCTGCACAAACTGGGGAGGGTTGGGTCTGGCCTGGGTGGGCTCACTGCCTTCCCCCTCCTGTGGAAGAGAGAGAGGGTGAGATTACACTGGGTCTCCTGTCCTTGACGCTCCTCATCTCTGGAAACTGGCATATATATTAGTGCAACAAACCACACTACTGATAACAGTCGTGACAGGGCTGTTTCAAAACTACCCTTTTGATCAATGGGATGACTGAGCAGGCAATGTGCTATAATGTTCTTAAATGTGATGCTACTCTATCCATCTCATCTTCTCCCACTTAGACAGGATCATTGACATGCGAGAGAGTAAAGAAGAGTTTCAGTAAAGGCTTTTTTCTTGCCACTCTCCCACACAGGCTGTCCTGGAGTAGGTGCTCAGTTTAGAAGGGCAGCGCAGGCTGGAGAGTGTCTGAGTGGCACCTCTTAGCTTCGCTGAACCCAAAGAGACCAGTAATCTCTTCCCAGTCAGCATCTCTCTTCACCCACCTCAGTGGGTTCACAAGCTCCTCGGTCTTCCTGGCTGGGCTGTTGTATTGCTAAGTGACTTGTCTTGAAATCCAGAATCAAACAGAAGGAACTCGCATACCACTGCATTTATATTAAAAGGTAAAATCACTATTGGATCCCTTTCAAACCAATCTTTTGCCCCTAGGGGGGGTGAGTACTTTGGCATTGCAACACCCACCTCGTTGTTTAAATCCCTGCACTGCCTACCTGTTGAGTTTTGTATAGACTAAGATAGTTCCTGACATCTGAAGTGATGAAGGGATACTCTTCCACTTATTTCTGACGTTGCAATAAATGACACTCTCAACATACAGAGTACAGGTGACGGAGCCTCCTACAGCTACCGAGGCTGTAGAATACCCCTCCTGGCATGCTGCTCATGGTCGCACTGTCAGATCCTGGCCCAGGGCCAGACTATCCTGTAATCCGACAGCCTTCCAGCTCATCAAGAATGTGGCCTGTGCCTGGGCACCAGGTTCTGGTTCGGTGCTTGTGGGCTGACAGGTAGGAGCCCGGGACCTAGAGAATGTGCAGATACAGAACAGCGACGGATCGAACGCTCACCTTCACAGGCCCGGCGGGGAGCCGGCTCTGCAGATCGCTGGCCCCCGGGGCCCCAGCCAGTCTCTGAGCCAGGAGAGACACCTGCTGCCTGGAGGAAGACAAACACATTAGCCACGGGGCTCGACCCCCTGCACCGCTGGCCCTGAAAACCTAGCGTGCACTTCTCCCAGCACAGACCCCGGAAGGGAAGTGTTTCAGGACAGATCACACGTCTACTGCCTGCGCTCCTGGTCTGACAAAGAGGGTGCAAAGGTGCTTCCATCTCTTGATCATTACTGTGTGAATGATCACTATTTTTAATCAGGATGGAACAGATCTTTTTTCTTTCTGAGCGCATGATGGGAGTCCTAAAACAAGTTTAATGAAAAACACTGTTTCTGACATGACCATAATTAAATCACCAAAAGAGACGCATGACCATATTACACATGCATCACACAGAGACAACCAACACTTTAACAGTGGATTCATATTTTCTCCCACTCTGCTTCCCATCACAAAGACGGAGGTGAGACTAAAGGATTCCACGGTGGATTTTACTGGTATTGCCAAATCAAGACCCAAGAAGGCTCAAGGTCCAACTGCCTGGAATAATTCAGCTGGTAAGTGGCTCACGTTAAGAAGGACAAAGCCTCAGTATCCTTTAGTTCTCTGGCCAGGCTGGAGATCCCGGGATTTGATACTTTTGAACAAATGGCAGAGAGAATCGATCTATAACACAACATGCAGAGGTAGAAACTAAGAGGTCGGAAACGAGATAATTCTGCCAATTATACCAGCTCATTTAGGTGGCAGCAATACATAATCCAAAGATCTCATCCAGCTGGGCTGTGAAAGACATTGATACTGATGTCAGCATGGCTGGGTAACTTGTTCCAAAGAACCCTAAATGCTCCACCCTTAGTTTCCACTTGTGTGCACTGTTGAGTATGAAGGCCACTGGGCTGGCCTTCTCAGTGTCTTGAGCCATCATGAAGGCTTGAATTGGGCCCCTTCACTCCTGGTTTTCGTCCAAGATGAAAATGATTTATGTGTTCATGAGAGACACTCCCTTAAGGCCAGGAATTAACCTTGTTGCCCTCCCAATACAGGGGACAAGATAGCAAAAGTGATGTTTCTCAGTGAGAAAGGTGAGACAGAAGGCAGGAAAAGCAGTAACCTACCTGTTGATGCCCGGCGCCATGGCAATGTTGCCTTGTGCCATAACCCTCTTGATGCCCTTCAGAGCCACCATCTTTGCCTTGGCGATGGGGTCCATGATGTCATCTGCAGCAAACTTGTCCAGATCTGCAGAGGTGTTCAGCACCACCAGTGACTCATTGGCTTGGCAAAGTCAGACAACACATTACCCCAGGAGACTCCCCCTTGGAATGCAACAGCATTTCTGTTGCCAGAGACAGACACTGCAGCTCTTCTACTCAACCCGTGCCTCAAAACGTGTAACTTTACTTCAGAGACCATGAAGACACATGCAATTAAGTCAAGAATTAACACAGAAACAAACAGAAGATCCCCCTCTACCTGTGTCTGGTAAGAAGCTGTTGGCCAGCTGTGGCTGCTTGACCATCTGCGGTTGCTGCTGCTGCTGCTGCGGATTGACTGCATGGGGGTGCCCTCCAGGTTGGCCGGCTCCCATCATGCCTTGTGACTGGGCCATGGCGACATGTGATGGAGGGGGCATGGCAGCTCCCAGGAGCCTTTGCTGTTGCTGCTGCTGCTGCTGTTGGGGAGACATGATGTGTGGCGGCCTGGGCATCATGCCCGGCTGAAACTGCTGCCCCATCAGACCATGCGGAGGAGTGCGGTGGTGCTGTGACTGGAGTAGGACCTGTGGCTGGGCCTGGGGGGGCTGTGGCTGCTGCTGCTGCTGTGGTATGCTGTGCATGTGTGTGTTCATGGCCCCCTGGTGGAGGGAGTTGAGCTGCTGCTGTTGCTGTTTCTGGAGCTCTTTCTTCTCGTGCTCCAGCAGGTCCTGTATCAGCAGGGGGAGCTCACTGGCCTCCAAAGAGCTTTCAACTTTGTCCAGATCCACAGCAGGCGAGTGCTGCCCCCCACCATCCGGCAAGCCCAGGGGGTCCTCATCCAGGTCGGCATGAGGCAAGGGGGTTGCTGAGGTGAAGGAGAGCGGGTCAACCTGCCCCGGGAGAGAGTAAGACACCCCTCCTAACCGAACAGAGCTGAGAGAAGCAGCGGTGGCCACTGTATGCGGGGAAATGCCGTTTGAGGGCTTGGCTGCTGGAGTGCTACCTCCAAGAAGCCTGGACACCGCCTCTCCTACTTCATCTTTCACTACAGGGGGTACTGCAGGTTGTTGCTGCTGTTGGGGCTTCCCCTCGTAGCTGCAGGTGGGTGTCTGGGAGCCAGTATTGGACCCCAGCCCAGCCGGCAGCCCCCCGTCCTCCAGCTTGAGTACAGGCAGCTGGGGCTGGTCTGAAGGACTGCTTTCCTGTAACGAAGACGGGTCCAGCGACGCAGAGGGAAGAGGGGCTGCAGAGGGGGTGGGCAGAGAGGGAGCCGAGGCAGCGGATCCCATTAGAGGATCCTGACCCGGTAATATCGGACCTGGTTTTGGCTCCACTTTGACATCTGGGGTAGTGGCTGACAAGGAAGGCCCCGGCACCTCACTCTCGGCCTCCACCAGGCGCAGCTGGTCTGAAAAGGCATCCTTGGGGTCACCCTGGTCCAGCTCAGGGTCCGTGTAGGCCAGCAGGTCGAACTCATCACACTTCAGCAGATCATCAAGGTGCGGATCGGTGGTCTCCAGGCTGTCCAGGTTCCCCAGGTCGTCGTCACCCTTGTCAGGGTCCAGGTCCAAGGTGGCCAGGTCATCCACATCATCCTCACCCCCTTCTCCTCCCGTGCCCCCCAGGCCTTTGGAGACAAAGGCATCGTCCAAGTCAGGCTCCGGGAGGTCCAGGCGGCAGGGCCTGGGCACAGCTGGGTTGGAGGGGGTCACCTGAGGGACCCCCCCTGCCTCTGTTGGTGGGAGCTCAGGCTGAGTGTGGGTGTGCGGGTGGGGGCTGGGGCCGCTAGGCTGGTTAGGTATTTGAGCTTGCTGCTGGGGCTGGGGTGAAGGCACGGTGCTCTGCTGGGGCAGCATTAGGGAGAGGGCCCCAGGCTGCAGGCCCAGCCTGGACTCTCTGACTCCCTCTGTTGGTGGGACTAGAGAAGGAGGCGGGGGAGGGGGCAAAGTGGGCTGGGCGAAAGGGGTGCCCAGCTCCTGCGGTGGTCCGTAGAGGCGTGGCCGAGGTTGGGGAGGGGTACCCCGTGGCACAAACTGGGTCCCCAGGGGCAGTCTCTGGGCATTATGTCGCAGCTCTATGAACTGCTGGGCCACGGGAATGTGGGATCCCTGCATGGGCTCCCCGCCTGGGCCTGGCGCCAGTGCCCGCGGGTTGGGCAGGCCCTGGATGCCGCTCACGGGGATGTTGACGGGGTGTCTGGGGGCCCCCGTCTCCAAGCTGGATGGCTGGGGGAAGCGCCTGAGCCCCCCAGCCTGGCCTTGCCACTGAACCGGGAAGGGGCTTCGAGGGTAGAAGCCCTGGGAGGTGCTGGGCACCGGTTGCCTGTGAAAGATCAAGAGAAATAAAAATGAATGACTGCTCCCTGCGGGGAGCCGGTGACCAGGCTGTGGTCCGGTTTTTAAAACACCCTGCAGTCACCGGTTCTGCGGAAAGCAAAAGTGTTAACTAACACGCACCTGAGGGCGCTGGGGTCCAGCATGGCGGGGGTCCCGGGAGGTGGGGGCCGGCTCATCTTGTCATCCAGCGACCCCAGGGGGGGTGCAAGCTTCCCCGTCATGGCCGATACTCCACCGGTCACCGCGGTTCTCTCCTTGAAGGGAGTCAGAGACAAGATGAGAAACTGCTGCGAACTAGCAGGTTGTGTTCATACCCGAAGGCTTTATGGCATCGCCCAGTGTGTCAGCAAAGCGAATACTGCCAAGATCACATTCAGCTTCTGAAAGCAGTACGAGCTCATTTCAGACACGACACGTTCATTTATGCTGCCTTCACACACCAACGTGGCTTCCTGCTGCAGACAGCTCAGTACCTGGATGGAGGGGTACGGGGGAGGGGCTCTCTGAGTCTTGTCTGGTTGGTAGACGGTTGCGTCCCCCGTCCAGCTGGTGGCGCCATTGCTGGCAGCTGCTGCCTCCTTCTCCTGCCGCAGGGAGTGTCTCTGCATCTGCTGGCGAATCAGCAGCTCCCTCAGTCGTTGTCTCTGCAGGGCCGAAGCGCACAGGTCAGGTTAGTCGGCCAGACAGGGGGGGGGGGGGGGGGCGGCAACCGCCAGCTTACACCCCGCTTGCTCTCCGCGAGGGGAGGCCCGGCGCGCTCCTTTACCTGTCTGTGCTTCTCCAGCTCGGACTGGCTGAGGCCGACGAGCGACGGGTCCTGGCCCAGCGAGAGGTCGGGCAGCTCTTGGGGGTTGGACACGGCCGGGGCATCGTCCCTCCTCTCTGGCGGTCGACACATGGGGGCCTCCGGGGGCCGCGGGGTGAAGGTCTCGGGGGTGCCGGGGCCAGGCTGCAGCCGGGAGGGGAAGCCGCTGGCGTTCAGGGCCTGTGGGTGGGGCTGGGGCGGGACAGCGTCGCCGAATGGCATCCGCTGCTGGGACTGGGAGGCAGGGAACACGCCCATGTTCGGGCTGCGGCTGAAGGCGGGCGGGCCAGGGGGCTTGCCGGACAGGGGGTCCCCCACGGCCTGGGGAGGGGGAGGCTGACTAAGGTGGGGGGAGCCCCTGTAGCCCGCGTTGCCCTCGGCCGTAGCGGATGGCGGCCGGGGGGGCTTGTGCAAAGGGGCGAAAGGGTCACGGGACTGGGGTCGGGAGGGCGGCCGCGAGTACGGGTCGGGGGACTGGAAGCGGGGCGTAGCGGGGGAGTGGACCGAGAAGGCATCGTTGGAGAGGGCACCCGGCGTGAGCGGGGACTGGGAGCTGCTGCTGTGGGACTGGGGGCTGGCTGGCACGCGGGCGTAGGGCTCCTGCAGGGGCAGGGGGGGCCTCTGGGGCACCGGGGAGCAACCGTCCCCCGACTGGGGTCGGGGGGTGAGGGGCGGCTGGGCGTAGGGGTCCGAGAAGGGGGTGGAGGGGGACCGGCGGTAGCTCTCAGACGGATGGTTAGGTGACGCGCTGGGGTGCACAGGGGTGCCGGTGGGAAAACAGCCTTGAGGAGGGTTTGCAGCTTCCCCCTGGTGAGCTCGGGGTGTCAGGGGGGCTTTGAACAGTCCGGTCCCACCCTTTCCCTCCCCTGATTCAGGGAACCCCATGGCTGCAGGGGAGCCGGTCCCAAAATCCTGGCGCCCCGCGGACGAAGAGTGGGGCGAGGGAACACCCATTAAGTCAGTCCGCTGCAGCCCGAGCCCAGCTGGGGAAGATGAGGATGCTGAGGGGGAGCGGGAGGGGGTTCCCCCGAACTCTTGCCGCAGTGGTGCCTGTTGGTTTCTGAAGGGGTCCCCAAAGTGAGCAGGAGGGGGAGACATTAGAGGGGAATCCCCAGGACCACCTGGTCTGGACCTGGGGCTCTCTGGAGGAGCTAGGGGCTCCTGGGGGGTTTGCTGTAACTGTTGCTGGGGTCTCAGGAAGGGGTCTGTGGGCTGGGGCCTGCGAGGGGTGCCAGGGGTCCCCATCTGCGGGTCAAGAGAGCCCAGGCTGGGAGGCCGGACCTGGGGGGCTCCCTGAGGACCAGCAGGAGGGAACCCGGAAGAGGGGGCCACCTGCAGGGGACTGGAAGCAGGCTGGGAGTAGGGGGTAGAGGGGTTGCTGTAAGGGTGGGGGTGGGAGTGGGGAGACTGGTGGGGCAGTTTGGCAAATGGATCGCCCCGGGAGTCACCAGAGCTCGGCGTCTTGAGGGGCCCCTCAGCAGGGAAGAAAGCCGAGCCAGGATCCGGGGGAAAGGGGAAGGGGCTCTCTGCAGAGCTGGGCTGGGACGGCGTGGACAGAGAGGCCGATGGGGGAGGCGGGATCTGGAGGTGGAGGTTGGGACGCTCCCCTTTGCGCCCCTCCATCTTCACTGGGCGACAGACCTGGCTCTCTGCCTGCTGTTGGGGAGAAGGGGGTAGAGGAACCGGGAACATCCATTAGCCAAACAATACCAACTGAGCTCTGCTCTCCTGAAACCAGACTCTTCAACCAACACCCCAATAATCAATTACGTTCCTCTAAAACCTATAAGGCCCTGTCAACCATCTAACAACAATTTACACAGTGAATTAACCTTGTGAAGCCTGGCATGGCAGAGCAGATCTAGTTTTACTGTGTCAATTTGGCACAATCTGCGAGAGCATAAAAGGTTAGCCAGATGGAGTCTATAAGGATCTGAAGTTTCCACAGCCCAAACCTATCCCATTCCTTCAGCTGGGGTTGGGATGAGGATGATGGTGTGTGGGAACTAAACTGGACAGGTCCACTGGTTTCCAGCAGGAGTGAAGTTTGGGGATTGTTCTGGCCAGGAAAAGTGATGGGAGTCTATCTCCTGCTCCTCCAGGCACACTAACACAAACTGCCCCCTACTGGAAAAGACTGTTCTACGGAACACAGGAGGTCCCAATATTTTGGCCAGTGGGCAATTAAGATCTCTGAACTGTGTGCAGGATCATACTCATTTTCTGCTCTGTCCTTCCCTCTCTCAAGACTGAAGTACAAGTGTACAGAGTGCGAGAAGACCACTTTCCTAGATGGGTCATGCATCACCTCCATCTCCAACAGAGATTCTTCATTTAATCAGGGTAGGTGGATGATCCCAATACAAAAGCCAGCAAGTGGTAAACACTTCACACTCAGCTCTATCTGTCCAAGACCAATGAGTTCCACATTGCTGAAAATTCATTCACGAGACTTTGACGCCTGTCTGTCCAGAACTGGCTGCGCTCCTTCAGCAGATAGTTGACGAGTTCTGCGTTTCTATAAAGAGCTCCCCTTGCCGCAAGGTACTTACCTTCTGTGCCTTGTTTATGCGCTGTGCAGCTCTGTTGTCTTTGGCCTTTTGCTAAATAAAGAAAAAAGGCATATTACATTTGCCTGCTTTATTCAGAATATCAAAGTAAAACATTCTGAGCATTTTCTTCAAGCACTCCAAAGGGTTAGCGTCTCACCCAGCAATCATGTTGTGATACTGCTAGAACAGTGTCACTGCCAGTCTCACTCAGTCACTCGGTGATCACGATACAATACCGGCCAGTTCTCTGTGACAGCACACTCACCAAGTAGGGAACCTTATCTGCTGCAGAAACTTTCCTCCAGATCTTCATAATTTGTTTACACCGACTTGACCAGTCTGTGACAAGAGTGAGCAGAAGTTTGATTATTTCCATTAAAAAACAACAAAATACAATATATCAATACTAACTGCAACCAACAGCCATGACGGGGGTCAGATTTGACAATTCTACCCTCAGGAAATGTCAGAGATCACATTTCCCATATGCATTCCAGAATAACCATGATCCAATGTGCATTCTGTTAAAATAATTTATACAAAGATTTTTAAACAAATTAAAACATTTTTGAAAGGTCATGAGCTAACTCATTTTTCAGAAAACACCACAGAACACTACAGAATAACAATGAGGATTTTTAGAGCAAACATGGCTTCCAGGGCTTTGTAATAATCATGACCTTATGTGAGCTCTGTATGTCTATGTTAGCTAGATAACATTCATTAGAAAAGTGTTCCCTAGTCATCATGACCTCACCTACAGTCTTTATTGTAGCAGGAAGCCAATTTTGTCATTTGACCAGAAACGGGTCAAAGCTTGGATATGGCCGATACAATCATGCAAACAATCAGCTGTGCACTAGGATTTCCATGGTTCACCATTTCTCCATGTTTTCACTGGCCTAGAACATTCCAAAGCAGATAGTTGAAAAAGTATTCAGTCCTTCCCATGATATCCCATTTTGTGAAATTACACACACTTTTTATAACCTTATTATTTCATTCAAAACCTGAGCGCTTAAACTGAAGGCTTCTAAGGTTAAGAGAAAGTGCAGTAAATTAGCAAAAACTAATAGAACCAAATGAAATGTTGATTGTACAGGTATTAAGACCAGGGAACTCTATTTGGCAGCCATTAAAGCCCAGGTGTCTTAGGATACCAACCCTGGACACCAGCATAGTACAGCTTTTGCCCTTTCTCCTAGATAGATTTGCTCAAGATCTCTAAAGGTGCTTGGGAATCACTGGAGGGCAAGTCATTTTTAAGTCTTTCTACAAATTCTCAATAGAATTCAAGCCAAGACTTCGACTGGGCCACTCGGGGACTTTCACTTTCCTGTTCTCAAGCCACTACCGTATAGATCCAGCCTTGTGCTTTGGATCATTATCTTACCGAAAGCTAGCCTTTTCACTCCAGTTGGAAGCTTTAGGTAGACGGGTACAGGTTTTCCTCTAGTATTTCCTGTACCTTCCTCTGTCCATTTTCCTTCAGTGCTTAAAAACTTTCCAGTCCCTGTCAAGGGGTCACTCTCCCACAGTATGACACAGCTCCCAGCATGCTTGACTGAAGTGATGTGTCGACTGGGTAATGCACAGTGCTGGTTTTGTGCTTGTAATACAATGCTTTGCCGTTATACCCAAAGTGTAAATTTTGTACCACCTGACCTCAAAACCTTTATCCACATGCCTTCTGTATCAATTAAATGCTGTGGAATTTGTACTGGGTTTATGTAATGGCCCAGCTTTGTGGCATGACCAAGATATTTGTTGACTTATGCACATTTTCTACCATCTCAGTCAAACTCCGTCTCTCCACGGCATCCTTAACCACCTTCCACCATGCTCAACAGCTCAGTTTGGAGGGACGTCCTCATCTAGCAGTATCTGGGTGGTACGATCCACCTTTCTTTTCATGAAGACTGGAGAGTTTCTGCTCAGAGATTGAGGTAGTACCCATTCTCCCGATTTGAGCTCCAATGTCCTTAGGACATTCCCTGAAAGCTCTTTAGTCTTCCTGAGCGAATCTCTGCTCCCTACCTGACCAAGGAACCTCGTGGGAGACAGATGTGGTTTTCTCATGATTTCAGAATAAACAACTATTGCACAGAGACAGAGGCTACTTAACTGTGTGGCTTCTTATTGCCATTTTGTTAAATTCATTTAGGTTTACCATAGCAAATGGTTTGAATACTGATGCAACCATGGCTTGTACATTTCTTTCATATTAACTGTATGCTTTCTTCTCTACCTTTAAATGTGGTGCACATCTGTATTGTGCATCTAACAAATATTGCTATTCCAACACGTCATGACAGTAAGCTTTAAAGCAAGAAGAGGTAAAAACCATGCAGGGGACTGAATACTTCTGCAAGGCACTGCATACTTCGCAATATTTAAATAAATGCATTTTCAGGACACGTGACAGCTGACTGGTTCATTGTGGTCATGTGCAACAATCCTGAGAGAGAATGTGCCGTAGTCTATGATGTACCGAAAGATTTACTGACAAACGGAGTGTGGAGGCCAAACCCGGTGACTAATCCTCTTGCCTCAGTAAGACTTGGACACAGGGGTAACACTGTGCACCCAGTTTCAGATCCCCCAATATATCTAACAAACTGTGACCTTTCCACATCATTGTGATAGTGACCTCACAGGTCTTTACAGTTTTGGGAAATTTCATTAACTTAAATTTAATCATTTGAAAATTCCACATAATAAAAACCAATAGTCAACAGGGCTCCAGAACACACAATGCTTCTACAACAATTGTCAGGAAAGCTACACATTACTTGAATTTCAACTAACTACTTAAATCAATTATGATGCATTA